>NC_132784.1:86067490-86380217 GCF_048418805.1 Vulpes vulpes | reverse complement strand
AATAGAATTCTGAAGCAATTCCATTTCTTTCTATCTGTAGGCCTAGAAAATGTTGCCTCAATATTTCCAGGAAGTATACCAATATATTATTCAAAATTACAGTGCAAGTGGATTTTACAGCTGCTCCACAAATTTTATGTACTCTGTTCAATCAATCACTAATTGACATAAATGCAATAAATGAGCAAGTCTTGTAGAGAATCCAAACGGAAAAAAAAAAAAAGGTGATACATTATAATCAATCCGGGGTGACACCATAAGACAGAGCAATGTCTCATCACTGGGAGTAGAAATGGAAGATTGATCTCAAGGAAAGCTTCTTGTTCCGACTTTGTCAGAAACTGTGTGAAATTAAACAGGTAAATTGACTTGTTCAAACCTCATTTTCCTCTTTTCTGCTAATGAGCTAGAAAAAAAGGCTATCACTTCTAGGAATAGGAGTTAATAACAAATTCCAATGATGGTTATGAAAAAGTTTGTGGGAAGTGTTAAATGTACCTTAAAGAAATTTCAACAGAAGAGTCTGGTGGACATTAAGGTGATTATTGTAACTCCACTCCATGGGGAGAAAATAAGGAGGGAGAGAGACAGAGGCACATGATACTTTCCAAAGGTAGTCTGTGGAGCTGGGTGGAGGAATCAGGCTAACCTACCCAGAAGTGAGCTGAATCAGGTCAAAGTTTGTGTGTCAGGGTAGAGGATGAGGCAGGAAATGACCATTCCAGGAAAGAAGAGCAGATAAAGGTAGGAGAGAAAAAGGTGTATTTAGCGATTAATGAACAAAACACATTAACGGAAGGAGGAGCTTTATCGGAGAAGGCAGGAAAGGAGCAGTGGATAGGTAGGCTGGAGGAGATAGTCTTTGGGAGGCTTTGAATGCCATGGTAAAGCCAACATTTTGAAAAAAAAATCATTTTTCCTTGCTTACAATTTTTTAAAGTAATTCTTTTTTTTTTAAGATTTTATTTATCTATTCATGAGACACATACACAGAGAGATAGAGAGATAAAGACAGAGAGAGAGGCAGAGACACAGGCAGAGGGAGAAGCAGGCTCCACATAGGGAGCCCGACACGGGACTCAATCCCGGGTCTCCAGGACCAGGCCCTGGGCTGAAGGCAGCGCTAAAGAGCTGAGCCACCCAGCCTGCCCTATTGCTTCCATTTTTAACAGAGATATCTAACAAACCATTTTAGGACAAGATATTAAATATTAAATGCATCTCTAAAATTTGTTTAGAACAATATGACACCTGTGATGAGCACCATGTAATGTATGGAATTGTATCTCTATGTGGTACACCTGAAACTAATATCTGTCTTAACTAGAATTAAAATAAGAATGTAAAAAAAAATGACACTTTATTTTCATAAGGAAGAACATCTGTGAGAAATATTGGTTTTATGATGAACACATTCACAATTGAACTGGACATAGGGATTATTAGTATTATTATTTAAATGATACCCTGAAGAAAGGAACTCTAATATTTAAAATTCATCTGTTCCAATGACAATATTTAATAATATTCATGTCTTTTTCAATACAGAATCTTCAAAACTCTCTTTTCAAGGAAATTTCCTGAAAATGTTAGTGATTTCATTAAAGTCAGAAACTGTGATATGACAGATAACACAAATATCAAATTAATTTTCTCTTACTTCTATGTTCCAGTTTTTGCAGATTATATGTATACAGGCTACTTTTCAACCTTGTGTTTTGGGGACACCGGGGTGCTTCAGTCAGTTAGGCCTTCAACTCTTGGTTTCAGGTCAGGTCGTGATCTCATGGGTCCTGAGATCGAGCCCCAGATTGGGCTGCTCAGTGGGAGTCTGCTTGAGATACTCTCCCTCTGTTCCTCCCAACCCCCTTAAATAAATACTCTTTAAAAAGAAAAAAAAAATTGGAATCTGGTAACAAAATAAGGAATAAAGCATGAGATTTTTACTTTTTGCTATTTATAAAAAAAAAAAAAAAACAGAAAAATTAGAATTAAAGAAATAGCCTATTTTTATTGGATACTAACCAATGTCTGGCCCCATCTTAGGTCGTTTCTGTAAATTGAATTTACCTGGACATTAAAAGTAAGGTGCTACTATCCCTGTGAACGCTTGGTCACAGAAAATCTTTAAGTAATGTGCACAAGATCACACAGCTAGAGAGTCACGGAGCCATGATGAAGCCCAGGTGTCCTGAATCTAGAGCATCCTTTGTTATCTCTATTTACTGCTTTTAGTTTTAAGTCATATGTGTCCAGGTTCTTATGTGTAAAACAAGGCAGCGATGATCACCTCGTCAACGTGTCATATGGATAATGTGCATAAAACTGAAAAGCATGTGAGAGACACTCAGACTATTAATTCCTTCCCCTAGTCTTTCTGCCAGTGATAAAAATCTCTAGACAAAAGCACAAAATTCACCAAGTATCTACTATTCAAAAGTACCTTCGAGTACCTTTAAATGACATTTCTTCACAACGAGCACAGGGGGCTGCATGTGAGTGTGGGATCCCTAAACTGTACCCCTGAAACTAACATCACACTGTATGTTAACTACCTGGAAGTTAAATAAAAACTTTAAAAAATAGTATTTATTTTTGTGAAGAAGGCCATGCTGGCTTAGCATTTATAAATTTAGAATATTGTATGTTGTATTTTCTTAGAGTTGGGGCAAAATTAGCATTTGAACACTGAGGGTGTTCTTAAGACAAACAAATGAAAACAAAGCCTTCAAACAGCATGGAATTTTATTTGAACTCTCCAAGTCTCTGATTTTTTTTTTTAAGATTTTATTTATTTATTCATGAGAGACACAGAGAGAGGCAGAGACCCAAGCAGAGGGAGAAGCAGGCTCCATGCAGGGAGTCCGACGTGGGACTCGATCCCAGGACCCCGGGGTCACGCCCTGATCTAAAGGCAGGTGCTCAACCACTGAGGTCCCCAAAGCCTCTGAATCTTATTGTGAATTACACACTTGGAAAATTTTTCACTATCCTCATTTCCACTCTAAGGAAATGTTATCTTTCCCGTCCTCATTTGGCAAAGACTATTGAAATATTTGAAATAATTGTATCACTTATACTGTAATTACAGAATTGCTCCTTTTGCACCTTTCTTAAAATTTGATATTGTTATTGATTGAGGATGCTCCATGGTGAATTCAAAGTGCACTTGAAATCTCATTTTATGAAGATATATAATTATTTGACCTTTCTGCTTCTATCTGACAGCTGGTAGTGCTCCTGATGATGGCAGGTTGAGGTGCATAATCTTATATTTATTTTGCAACTCGTTACATTAATAGCTGTGTCTTTTGTTCTTAGTTGTAATGATTTTCAATGTGCTCACTTTGTATTGAATTTGAGGGGTTTTTTTTTTGACACTGAAATTCCTTTTGTCTATTCTTGATCACATCTCTAATCTCTCTGCAGGTCAGAACGTTCATCTTTCATCCCTTCAAATATATGCATCTCCTCAAAGTCACTCTTCACCAGGAAGAGTAATTAATATAACTTTTCCACTTCTTAGCCCCAGTTTTTGAGTCAGTTATAAAATGCCATTTCTGAGATCCCAGTTAATTCAGTGCTTAGGTCAAACATGTAGGGGATATATAGAACAATCTCTGGAAGACTTTTCCATTTACACAACCTTCTCTGCCATTATTTCTTTTTTATATATAAATTTATTTTTTATTGGTGTTCAATTTGCCAACATATAGAATAACACCCAGTGCTCATCCCGTCAAGTGCCCAGCTCAGTGCCCGCCACCCAGTCACCCCCACCCCCTGCCCACCTCCCCTTCCACCACCCCTAGTTAGTTTCCCAGAGTTAGGGGTCTCTCATGTTCTGTCTCTCTTTCTGATATTTCCCACTCATTTCTTCTCCTTTCCCCTTTATTCCCTTTCACTATTATTTATATCCCCCAAATGAATGAGACCATATAATGTTTGTCCTTCTCCAATTGACTTATTTCACTCAGCATAATACCCTCCAGTTCCATCCACGTCGAGGCAAATGGTGGGTTTATTTCTAATTTTACAAAGTCCCAAGTATGTCGACAATGAAATACAATGTTGCAGTTTCTGTGATGCTTCCTGAAATGATAAATTATTTGTTTTATGTCCCCGTAAAATAAAACACGTAAGACCCTCGGCTGTATAGGTATTTTATAAAAATACAGTCTGTCTCCAGAAAGTATTCATATAGGAATGTACATCCTTCTCTAATAGTTTCAGACCATTTGTTTAGCTTCTCTTTGATAAGTGACAGTCTCTTTTTGTCCTTAGAAAAAGTCCTCATCCACGTTCTTCCAACAGGTGCATTAGTGCTGGAAGATTGTCAGGTGGATAATGAGAATTCAGCGACTTGAAAAGGCATGTCATATTTCTGAAAATGATGGAAAGTCACTTCCCACCTCTTTCCTAAGGTAGATGTCTTATTTTCCTGCCAATCTCCTGGCGTCACATTAGTCACACATTCTTGATCTGGTCAGATTCATCAAATAAACGATTTTTATCAATTACGTGACAGTTTATATTGTCCAAACTTGTGATGAGCCCCACTGATTTTTCAGCATCTCTTCACGGATGCATCCAATGCCCTCCATCTACCATTGCAATTCAGTGAGAGATGCTGATGGAAACATCAATGCTTAGAAAAACCCTCTCTTCCTGTGTTGCACCCGGATAGCTGCTGTTCATTCTTTAGATTTTAACCTAGGGATTATCCCACTCAGGAAACTTCTTTCTCTTTGTATATCCACATCCACCCATGCTCTCAGACTGAGGATAACCGGTCTTCATTTCTGCCTCTGAAGTGCTCTGTGTACACACCTATACACCTATTAAAGCGCTCCATGCAGTGCGATAACATGTCTGTCTCCCAAAACTAGATTGCGAACTCAACGAGAAGCTTTAGGTCTATATGCAAAAAAAAAAAAAAAAAAAAAAAAAAAATTCATCATTAGAGGTATAAAAAAGGGTGATGTATTTCAATTTATGTTTTATTAGAATGAAGGCCTCTTCGCCTCTTCACATCCATTCTGTTGGTTTCTGGGGGTTACCACACAAAGTGATAAACCAGCAAGTTGTTTAATACATGGTCTAAGGAAGACACTCATTGATTATTTACTGTTTTTCATTTAGTGATTTTCTTAATCTTCTGGTAGAATTTAAGTACTTTTACCTGATACCAATAATTTCACTTCTAAATATGATGTTTAAATCCACATTTAAGAGCTGGTATATTCCAGCTTCACAAATGAACGCTTCACATCTGTCTTCCACAGTTCATTCATGGCCTCTGATTATTCTTTTCTTTTTTTTTTTTAATTATTCTTTTCGTTATAACATTATGTTCTCATTTTATGAGTGCCATACCTTTTGCTGTCTCTTTGAAATGAACATAGAGACTGGAACTAGAGAATTGTGAGTTCCATGATAAATGGCATCAATTAAATAAATAGGAAGCTATCTATTCAATTGTATAACCAACAATATTCTGATTTTTCTTTCAGATTTCTTGAAGGGTTTAGGGAAATTGCTAGTGAGACCTAAAAACGTAAGTATATGAATAACTAAAGACAAATTAAATAAGTGGAGAGTTATAAGGGAAATGACAATCATAATATTCAACTCAGTTATAAATAGCTACTTTAATAAAACTGATAAATATTTAACAAACTTTCTAATTTGATATATTTAATAAAAATACTAAATATTTAGTTTATCAAAATAGGTAATATAACTATATGGGAGAGAATGAGAGAAGAGATATAATATGGGAGTGAAAACAAAAAGCTCAATTTTAAAAAAACTAGCGAATAGAGAGATAATGCCTAAAACTTTGAAAAAACAGTAAACTCATGTTTAAGCATCATATCTAGAAAGGAAATCGTCAGTATCAGAAATGTACCTAAAATTTAACTTAAAAAAATTTTTAAGCATGTATCCAGAGAGGATGTCTAGAGGGTGTGAAATAAGGCACTGGACTGAGGTGAGAAGGACCACACATTTATCGAGAGGCTTTTAAAATATATGGATATTAGGTCAATTTGTATTAATTTATAAGTTTTAATGAAAAACAGACATATTTGTTTATGACTTAAAATATTTTAGAATTTAGTTCAAAACTTTATAGTTTTATAGTGCAAGTAAGCATAATTGAGAGGTATACTAGACTTATGAATCTAATTTCTTAAATCTAGAGTGTGTATATATCTATTATATTCCATGTAAATGGGAAACTAGAAGAGAAGTAAAAAAACAAAACTTTCCTCTGTGGGCCCTCTTATTTATTAGGGGTCTGTGGTGTTGAGTGTATTTTATGTTACTGGAAGAGTATAAGGATACAAATATCTAACCAAATTAAAAAGTAAAAAGAAATTAATAATTCAGAGAAGGACAGTGTCATAATTACACACACACACACACACAATACCCTCAGGGGCACCTGGGTGGCTCAGTGGTTGAGCATCTGCCTTCTGCTCAGGCGGTGACCCCAGGGTCCTGGGATCGAGTCCCGCATCAGGCTCCCCTTCTTCTTTTTCCCCTTCTCCTCGTTTACCTCTCCCCTCCTCCCTCCTTTGCACCAACACTTCCACCGCACGATGACGCTTCCAGACACTGGAGTACTAGGGACACCAGGCATTTTTTCGGTGTGAGCAGTGGCAGTCTGCTAAATTGCAATGCTGTGACAGCGCTGCTCCCCAGAGAGCTGGTGTGAGACGGTCTATCCACATGCGACACACCTGCCACGCTCCTTAGACTAAGTGAGGATAATCCTTCTTCAGATGACAGCCAGCTGATGAGTATTCCCAGGTCCAAGATGCAACCCAGATTCTAATTAACCTGATTAAGCCTGTTGTACATAACTGCATTTTCCCCCCTCTTCCTTTGATCAAGTTGTCACTATCTATTTCGATATTCATCTTTTTTCCTGTTATTTACTGGTCAAGATGTGCTACAAATAGAAACAATGCAAGGCCTCTACTTTTCAGTTGCTAGAATCCTCTCTGGTGCCCTCGCTTCCCTCACAGGCCAAAAGCAACAGCATCCATGACAAGTTTGAGATCTAACAGGGGTAATGATGATTTACTAATGTTCAAAATCACTTGTGCGGAACATGTGGAGATACACGGTGTTCAAACAGGCAGGATTAAGAAGAGCACACTCTGGCTGATAAAATAAAAAATAGTCTTTACTCTCATGGGAAGTCTTGGCCATGCTGCGGTGGAATGTTTCATAAAAGGGATAATCCGCATGATAGCAACTCAGAGTCATGCAGCTTTGAAGATTAGTTGAGGGAACTTAGTAACCACACTCCTATTGATGTCCAGCATGCAGGTCAGTGACAGGTCACTTCAAATATTTCAGTAATGAAGAACAGAATATGATACAAGGATCAGAATTTGACTTTTGCGTTCACAGTGGCTTCACCCTTCATAGTCACCACATGCCTGTTTTGTTTTCTTGAGTTTTCATAGAGGGAACATAAACACAGAATTCAATGGATTATTATCCTCAGATCTTAAAGCACTATCATAATTAAATCACATGCATCCCTTTTTAACTTGAATTTATATGTATATTTAAACAAGTATTCATTTGAATTTATGTATTTAAATATATGTATTTCCATAACTATTTTAAGTAACATAATGGTTATTTGTGAAATTATTCTTGTGCAGGACCAGGCTCATCTTCTCTGTATCATTCCACTTTTGGGGTATGTGCTGCCAAAGCCAGCACAGGTATTGGTGAAATTACTGTGCCTCAAGTTAAAACATTACCGACAACTTGATTCTAGATATTTATGTCTCTTTTTCTTATTCACCCACGCCCACCAAGTGATGTGTCCTTAATTTGTTTGACAGTAGTTTGCTTTTTTCTTTTTTTTTTTTTAGTAGTTTGCTTTTTAATGTATTTTTGCAATACACATATATTTCTTGGTTTTGCTTTTTAAAAAAATATGTAGTCTCACGCAACCTGCTTTTTTTACATTGCATTATGACATTAAAATTCATTTATATTTTGCATGGAACATTAATTCAGTAATATTCACTGCTGTGTAATACTCTATGAAGAATGTATCACAACTTACTGATAATTTCTCCTGTTAAAAGACACTTGTGCCATTTCCATTTGTATTGCTGTTATGAATAATGATGCTATGGATATTTTTATATATATCTCATGTGGCATAAGTACCAAAATGTCTTTGCATATATACTTGGAAGTAACATAACAAGGTCAGAGGATATTTGAATATTTACATCTAAAAGAATGCCAAATTGTCTTCTAAATTGTTGCATCAACTATAAGTTTTTAATAAATCCATATGATCATAAATAGCTTGCATTGCCTTAAGTTTTCCAATGGAATGGATATAAAATGGTTATTAATATAATTAAACACTCCATATATCCATTGGCCATTTTCTCTTCTACAGATGGCTTGATAATATCTGAGTGCATTATTTGAGTTTTTATGCCATTCTTATTTATTTGAGGAAGTATATACTTATATCTAGATCTGTAGCTATATCAGTTCTATGTACCAGGACTATCTTCTCTAATTAGTGGTTTATCTGTATTTTCTTTAATGAACTTTTGAAAAATGGAAGTTTTAAGTTTATTTTTCAGGTACACGAGCATTTTCTTTTTGTTTTTAGATCCTTTTGTATCTTGATTAAGATATCCTTCTTATAACAATATAATAATGCATACTTTAAAAATTAATCGTTACTTGGTTTTCATCAAGGTCATTACAGCAATTCAACGGGGAAAGCAAAGCTCTCCAACCACTAGTGTTGAAATGATGTCATGTTAAAAAATAAATAATAAAAACAAAAGCTTTGACCCCTATGTAATATCTTACATCGTAAGACATAGTTATTTTGAGATGCATCATAGATAGAAACATAAAAGCTAAAACTATATGGTCTCCAGAAGAAAAGAGGATAATATCATCACAATTTGGGAGTAAGCAAAAATTTCTCAGAACTCATAATGTGCTAACTACAGAAGAAATGTGATGTTAAAATAATGATTAAATAATGATAAAAAATAATAAAGACATATAAAGCACAGTGTTTCTAATTTGCTAGTCTGTACTTTTCCAAGTGGCAAACAAATTGGCTAAAGTAATAGTAAATAGTAAACAGTCCAAGAGTGGGTAACAATACAACAAGGTTCATCAAGGGAAGTACTGGTCAGATGTATGACCTTGAGTTCTGTCCACTGGGCAGAGCAACTGTGTCCATTTTCAGTTCTGCATGGCTGGTGCTGAGTTTGAACAGGTGCACTATCCCAGTGGACGCCGCTGCATTTCAGTTTAGATGAGCCATCCGTGAAACAGGCTCAGGCATTTAGTAGAACTTCCGTGACCCCAGGGCCCCACTGAGCCAGCAGATTTGCTCCAGGCAGTAGAAAGGAGAACGAAGTTGCCCTAACAGGAACAGCTGCTACTTTCTTCACATAAAGCCAAGATGTGAGCTTTGGAGGACCCTTCCATGCTGATAGTCACTAAGTCTGAGTTAAGTCACACCAAAAAGGGATCATCAGACTGAAGAGTCAGCTGGCCTCCCGCTTCAGGCATTCATGTCAACAAGAGGACAGCAGCCAGCTAAGAGCTAATTTCCAACAGGGATGTAGCCTGTAGCAGAGTCAGGGAAGTGATAAGCCAAAAGCCCAAAGGAGGTCTTGGGGCAGAGGATGACACCCTTTGCAGAGGTTCCGCTTGGCAAAATCATCTGTCATAGAAACATGTTGCTCAAAGGCATAATTTGGGTTGTCGGACTCCAAATGTAAATGGCATGTAATAGCCTGTTAAACAGTTTCTGAT
Source organism: Vulpes vulpes (assembly GCF_048418805.1). Classification (NCBI taxonomy): domain Eukaryota; kingdom Metazoa; phylum Chordata; class Mammalia; order Carnivora; family Canidae; genus Vulpes; species Vulpes vulpes. The sequence goes on along the minus strand of NC_132784.1, from coordinate 86,370,377 downwards.
GAAGACTTTGGTTTGGTCCCCACCCAAAGGATGCTGATTTGAGGGTAGCCAATGAATAAGAGACCGAGTAGAATGCCCCCACGTGACCATACTGTCTCTAAGACCTGAAAGTCCAATGAAGTCTTGGGTCTCCTTTTTGGTAACATTGTTGGAGGAAGAGAAAGCAATTTTCCCTGAATGCCAGAGGAACTGAGAGTTGTGACTCTATTCACATAATGCCAAGAGACTTCACTTGGTAAATGAGCTCCTGAATTTTGTCAGGGTTTATTAAGCACGCCTACCCATGGATGGAGACTGCAGTCAGGACCTTTGGGCATGAGGGTCCTGACTTGCCAATAAACAGGGCATCATCTGTATGGTGAAAGCTTCACACCACAAAGCGTAGACATTCACTCTACATCCTGACCCAGCCGCAGGCGGGGAAGGGTGCAGTTTGGATAACCCTGCTGAGTACTGCCAATGCAGATGAGCAGCTTTGCCACGTGAATGCAAATTAGTCTCGGTTCTTGGGTGCCTTTGGGATGGAAAAAAAAAAAGTGTTGGCTATGTCTAAGGCAACACACCGAGGGCATTGGTTCATGCAATCAATTCAGTAACAGTCACAGTATCTAGAAAAACCAAGAATACAGGAGCAAGAATGGAATTCAGTTGGTTTCGTTGTGGAAAACAGCTCCTGTTGGCTTTACAGTGGACCGGACAGGGTGTGGTACTGCAGTCTTGCATCTCCTACTGCCTGTGAGGCACTAGGTCCTTAATCAAGGCTGTGATGTCTCCTTCCCTTCCTCAGTTACGATATTGTCTCCACCTCAGCAGCTACACGAGGACAAGGAGACAAACTGAGGAGTGACTTCTGTCCCTCACTAGCACTTCTCTACAGGCCACAGTCCCTGAACAAACAAATCCCCCCTCGACTTTACAGGCACTCATAGTACAACTGTAAAACCACAGAAATCGTATATGAGCAGTGGAACCACAAAGAGCACACTGGCCCATTTGCCAATGGGTCATTTTATCGGCCTTATAAATCCAGTCTAGGATAGTTCAAGCTTGTATACTTGTCAATGCCTCCTTTATGGTTTCCCAAAGGTTGTTTTTATTTTGCTTTTTTTTTTCTTGTTTTGTTTTGTTTTCCTCTGTCTCAGGGAAATCTCTCTCACAGAGTCAAAGCTTTGCTATCGCAGCCCAGATCCATGGCAAAAAGAAATAAATATCTCTGAGACCTTTCTACTTCATGTCTGAGTGCCTCTCCAGTTGGCATGGTGGCCTGCAGAGGACGCTCAGCTCTTGCCATTTTCCTGAACAAGCAGCATGTACCTCCAGCCCCCTCATCTTCCAAGGAAACAGCCAAAGATATAATAAGTGCCCTGCTTTATGCCCAGAGCAGCTGCAAATAACCCTCCTTCTACTAATGGTACAGGTGTGTGTTTTTGTAAATATGGCCTGAAGGAGGTGGGCAGGTGAGGTTTTCTGCTAGCTAACACAAATCTCTGTACAAAGCATTAGAATGGATGGACTTGAGAATGATTGCCAGCCTGGTGAGAAGTCACCCTACCTGTAGGAGCATTAACAGCAATCAGGGCATCATTTAGACAGTTGTCTTTAACCTACTTTCTGGAACTCAGCCTGCAGATATCTCACCAATGCCTCTTTATAAACCCACCTGATAACCATACAATTTGGTCAATGTGTTGGCTGCTGATTCCATTGTATGTCCCTAAAACCTCAAAAAACACTTCATCTTTCTTGTTCCAGCAATATATGTCTTGTCAACATCTAATCCTTGCTACCAAACTACCCAGAACTGTGAAGGATTTGAGATTTTACCTTACTTGCAAGATCACAGCTAAGTCTTGCCATGGTTTCCTAGACACTAGAAGAAAACACAAGACTCTCAGGTCAGAGCAATGAGCCAGCGTATTAGCATTTGTGCCAATTTTCTAAGCCCCAGTTCCCACAGAGTGATGAAGACAGTCAGGTGATAGCTGCATGGTCAGGATATGTTGGAAGAAAGAAATCTTGAGCTTAGGGAACCTGAATTTTAAATAACAGAGAGTAAGGTATTTGCTCTGGAGGGAAACATTTTCTTTGTGATACTGGACAGGAAGCAAACCTACTCTTTGCTGCAGAGGTAGACCCTAGCTCTATTTTGCAAGGCTTTTCAATATGCCATATTGACACAGTAGTCCAAAACAAAGGCACTCAGGAGGGGTTAAGTGTCTGCCTTTGGTTCAGGCCATGATCCCAGGGTCCTGAGAGTGTGCCACCCATCAGGCTCCCTGCTCCGTGGGGTGTTTACTTCTCCCCCTCCCTTTGCCCCTTCCTCCACTCATGCATGCCCTCTCTCTCTCTCAAATAAATAAATAAAATCTTTAAAAAAACAAAAGAAAAAAGGCAGTTACTTCTCTCAAAACATAATAAGACGTCTGTGGGAAATTGTCACCTATTTTGATAAACACTTTGACCTTACCTAAAACTTAAACATACACCTCCCCCTATTGCCCAGCAATTCTACTCCTAGGTATTCATCCAAAGGAAATGAAATGAATGTCTATAAAAGGCTTGCACCAAATGGTTAGCACAACTTCCATTATTTGTTATTAACCAAAATCTCAACTGAATATCAACAGGACAAAGGATAGACAGACTGTGGTATAGTCATACAAGAGACTACTACTCACCAGGGGGTGGACCTTAAAAAATATTCTTTGCAGTCACAAAAGCAGGAATGAGTGCATATAATTTCATTTGCATGTACTTCTAGAACGTGCAAACACTAATCTCTCGTAAGAGAAATAAATTTTGTGGTTGCTAGGTTTAATCTGGGAACACACCTGAAGGAACTTTCTGGGGTGGCATATTTATCTAACTATACATTTAAGAGCTATGCCTCCATGCAGTGTGCAAATGATGCCAAATTAAACACAACAAATTGGCTCTGACATTGGAAATGTTTGATTTCCCTGAAACTGATGTTTTTATACAAAATGCAGAGCATGATTTATAACGCCCACCATGTTGTACAGGCTTGTGTCAGACCCTGTTGTCATGCTTTAGAAGTATCAACTAATTCAACTCTCACAGCGTTACTATTACTATCCCCTTTTACAATCAGGGAAGCTGAGGCACAAAGTAGTTAAATTACTCAAGATCACACAGCTAGTAAGGGCATGGTAGATTTGAAACCCCAGAAGCTAACCATTTGCCCCGTTCCGATTTCCAAAACTGTCTTCTCTTTTTGGGTAAGTGTAGTTTTTGTGCCATGTTTGAAGGACCGATAGACACAAATCAACACTAAGTCAATAATCAGGACCCTGGGTTGCTGTTTGGAAAGATAATTTTATTGCCTTGAATATGGTCTCATATCATCAAGACAAATTACTTGAATTATTTAGACCTGTGCTGCCCAATAACCAATAACCACCAACCTCTCATGGCTATTTAAACTTAGATGAAAAGGCATTTAAATTCAGTTCTTCAGTCGCATGAGATGCTTTTCAAAAGGTTAATAGCCATAGGTGCTAGTGGCTACCATATTGGACAAATACAGTACAAGAAGAGGACAGTTCCACTTCACAGAGAGTGCTATTTGGGCAGCACTAAGCTAGGCTCAGCCTACCCAGAGTGTTTTCCTAGGCCAATGACTTGGACACTACCTGGGCATTTGTTAGATGCATAGAATCCAGACTGATTGAAGAAGAATCTATGATTTAACAAGAATTCCAAGTTATTATTTCTGATGTGATATCAGATTTGGCACAGCCATCAAGTGTGATTAATGAACATGACATCACTCTGAGGTTGTATTCAACTTCTACTACTGAACTGATTCTAGCCTTATTTTTTTTTCTTGTCAAATAATTGCTTCCTAGGCTCCAATACACTGCATAGTCTGATATAAATCTGATCATCGAACATGTAGCAAAACTGAATTTTATAGTTTATCCCAAACTGATGACATGTCCATGAAGAATTTATGACTCAACTCTGGGTTGTGGTTCCCTGCTTGAGAATAATAGTCTAATAGTTGGTTTCACATAACTGCTGCTCCCTGACTTCTGCGAAGCACAGGATTCAGATAATGGGAACTGGACAAAAACTTCATTGTACATTTGAGAAAATATGAAGAAATCAAACAAAAGTAATAGAAAGGATGGGATATGACCTCATACTTTAGAATCCAAATTCATAATCTTACTCTATGATTACTTATCCAATGATAAGTACCTATAATGTGATTCATGTCGTAAAAAACTAGAAGCTAGTATCATCATGATCTTTCTTTAGATTGTCCTATTTATATGCAGTTGGTGATGCCAAAGCCATAAGCCAGAAAAAAATTTTCCAATATTCTTGATTTCCAAAAAAAATGGTATTAAATTTAGTCTTTTGTCACTATTTCTTCATCTAGTATATGAGAAAGAGCCTTCATATTTAACAATTTGAAAAGTTTTTGTTGTTCCCTGTGAAAGGTGTTGTGTAGATAGAACTGACATTTTATTTTACAGTAAAAGCTCTGCAGCAAGTTCTCCCAAGAAATGACCTTGAGTTGAACCTACTGCTAGTCACATTTATAGAGACCTTATATATAGGGTTTCATCATGTAAGCTATGACTGGTTGCCAACCATTAGTTTACTTCTCAAAAACTATTTGAAGTTGATACTATTATCCCTAATTTTCAGATAAAGTTTGGATACTAAAAAGAGTAATACAAGCTGGTAGGTAGAATTTTATTATGATTCTTTTATTGTAAAGCCCTTCTCTTCTTATTGTACTGTATTTTGTATTCTGTGCCCTACTCCCCACCCCACCCCCCATGCTGCCATTTTTCCCTGTGGTGGAAAACAACATTTACGTGTCTTTTTTTTTTTTTTCCTTCCTAGTGAAGTAAAAACATTTCAGAAACTTCACATCACTCAGTAGTATAGGCAGGGCTAAAATGAACGTGTCCAAATTCACATCTGTGTGTACCTACAGGTTTGTCTGAAATGCTGAGGTCATTTCAGAATTCGATTAAAATAACCACTGTGTTGTCACTTCAACTCAAAATTATCACTTTTAAGAACCTGGTTATTTACAAATGAGTGTCTTCCATTTGTTTAAGTTTCTCTAACCACTCCAAACTGATTTAAGAAGCATTCAAAGATTATTTAGTCTTGCATATTACACAGAGTGATTTACATATTTTTATCTCAAAATTCTCATGCCAATTTAAATGAAGTGGATTTTATAATCGCATTTGATAGATGCCTTTCATGTGCTTCAAAGAATTCAAGGAACCTCCTCAAATTTATACAACTAGTAAGTCAAAGGCTGTTAGGCTCTGTAACCCACTTAATGACTAAAAGCCAAGCAGAGTCAATTTCAGCGATTTGTGCTTCTACGTGAATAAGAGTATTGCTTTAGTAGAGCATCTGCAATTGACCTTGACTTTTGTCTTATTTTTATAAACTGGAGCCCTATTTGTTCTGACACTTGCTTCTACTTAAGCATCTCAAAGGTGTCATCAGCGCAGTGGTCGGACAATACAGGTTGGAGGGAACCTGCAAAATATCATTATTTACTCTTTTGCCAGTTTCACTACCTATTAATTTTTGTGAAAGAAAAATCAGTACAAGTAGGATATCTGACGACCATTATCCTAATATCCTGTCCCTAAACATCCCTTTAACAGCAGAAGGGATATATGTATTTGGATCTGATATTTTATTTACTGAGGCTGATTGTTTAGTCTGTTAACAGATAAATATTGACAGATGTCTCAGGAAGATAATGAGAAAAGGCGTTTCTGAAATTTGTAGCAATTTTATGCTAACTCATAAAGCCATTTGGTATTCAGTCTTATGCAGAGATAGAAGTGAAAGCAAGATGTCTTGTTTTTTTAATCCATATAATTACTTTCTTTATTTCTATATAATTACTTTCTTTAAAAATTACTGCTTGAGGCAACAAGGGGGATATTCTCTTAAAATCACTAATAAAAACTTTGCAACATTTTAAACAATTCAAAGTGAAGATGCCTCAAATGTCAACCTCAGGCGGATATTGCAGTAACATTGAAAGTAATGCTTTTTCGTTATAAAACAGTTGGAAAATAAATAAATAAGAAAAGATGAATAAAAATGACTATAGTTCTACAATTATTACCCAAGGTCAAAAGGTATATTTTACTGTATTTACTGTTGACTATTTTTCTCTTAAGGTAGATAGGATTTTTTTTTCTTTAGAAATGGAAATAGTGATCACTCAATATGTGGAACTTATGATCTCTAAGTTTCACATACATCATAAATTAAATATGCACTAAATTCAAATGCTTTTAAAGTTTTCAGTATTTTTCAGTTTTTTTATGGAACATGGATTTTTAATGAATTTCATATTGCAATGAAGACACTCAACACTTAAAAACAATTACATCAATACAATAAAAACACTTGCTTCTACACAACATTTATAAATTCATACTCCCCCCCAAAGAAACTTTTATTTCACAGATTTAAGCAACAAATGATTTACACAGGATTCTTCAAATTCCAAAATATATACAGAATTTTTGTCTCTCCATATTGATTTAATTGTAATTGAAATAACATCCATAAAACTTACTACTTACAAATGAGTGTTTTTCTCAATGTCTAGGTTTGAAGACTCTTGGCATTAATATTCCAAATTGCAGTTTCCCATATACAGTTAAGAAAATAAATACTGATGTTCCCAAAGGTAGTTCACAGACAAGTTCACAGGCCCTTATTCCCTGAGATTTTAAAAAGGGGTAGCAGTCATTTTATCATGTACTAATGCTAAGGCAAGAAAGAGGCGAAAACAACTCCAGTGAGCACCTGGAATTGAGTGGCAACGGGCTGGGTAATTTTTCCTGGTGCTGTGTTGCCAGCACAATGCAAACCTGCCGACTTGCAATGTTCATCGCACTTGGGAGCAGCCCAGAGCACACGGAGGTATCTGGGATTCCAGAACTCCACCATCCTGGACAGCAATGCTCCTCCTTGGCCTAGATGTGATCACCAATGGAATGATAGTACTTGAATGTGAAATTGGGTTTGTCTAAAAACTTTCTTGAAATGAATGGGCCTAACAGTGTCCCAGGTGTACTGCTGATAGACTCAAGCATCCACTCAGGAGACATCTATTGAGCGCCTTCTGTGCTTAACGCTGGGTGCTCATGTCTCAAGATGTAAAGATGAACAAGAAAAATAGACCCTTCCGTTGTCATGTCTAGAGTGAATGAAATGGGTATTACCAGATGTGCTAGTAGAAGGGAGTTTCTCCTGTGATCCCATATGCATGATTGTTTTGGGCAGAAACCATCAACACAAGACACCTTACCTGGCCCAGACGCTAAGAGGATTGACAGCTCTTTTTTGATTGTATGAATGGCAGCACATGACTCTTCATAGTGGAGCGGCCATGGTTTTTCCTGTCCATCTCTCTGAGAGAGGTGGAAAAAAAAAAAACTCATATTAGTATCACCTCTGCAATTGCCTTTAGAAGAGCGAGTTACTCTGAGTTTCCTTAAAACCAGCCACTACGCTGGATTATCTGAAGGCAAAGAAGGCATTTTCTCATAGGAGGATGGCGGAGTAGCCCCGTATTCCAATAAGGGAAATGCAGTCAGAATGTTTCTACTTTGAGAATTTTGGAAGAAATGCTTCCATGTGCAAAGATTCCTGGAGAAGGGAAGGTGTCCCTACTGTGGAACCTGTGACCATTTTGGATCTCAGAGAGGAGTCATCCGGGAGGAAGTGGAAACAAAACTGCTAACAGGGAGAGATGAAATTGATTGTGGAAGTGGATGTTTTTGTGAAGGAATTTAGAGAAAGAGCAAACGAGTGTGGTTTTTGTGTGTGTGTGTGTGTGTGTGTGTGTTCACCCATAAAATATGACAAAAGTAGTGAGAGAGCTCAGTGGTTAGAATCATGGAGAGGATCCTGAGTGCTGGTAAAGGCCTTGGAAAATACCCTGGAAAGAGAGCCCCCCAAGCAAGAAAGAATGCAGGTAGCTTTACAAATGGCTTTTTTTTTTTTTTTTATATTGGACAACACTGACTTGTCTAACTAGCGGCTGGGAACAAAGGGGTGTTACCTGTTCTGGTAAGTACTCAACTCAGGGGGCAAAGGGAGGTCTCTCCCCAGTCCCCAGGCTCTTCTCCCCATTATTAGCCTCTGACACTGGGCATGGCCAGGGCCAGACTTCATAGCTTTCTGTGTTGAACATCACTGAACCCTTGCAAGGACTTAAAGCCATTTGGTCTTCCAAAGACTAGTGATTTAAAGAAACCCTTAATGCAGGGGTGGTGGTGGGGGGACACAAACAGGAAAGCAAAAACAAAAACACTTGTTTGATGGGAGAGTTTGCAGTTTTTTTTTTCTGTATTTTCCAAGTTTGTTTTACTTTAGTTCATTCCTCTGTCTCCATCTCTCTCCCATGCACATGTGCGCGCGTACTTTCTCTCTCTCTCTCTCTCTCTCTCTCGCTCGTTTTTTTTCTCTTTTCTTTTCCTTTTTCTTTTTCTTTTTTTTTTTTTTTTGGTTGTGTGTGTGTGTGTTTCAGTTTTTTTTTTAAGAACTTTGGATTTGCCGCTGGTGGGCAGCGCCAGTCCCAGAGGCTGGACCCTCCACATGGCAGGGCTGGGACAAGGGGCAGGCCCACGGCTGCTGAGAGGATCTCTGTGTTTAAAGCCTTTGAGAATAAGTTACTGCAGTTCCCAGGGTGCAGGGTGGGGGTTGGCAGAGGGGTTCCTGGCGGCGGCTTCCCCTAGAGTCCAGGCCGCAGGGGCTCATCAGGCGAGGAGAGGGTTAGGAGGGAGGAGTGTGGGGAGAGTGGGCTGTGAGCACTTCTCCCACCTGCCAACCTCCAGTTTGGTTAGTTTTGTGGGCTCCCTGCCCATCCCAGGCTCCAACCTTGGAAGCCAACTGGGTATTTGGAAAGTTTGGGAGCTGTGTGGTGCTCTAGACAAGGGGGTAGGGAGAGAAGGCCATCCATCACCATGGCCATTTAACTTGATGCTCATTGGAAGAATAGAAGTATACTTTCCTTTTTATCAAAATTACTATAATGATAATGAAGGAACCGTAGTAAGCAAAACAAAGAGAATAATCCACACATTGTGATGCCAACAATTTTCATGTCTCCATACTTCTTTTCCATGTGTTATTTTGGCAAAGCCATTTGGTGGCCAGGTTTTTATTTTGTTTCTTGGAGTTTACAGAGTACATCTTCCTGGATGTTTAGTCCATTCATAATCCTTACCGCAGTCGACAGATCAATACCATGTGACATAGTCTTAGCTCACTCCCTCTGCCTCGATATTCTCTTTCCCCGACACACAGGCCAGCATCCAGGGGTGGTTTACCTCCTTCCCCTGGACTGCTGTTGTCAGGATCCTTTGCTGGCTCCCCCACTCCTCCCTAACATCTTAAGTTACAGTGACACAGAGCTTGGTGTTTGGTACCTTGTCCAGCTTTACTGACTGCCCCGTTCACATGCTTCACTATCCCATGTTAAAATACCATCCATGGGCTAACAACCTCTTATGCATGTAGATCTTAGCTCCCTCCTGAGCTTCAGAGTCATGGATCAGCCTGCCTACTTGATTTTCCCACTGAGATGCCAACCAGGCATTTCAAAGTTAATGCACTTAAAATTTAACTCCTGATCTCCTCCCCTTCAAAACTCGTCTGCCCTCCACCTTTCCCATGCTTCCGATGGCAATTCGAACTTACATTCACTCCTGTCATCGTGCCCTTGCCTCTCACATCTAAGGTCTGGAAAACTCCTGTTGGCTCTTCCTTCAAATCCGTTCTGACTCTTTCTGTCACTAGCTTCTTTGTGAGTTTCCTGGATTTCACCATTACCATCCACTCCCTCACAAACAGCACCCAGAGTGACTCTTTAAACACGTAGGTTGTCGTCATTCCACTCCTCACAACACTGCAATGGCTCCTCATTTCAAAGGGAAAGTCATGATGATCACAGCCAGACAGCTCCATTTCATCTGCATCATATTGTCTCTCTCTTCTCTTCTTCTACTCTGTTCTATGGCTTCCTAAACATTTTTAAGATTAATATTATTTTTATTATTTTTACCTTGAAGCTGAACACCAGCAACACTGGCCACTTTCATGATTTTGAACATGATGTGTCCTATTTGAGTTATTCTGCGTTGGTGGTGGCTCTAGCTTTAACAATTTATAGTTCTCAGATAGTTTCAGGATGAACACTGGCCCCAACACATGCATAGACTTCAAGTCTGTATTCAAGTACTACCTGTTTAAGGAGATCTTTCCGACTTTCCACCATCGTGCTCTCTCTGTCCCCAGTCAACACACACACACACATGCACATGCACATGTACATGCACACACTTTTAAAGAAATCATTTTAATTCCAGTTAGTTAACATACAGTCTCTTGTTAGTTTTTTTTAATTTTCATTTATTTATTTATTTAATTCCAGTTAGTTAACATACAGTCTCATGTTAGTATTTTTATTTTTATTTTTATTTATTTATTTATTTTTACTTGTGTTAGTTTTAGGTGTACAATGTAGTGATTCAGCAATCCCATACATCACTCAGCGCTCATCGCAACAAAGGCACTCCTGAATCCCTATCACCTATTTAACCCATCCTCCCACCTCCTTCCTCTCTGGTAACCATCAGTTTATTCTAATTAAGTGTCTGCTTCTTGATTTCTCTCTCTCTCCCTTTTTTTCCCCCTTGATCATTTGTTTTGTTTCTGAAATTCCACCTGAGTGAAATCATATTGTATTTATCATTCTCTAATTTATTTCTCTTAGCATTATACTCTCTAGATCCATCCATCCATGTGGTTGCAAATGGCAAGATTTCATTCTTTATTCACAGCTGGATAATATCCCATTATATGTGTATATACCACCTCTTCTTTCCTTTCCTCTCATTTTCTAATTGGATTATTTGATTTTGGGATGCCGAGTTTTAGGAATTCTTTATCTGTTTCAGACACTAACTCTTTTTCAGATATGTTATTTGCAAATATCTTCTTCCATCCCGTAGGTTGCCTTTTAGTTTTGTGGGTTGTTCCCCTCGTTGTGGAGAAGCTTTTCACTTTGATGTAATCCCAATAGTATATCTTTGCTTTTGTTTTCCCTCTCTCAGGAGACATATCTAGAAAAAACTCACTACACCCCATGTCAAAGAGGTTACTGGGTGTGTTCTCTTCCAGGGATTTTATGGTTTCAAGTCTCACATGTAGGTCTTCAATCCATTTCAATTCATTTTTGTGTATAAGGAAGTGATCCAGTTTCTTTTTTTTTTTGCATGTCGCCATCCAGTTTTTCCAACACCATTTGTTGAAGAGACTGTTCTTTTTTGGATATTTTTTCCTCCTTTGTCAAAGGTGAATTGACTATATAGTTGTGGGTTTATTCCTGGGTTTTCTATTCTGTTCCATTGATCTATCTGCCCATTTTTGTGCCAGTAACACACTGTCTAAATCACTACAGCTTTGTAATATAACTTAAAGTCCAGAATTATGATGACTCCAGCTTTGCTTTCGTTTTTCAAGATTGCTTTAACTCTTCAGGGTCCTTTGCTATTCCATATAAATATTAGAATTGTTTGTTCTAGCTCTGAGAAAAACGCTGGTAGTAATTTGATAGGGGTTGCATTAAATGTGTAGAAGGTTTGGGTAACATAAGACGTTTTAACAATATTTGTTCTTCCAATGGAATGTCTTTCCATTTCTTTGTGTCGACTTCAATTCCTTTCATCAGCGTTTTCTAGTTTTCAGAGTACAGGTCTTTCACCTCTTCGGTTACACTCATTCCTCTTATTTTTGATGCAATTGTAAATGATATAGTTTTTTAAAAAATTTCTCTTTCTGCTGCTTCACTATTGGTATACAGAAATGCAACAGATTTCTATATGTTGACTTTGCATCCTGTAACTTTATGAAATTTGTTTATCAGTTCCAGCAGTCTTTTGGTAGAATCTTTCATCATGTCTTGTCATTTGGAGATAATGAATCTTGTACTTCTTCCTCACAGATCTGGATGAAATGTATTTCCTTTTGTTGTCTGACTGCTGTGGCTAGGATTTCCACTAAATAAAAATAGTGAAAGTGGACTTCACTGTCTTATTTCTGACCTTAGAAGAAAAACTCCATTTTTTCCCCAATGAAGATGATGTTAGCTGTGGGTTTTTCATATACAGCTTTTATGATGCTGTGATATATTCCTCTAAACCTACTTTGTTGAGGATTTTTTATCATGAATGAATGTATTACTTGTCAAATGCTTTTTCTGTGTCTATTAGAATGATCGTATGGTTCTTATCCTTTCTCTTATCGATGTGATGTATCACATTCATTGATTTATGAATATTGAGCCACCTTTGCAATTCAGGAAAAAAATCCCACTTGATCATGGTGAATGATTTTTTTTTTAATGTGTTATTGAATTCAGTTTGCTAGTACTTCATTGAGGATTTTTGGATCTATGTTTATCAGGGATATTGGCCTATAGTTCTATGTTTTAGTGGTACCTTTATTCAGTTTTGATATCACAGTAATGCTGGCTTCATAGAATGAATTTGGAAGTTTTCCTTTCTTTTAATTTTTTTTTTTTTTGAAATAATTTGAAAAGAACAGGTATTAACTCTTCTTTAAATGTTTGGTAGAATCTACCTGTGAGGCCATCTAATCCTAGACTTTTGTTTTTGGGAGTTTTTTAACTACTAATTTAATTTTTTCCTGATTATTGGTCTGTTCAAATCTTCTAGTACTTCTCCTTTCAGTTTTAGTCGCTTATATATTTCTAGGAATTTATCCATTTCTTTTAGGTTGTCCATTTTTTGGCATATAGTTTTTCATAATATTCTCTTATAATTGTTTCTATTTCTATTTTTTTTTTTAAGATTTTGTTTATTTATTCATGAGAGAAGCAGAGACACAGGCAGAGGGTGAAGCAAGCTCTCTGCAGGGGCCCCGAGCAGGACTTGATCCCAGGACCCTGAGATCACACCCTGATTGGAAGGCAGACACTCAACCAGTGAGCCACCCAGATGTCCATTAATTGTTTCTATTTCTATGGTGTTGATTGTTACTTCCCCTCTCTCATTTGTTATTTTATTTGAGTCCTTTCTCTTTTTTTTTCCTGATAAGTCTGACTAGAGATTTATCAATGTTACTGATTTTTTCAAAGAACCAGCTCCCGGTTTCATTGATCTGTCCTATTGTTTTTGGGATTTGTTGTTGTTGTTGTTGTTTGTTTGTTTCTATATCATTTATTTCTACTCTATTCTTTATCATTTCCTTCCTTCTGTTGGTTTTAGGTTTTGTTTGTTGTTCTTTTTCTAGCTCTGTTAGGTGTAAGGTTAGGTTGTTTATTTGAGATTTTCTTGCTTCTTGAGGTAGATCCGTATTGCTATAAACCTCCCTCCTAGAGCCACTTTTGCTACATCTCAAAGGTTTGGGTTGCTGTGTTTTTATTTTCATTTGTTTCCACATACTTTTTTTTATTATTTCTTCTTTGATTTTTTGGTGGACCCATTCATTGTTTGTTAGTATGTTATTTAACCTCCATGTACTTGTGGTGTTCCCAGACTTTCTATGTGGTTGACTTCTAGTTTCATAGCATTGACACACATACTCTTGACTCTATTTTTCCTATAGTGGTTTTCCCAAATCAATATATAATATAATTTATTTATCATGTTTACTATTTACTATTAGTTCTGCTCTCTATGTTCTAGTATGATAATTATTTTCTCTCACTTTATTCAGTAATATATGGTGGGGCCCTAGAATATTGTCTGGCATAAAGATGTTCAAAAATGTTTGTTGCACACATGAATGTGGCATGTAATGGTTTTCTTAGGGTCCAGGATCTTATTACAGAACATACTTCGATATTTTCTTTTCCCAATGTCAAACTCATCCATGGAATATGCAAATCATTTTTTGTTTCTGTTTGTATCTAGAAAAAGAAGGAAGGGTATATGATGAAGGACAGTGATAAAAGAGGGTGATATGGCTTTTATACGGGTTTAGGCTGGGATAAAAGGATGGTTTGTGGGGGGCGCATGGGTGGCTCAGTGGTTGAGCATCTGCCTTTGGCTCAAGGCGTGATCCCAGTCCCGGAATCGAGTCCCACATTGGGCTTCCTGCATGGAGCCTTCTTCTCCCTCTGCCTGTGTCTCTGCCTCTCTCTGTGTGTCTCTCATGAATAAATAAATAAAATCTTTAAAAAGAAAAGAATGGTTTGGGCATTCACTACTTCCATAAAAATAATTTCTTTCTTTTGAAAGAAAAAAGTGTTCTTTTATAAAATTATTCTTATTCAAGTCTTCTGTGTGGCAGCCCTTGACCTTGGCTTATCAAAACCATATCAATATATAATATAATTTATTTATTATTATTTATTATTTATTTTATTTTATTATTTATTATTCGTTATTATTGACTTTTTATCTTTAACAGCTTGGAAGTTAATTGTGTGAATTGAACTTTGCTTTACAAAAAAATTAGAAGTGCCATCCAGTTTCCATGTAATAATCAACATCTTTACTTATATCCTAATTCAGTACCTGACTATGGCTCTTTTCAGGGCTCCCAAGAGTTTAACCTCTTCCATTTCTCTTTCTCTCAAATTGCAAATAAGATAATAACAATGATATCAGACCCAGGGTGATTTGAAGTACCTTAAAATTATTTAGAATGGACATAGAGGAAAAATAAATTCAGAACTGTGATGCCGTCTGTGTGTTCTTTAGCCGAGCTCCCTTTGCCTGCAGGGTACGGTTCAACAAAGTCACTTGGTATGTTGGTATGTTGAGATTCATAGCTGATGGTTTTGGGTTTCTGTTCTCACTTGATATGTGAGTAATAAGCTTCAGTTTACCAATTGATGAGTGACTTAATAGAAAAAGAACAAGTGTAAACTTAACAAAATCAAGAAGCTACCCACAGAGAAAAGAAGCACTTTCCTTTTCATATCTAATTTGGGTTCTATATTTAAAAAAATGAGTGAGAATCTTTTCTCACTGCTCTCAGCTCAAGGAGGAAAGAAATGCCAAGTGGCAACAATTCTCCTTAATTTTTCCCTTTCTTTACATTGAATGGGTGAAAATTACCCAATTTGTATGCCTATTAGAAGTTGCTTGAGTGATTCCAAGAGAAGTGAGCAATATTTCTCTTTCCCTGCACTGCTGCACAGTATTTCAAGGCAGTATAGACGGATCAAATGAAGATCTTTGACAGAAATACTTGCACTGCTAAGAGTTTATAGAGGTAGCTTTAAACTGCTTAAAAGTGTGTATATGGAATGAATTTTGACTAACTGGAGTTATTTGGCTAAATGTCACTACATAGGGAAAGATAATAACTTCTTTGTCTAACCCATCATTTTACAGACAAGAAAACTGATTTACAGATAGCTCAATATATATGAAGTAATGAGTATAAGACTTTGTAAATACATGATATCAAATGAGGTAGTGTAGCACAGTAAAGGAACATGAACTTTGGGATTAGAGTGAGAAAGTGTTATATCATCATTCTCCAATTTATTCACTGTGTGGCATTGAATAAATTACTGAAAATCTCTGAGTCTAATCAAAAAATTAAAGTATTAATTCCTATTTCTGTGATATGCCAGATTACTACAAAACATTAAAAATAATAATTAAATAATTACATGTTCCAGGCACTCTCATAAGTGTTTTACATGTATGAATGTCCCAACAACTCTATGACTATCATGTTATTATTATTCCCATTTTATTAAAAATTACCTAGTCATGAAATGAAATGACCCTGTAAAGCATTGAGTATAGTCCTGATAAATACTGTATAAGAAGTTTAAATTACCATTTCATCATCACCATCTTTATTTTCATTGCCTTAATTATTTTTCATATCTTACTAATATTATTTTAATTATCGTATAGTAGGCATTTTCTTCCATTTATGCACTCTCACCCATATCTGACCCTGAGCCCGAGAGCAGAATATTGTACATTTGGAGAGAAATTCTCCATTTACAAGGAATTTTTTTAAGATTATATTTATTTATTCATAAGAGACACAGAGAGAGAGAGAGGCAGAGACACAGGCAGAGGGAGAAGCACGCTTCATCCAGGGAGCCCGATGTGGGACTCCATCCTGGGACTCCAGGACCATGCCCTGGGCCAAAGGCCATACAGGGATCCCTGAATTCTCCATTTATATCAAAGTTTCCACTATACTAAGCACAACACCTACTTATATTAATAAATGACCTTGGTTTAAAATTAGTCATCTCTTTATGATTTTTTGAACCTATAGGGCTTATTCTAGAAAATAAGGTGTGACTCAAAATGTCTCCTGATCCTTGATTTCATACACACACACACATTTTCCTTTCATTTCAAGTTATGGTCTTTTCTTACGGGGTAGGTCATATCCATGACTCCGCACAGAGGGACAGCTAATGCAGATTTGTTCTAGTTCTCTTGAACGTAGGGCTGTGCTGAATGCTATGTTTTAGAAATATTTTTATAGGTCTCTTCTTCCCAGCCAACCATGTATAATTGATCAAAGATCAAGATCTTATGGTAGAGAAGAGGAAAAAAATACATTATCTAGCCATTCTTATTCATTAATTTGGGAGACAATAAAAAAGAGTACATAGAAAAGCCTTAGCTTTCATTCTGAATCTTCCTATAAATATGGAGACATGTATGCTTGTCATTATCTAGGGCCCTTAAAAGTAGGCAGACTGATCAGTACAAAAAAGCATTGATGAAATGCTATTTAACTTCCAAGTGACACATCTATCTGAGCTGTGAAAAAAACTGTATTTCATTCTTGATTTTAAATCTCCTATTGTTAGTCTCATATTTCAATTATACCTCATTTTCCTAAAAGGATACATTTGGCTTATAAGCTCACAAGCTAACAGCTGTTGGATACAGCATTTTAATTAAAACCTTTGTCTCAATACATTTTATAAGGCAAGCAGAGAGAATGTTTGAGAAAAGTTTATCTGATTTTATTTAAGGAAAGGGATATTGTAATAACTTTGGACAGTGTGAAATCCTGGTAGAGACTAAGGTGATTTGACCAAAATAATCCTAATTATGGGATTAAAAAATCAAGGAAAATCTAAAGAAGCAACAAAGCTACATTCTGATAATTTATACTCAAATTGTAGTAAAATCATATTAACTACACTGTGATTTGCATCTATAAAAGAGAAGATATCAAAATGGAAAAAAGAACTAAAAGAGTAAACCCACCCACAGAAAAGTCTTTCTGTGCCTTGATGGATGTGATCTTCTTGGTTCTAAATTAATGTTAAAGTAAGAGGGAAAATGGCTTATAGAGGAATGAGCCTAGATTGTGGCTCCGACATTTTACAACTCTGTTAGGTTGGATTCTAAATCTCAGCATACATTTACTGGAGTCTCTATACAAAATAAACAATAGACATATTGATGCTGTTTTATCACTTTTGTTATAATCATAATCATTGTAATGATAATTATTATCATAATCCTCCTCCTCCTCCACTGAATCTTCCTTGTATGTTTCTTTTGTTCCCAAGCCAATGACATTGTTTTTCCCTTCCATGTTCAAGGCTCTCGGACAGTATTACAGGTAACTTCTCAATGCAGAAGGGATGCAAAAAAAGTCAAAACATTTCAAATAATGTTTACAATGTTAAGATTAATCTCACACATACACACACATCTCACATATGTGAGAGTCAAAATAGAAAGGAAAGACCCAAATCACATGGGGAATAACTTTTGTTCATACATGTATTTAAATACAGAAGATTAAACTATAGAAATGTGTTGAGTAAGAAACTCCAAACATAAAGTAGTACATTTATCATTTTATCTATAGAAATTTCAAACCTGCTGTATGGTCTTACCAGTCAGAGAAACAATTGCCCTAAGTAATGTTATAACTAGAAGGAAGCATGAAACATGAATATTATAGAACACTCAAAATATTCTTTTTCTTCATACGCAGAGTAGTTCTATGGGAAAATTCATAGAATTTTATTTTTATGATATATACATTTTCCCACATGGCTTCAGCAAAAAAAGTTATTTAAATTACATGTGAGAGGGGCACCTGGGTGGCTCAGTCCATTAAGCATCTGCCTTTGGCTCAGGTCACGATCCTGGGGTCCCGCATGGGGCTCCCTGCTCAACGGGGAGTATGATTCTTCCTCTCCCTCTGACCCCACTATGCTCTCTCGCTCTCACTCTCAAATAAATAAATAGAATCTTTTACAAAAAAATTACGTGTGAGAAACTAATAAAAGCGAGACCCAAGGAAAGTTATCAACCAAAGAACCCTCTTTGAAACAGTTACTAGAATATTTACTAAAGCAGAAGAAATACAAAGCAGGAAAGGGAAGTGAAAAATTAGAAGATGGTGAAAAGAACAAAGAGAAACCATATAGAAAATGTAACAAAAGGGAATGGTCAGACCATACTGAAAACTATTTCACCAGGAAAGACTTTACATCTGTACTACAACAGGACAGGACAGGGCCCAACATTAGTTTAATGTTTGGATTGTGTAACACGTGGCTTGACTTAGTCCATCAAAGAAACATATACATGTTTAATGACATGGTAGATGCTCAAAGTGCATTAAAGTATTTTGGTAACATAGAGATGTTTCAGTTTAATCTAAAAAAAGAGTAACTGATCTGATTGACTGGTTCTTTGAACAATTTTGTAAGACCCTCGCCCTTGTTGTGAGAGCAGGTCCTCACTCCAATGCCATTTATATTCCTCTGTTGTCTGAAAGAAAGAAGAAATTCTGGATAAACCTAACAGGCTGTAACTTGCTAGTCT
This sequence comes from Vulpes vulpes, assembly GCF_048418805.1. Classification (NCBI taxonomy): domain Eukaryota; kingdom Metazoa; phylum Chordata; class Mammalia; order Carnivora; family Canidae; genus Vulpes; species Vulpes vulpes. Next base: position 86,351,523 of record NC_132784.1, on the reverse strand, counting down.
TTTAAGATTTTGTTGGTATTTGTTGGGTCTCTACTGGGCTTGAGAGTCCTCAGTGCATATGGCTGGGTCAGCACTCATGGATTGCACTGCAACCTCAGTTGTGTTTGTATTGGTTTTAATATCTTGAACTACGAAGACAGAGCAAGTTTGACTGATGAAAGCCCATTGTCTTTCTTGAGCCACAGGCAAATATTCAAGAGCTGTTTGATTTGTGTGTTTTCCCTAATGGGTACTTAGATTCCTATTTCCCTCAAGGTATCTGTAATAAAATTTGCCAGCTATTTAGTAGTAACTAGAATACCTCATACAGGTTTCTCTGTTCATTATTTTAATCCTGGTATTAGAATTCTAAAGTTTTTTGAAATCCAAATTGCTATCTTTTGAGGTCTGGTAGGTCTTTATATTATAAATATTTTAAGTAATTCTGAGAAAGATAGATGAAGTCTTAAGAAAATACTTAGCTGTCATTTCCTTAGCTAGACTTCTTATATTATTATCAATAAAGTGAATGCATTGCTTTGTATACATAAGACTAACATTGTAACTTTTTAACAAATTTGCATAACATTGGAATTTATCAGTATTAATACTTAACAGGTTTTATTACACTTAATATAATTATTTAAAATGATCAAATAATCCTTAGACCTTAATTAAAAACGTAAAAATACAATACTGCTTTGGGTTTATATGTACATTAATAATTTACTGTTTATAAGCCTCTGAATAGCCTTGATGATGGAGTTGGATGACTTTCAAAGTTAAGAAAACACATACATGGCATATTAACAAGAGAAGAAAAATAAAAATAGAAAGCTCTTGCAGAGGTCAAAACTCACAATTATTTGCCTACAGACAGTTATAGATGACATGCTGCTAATAGGTTAAAGAAAGAACTTAGGTGAAAGAATTCTGAAATATCATCTCAAGAAGACTCCAGCCAAATATCTCAGCCCATGAATTCATCAGTATGGAGTCAGCTAGGCAAGACCGAAATGATGAAAAAGACCCCTGAAAAAAAATGTCTTTTGGTAAAGCTCACTTTGCATGCTTTTCCTTTCTTTAATTCAGGTATCAAAAACCACCTTGGAAGTCAAGATCAAGTTAGTGTGACAGCAAATTCTTGAGCATTTCAAAACACCACAATCTATATTTTCTGAAATAAATTTTGGTAAATGTTTATCTAGTTGCTGTAAAACAAGTAAACAAAAATCTCAAAATTTCCTCTGCTATATTTCTGAGAAATAAGCCTTATGTTTTTCACCTTTGGTAATAGAACAAATATGATTAAATTCCTGCTTAATTTCATTGTGGTTCATGGGAAGAAAAGATATTAGAGAAATTCTGGCAAAAAGTTAATTTATTTTAGGATTTATTGAGGTTAAAAACACATAATATTTTACATTTGATGTTAAAAATGGAAGGATAGTGGAGGTCCAAACTTAGTGTCTTGAATGCTGAAAGTATGAAGAATAAAGATCCAGGTAGGTTGCATTAGATGGCCAGGTAACAGAAAGAAGTAAATATTATTTAAAAAATAAGAGAAAGAAAGAAAGAAAGAAGAAGAAAGAAAGAAAGAGAAAGAAAGAAAGAAAGAAAGAAAGAAAGAAAGAAAGAAAGAAAGAAAGAAAGAAGAAGTAAATGCTATTAGAAGCCGGTTTAGGAAATTTCTGGTAGTATTTGTAATAGTTGAAGTGTTGGTTCTTGTCTATGGCATACCATTCAAGGGAATAACTGAAGATTTATTTAGGATCCAAGTATAATAGTAGGATGTCAGAATTATAGAGGACGACTGAATCCATCATATCTTTACAAGTTAGGGAAATTAAGAAATAATGCATACCTAAGAAATGTACACAGATTTTAATCTGAAAGTACAATCACAAAACTAATGTCCTCATAGAAAGATGGCAATCTTTTTGACATTCAATGATGCAAAAATCAGAAGAGAGACAATCAATGAGGGATGGTGTTTTGAGAGGCAATTTTGAGAAATGCTAATGGGCAAGGAAAAATGAAGAAAAGAGGCCACACCAGGCAAATATTTCTTTACCTATAATGCTTATATCAATCACTGCCTGCAAAAAAAAAAAAAAAAAAAGTGATTTACCATCATCCATATTGTCAATCTAATTAATCTTAGAATTAATCCTGAGATTAATTTTTAGCTGACAATCATAAACATGGCATAGATCATAGGTACTCACTACTATAAATATATTAGATAACTAGAATCTACAACTAAAGTTATATGACACTCTTTAAAAGTCTACTACGATTACCTGAACATCAGTGCAGAAAAGTGTTATCAAAGTATACCTGAAATAAGTGAAGAAAGGGAAAGACAAGATAAGCATAGCAAAAGAAAGAGAACATTTTAGGGGAGTAGATTGAGGAAATGTAGAGCAAATATGGTACAATTTCAGGTTTTACCAACTGACAAAAATAAATGAGCCAAATATACAATGAGAGAATACTGCATGAATGAATTGGTTGAAACTGGAATTTGGTTTCAAAGAATAACTTTTGGCAGAATAGAAAATGCAAGGTTGGCTTAGGAACAGGAGTGTGATGGAGTGGGATGTTTGGAGAGGCTTTCTTTTATAATTTCTTATTTTGAAATATATGGGAGTAGATAAATGGCATTTACATTAAAAATATGTCAAAATGGCATCTAGTCCTAGGATAAGAAAATAGTAATTTCTCCTCTGGCAAAGAAGCCAGAATTGACAAGAAATGACATTTCACAGATACCAAGTGCAGCCTAGTTACATGCTGGGCATATTAAGTGAACAAAAATAAGACTTTTATGGGAAAGATGTAGTGTATTAGACACAGACAATTTCATTCAAATGGTTTAAATCCTTTGCCTATGCTTAAAACAGTGTCAGATTAAGCAAAAAATATCTACTTCAAATCTTAAATATTTCACACATTACATCTCCAGAAAACCCTAGTCACAAAGAGATCATACTGAAGGGAGGACCGCTCACTACCTTTCTTTCCTTCCTTTCCCACCTGCTCCCCACTATTTTTAGAGTGTTTCCCCTTAAAAGTGTAAAAGAATAAGGATATTATTGAAGTATGGAATGGATAAAAAGGCAGTAAATCTCTTTCTTCATACATAATGTATTTTTTCTACAAAATAATTTAAATAATAACATGGGGGATTTTTGCATATTCTATTCCACAGCTATCTTAATAATTTTCTGAAAGTAAATGATTAGATGCAATTATATATATTTTTTCAAATTTCTTGATATCATCTTTATTTTAATACACAAATGAAAATACTACAGATTGAAATCCATCCAAGCAGACTGACACGCAAATCCAGCTGCTGCAACTATAAACCCCTTTCTAGTCATTGCTCTTGTCTTGTCTTTTGGCCACATGTCTTGAGATATAGAATAATTTATTAGTTAAAAAAGTACTGCCATATGATCAATATGACTATTTTGGACTAAAAATCAAAATATTTTGTGTTGCCTTTAGTAGTGCCTTTAAAAATAGAAGATAGTGGTTAAGATCTGGTCTGGGCCATTGGTTGATTGCCAGTGGGGACAGAGGCAAAAAAAAAAAAAAAGTATCCCATATGAGACTTGAAAATACAAAGTAAGAAAAAGAAACGTCTAGTTAATTATTTCAGCATTAATCTGAAATAAAAGACAATTTTATTGCCTTGATAATAATCAATAGTAAAATAGCACTCATTAAGCTATGTGATTTCTCAAGAGATAGAAAAGGAAAAAAGGTTAATAAAGGTGAAATGTGGGAATCTTTATCTACCCCTTCTAGTAGTTTTACTGATTCCTTGAACATTATACTGGTAATAATAACAATGATCTCTCTGCTAGAATAATTAAAACGTTCAAAAGAGAAAATGTTCCACTAATTTCTTGTCCTGGCATCTGAGATGGCCCCTTTCCTATAGTCCGTATGTCATTCATAACAAAAATCTCTTTATAGAGTTCTCTCCTTGAGTCATTTGAGCAGATTCAGCAAAATGTTAGAAATCAGTGTTCAGTAAGTCAAAAGACTTGGGCATATAAAACTCCCTCCTGCCCTAGAACACATTGACCTCATTAGACTGATGATTTTAATTTCAGTTCTAGATATAGATTACCAAAGACATAGTTCAGAAAAAAAAATAGCATATCGGAGATACAAGGCTCCTAAGGATTCATAAGCATTCTAAAGAATACATCTTGTGAAATTAATTCTATTTCTTTCATTGAGAGATAAAAGAAATTGCCTAGAGAGTGCTCGGTGATGTCAAAGAATTGTGAACTTCTATTCAGGTATCACTGTAAATAAACCAAAGGATGGGGGGTTATGTCCAACACTATTAAAAAATTATAAACTAATTTATAAATATTAGTATCTGCATTTACTATTAATATAATCCTTAATATGTACCAAATTTATTTTTATATGTATTAGAGTTTAGATGGGGTACAAGTCTTTAAGTTCACATACCTAACAATCAACAAAAACTATACCCCCCCAAAAGAAAAACAAACAAAAAATAATCTTACTAACTGATAGCATTCTGAATAAGAATTTCTGAATATGAGATCCAGGTTTTTCCTAGCATTTGTCCAACTCAACATAACTTAGCAGGCTATAGAGGACATATACATAAACCTCTAAGAGACGTGATATGCATTTGATAGTAAAAAATATATAAAAAAAACTAGGGGCACCTAGGTGGCTCAGTCAGTTAAGCATCTGACTCAGTTTCAACTCATGTCCTGATGGTCCTGAGATGAAGTCCCACTTTGGGCTCCTCTTGCTGTACAAAGCAAAGTCATCCCTTTCCCTCACTCTCTGCTCCTGCCCTTTCTTGCTTGCATGCTTTGTCTCTCTCCACTCTCTTTCTCCACTCTCTCTCTTTCCCTCTCTAAAATAAATAAATAAATAAAATCTTTCAAAAAATGTATAAAGAACTAAAACATTTTAGAGATTTAGGCTTGCAGTAATTTTAATAGATATAAATGTGAGAATGCACTGTTGGTTTCAAACTCTTAAAAATAATGTATTCCAGATATATAAACTGGTTCAATATTTGAAAAATCAATTAATGTAACCCAGCATATCAACAGGCTGAATAGAAAAATCATATGATCACATTAATTGATGTGGAAAACTCATTTGAAAAAGTACAACTGCAATTCATGATAAAAATAACCTAGAAAAAATAGGAAATTTCTCAACTTCATAAAAATATCTATGAGAGACCAACAGCCAACATAATACATAATGGTAAGAGACTGGGTGCCCCCTCTCTAAACTCCAAGCCTTCTTCTCTCACTACTCTTATTCAACATCACCCAGGGAAGCCCTATTTAGTTCAATTATACAAGAAAAGAAATGTATGCGGGTGGGAATATAAATATAATAAAATAACAAATTTCTTCCTTCTCAAATGACATGATTATCTATGTAAAAATTGACTTAATTGTCCAGAATAACAAAAAACGGTGTTCTTGGGTATAAATATAACAAAATATGTCTAAGATCTGCATGTAGAAAACCATAAAACATGGATGTAAATCATTAAAGAAGATCTAAATAAATGGAAAGATAATCTTTGTTCACAGATTGGAAGGCTCAATATTGTTAAAATGCCAGTGCATCCCTACTTGATCTATGGATTCAATACAATTCAAATCAAAATACTAGCAATATGTATTATTGATATTGGTAAACTGATTCCACAGTTTAAGTGGAATTGCAAAGAACCTAAAATTACCAGCAAAACAGTGAAGAAGATCCGTGTTGGAGGACTCACAGTATCAATTTTAAGACTAATTATAAAGCTACGGTAATCAAGGCAATGATGTACTAGCAAAAGAAGCATAGGTCAATGGAATAGTATAGACAGTTCAGATATAGTCTTGCACAAATATAATTAGCTGATTATTGACAGAGCCATAAAGGCCATTCAACAGAGAAATAAAAGTCTTTTAGCAAATGGTTCTAGGACAATTTGATATTGACATGCAACAAGAACCAAAGTACCTAGACATAGATCATACATACTTCAAGAAAATAACCTCAATCATAGATCTAAAGATAAAATGCAGAACTGTGAAGCATTTCTTTTAACAATGAAACATATATAGCTTTATTAATAATCTGTAAAAAGTTGTACTCTGGCACAGTGAAACACTGTCTATCTCCTCAGAAAGCGAACACCAGGTCTGAAAACCCCTTCCTAACATTCAGAACTGTGTAGCCCTGAGTTTACATCTCAGTGCTCTCCAGAGCTTGGCCCCTACCCTATAGAAGGTGATTTCACCTTGCTCCAGCAATATTCTCTGGCTAGCTGTGATCCCTTCACATAGAAGGAGATAGACGGCTGAACAAAATTTCATCTGGATAGGCTGCCTTTACAGATTGGCCTCTTCCTCCCTACAAAAGGGAACTGAAAGGATTAAATTCTGAATTTCATATAATTTCACATTTCACAAAATATCATTCTTTGATGTTTTTTTCAATAATTTAAGCAGGTAAAAACAATATTCTAACTGCATAGGCTATACAAAAACAGGAGGTGGGTTAGATTTGGCCAATAGACCATAGTTTGCCAACCCATGGTCTAAAGAAAACCCATCCCTACAGTCCTCCTTTCACCTGTCAAATTAATTATAGGTTCCTAACCAGGGATTAGAGAAGGCAGCCAGGATAGAGAGCATGAGGAGTTTTTTTGTATAATTGATTCTAGGAAGGTGTGAGAAACTTATGGGAAGGAATGAGGATAGGGGAAGGATGGGTGAAAACCATCAAGGCCAGGACAGTAGTGGTCTGAGTTGTCTAAACATGGAGCCAATAGCCTATGTTCATACTTAGTAAGTAAGTAGCAGAGGCAGTGGCTTGGAAGCCTCTACAGGGAGCCTACAACCATATGCCTGCCATGGGGAATCAGGGCTAGAGGGACCTGCTTCAATATTCATTTCATACAAATACCGCATAGAGAACAGTAATGCAATAAGATGTTATTTTTAATGTATATATGTATACACTTTAATGTATGTATATATATGTATATGAATATGTGTGTATGTTTATATTATATTTGATGTAAACACAACACTTGAGAATAAGCTTTACCACTGGGATGGGGCAAGGAGAACAAAATGACCTTGTGCCATTTAAAATCTGAAGAGACTTTCTATCTACTCTGTTTATCACATGTAAAGACGTTTGTCCCTGGGGGTGGGAGGGTAAGGGGGGTAATACTGTACCTATTGCAACATCCAATATGTTTGATACATTGAAATCAAAGCACCAAGGTTATCCATGAATGGGAAAAGCATGAGTAGGAGACATGGAAATAATGTCCATGTTGTATTTATTCAAACATAAATTGAACACCTACTTTATACTAGGTTTTGCTTTCATGGCATTACTTGACAATTGTCTAATTACCTCTTGAAAGGAAGGGAAATGCCTTGTTTATAGATTCTGTGGGTACTTTCTTTGCAACACAATACATATCAAAGTTTTCATTCAGGTCTGACTTTAACTAAATTCAAAGCTTTTTCTAAACGTCTTTAGCATTTTCTGTTAGTATCTGAAATATCTTAAAGGCTGTTTATTGCAATTCTTGAAAGCCAATTAAAAGCTCTCCTGTTGGCTCCCATAGAGACCTCCTATGTACCTCAAAAAAGTTTCTGGTTGAGGAATAACTTAATGAGAAAAAAGCAGTAGGTTTCTAACTATTAAAAGTGACATTCACTGGGCAGGGTGGAAGGGTCATTGCTTGCAGGAGTAGAGAAGAGACTGTTTCATCTCTTACATTTTAATATTTAGTTCATATTATGGAATGGTATTGAGCAGATTGGAAGAAAATAAAAAAAAACATTACAGAGTTTTTATAAAGTTAAGAACTAGGTTTCAATCACAGGCACTATACCATAGAATTACACATCATTTAAATCCATTTTATACTATTCCAAAATGTTTCTATAGGAAACACTATGTAATTTACTCTTTCTTGAAGACCCAAATTGCGGCATATTATTGCATTTAGAGCAGTAAAACCTTAGTCAAATAAGTTTATTTACTTTTTTAAACCAAGTTCATATATATATATATATATATATATATATATATATTTTTTTTTTTTTTTTTTTTAAATACCAACCTATGATTCATTCTATTAAGGACATTTATAGAGAGGTACATGATAAACGAGAGTCTGTGGCAATAGAATAGGAAGGTTTTTGTATGTAGGTGAGGCAGGGTGTGGAATCAAATGAGGTTTAAGAGAGATTATGTTAGACTATTCTTACAATTATCACTATTTTTATGTTGATGCAAAGGGCAAATGGAAGTTATTAAATGTTTTTAAATAGGGGTAAGGATAATCAAAGTTGAAATTTGAGACGATTGCTCTCACTGAAGTGCAGAGAATACTTCAGTAACTAGAGAGGAGGCTGAGGGATTAATGAAGAATCTAAATCTTGGCCAGTGGTGGAGAGAACGGAGTGTGAAGTACTTGAGAGAGCCTCGGAAGGAGTATGAAAATCTACATATTTAAAGGCTAAAGAGAGAAGCACGTGAAAGTTAAAATGACTGAGGAAAAGTGTTCATAATTATGGTAGAAAAATAAGGGGAGTGTGGTTTCAGTGAATCCAATGGAAGAGAGTATTTTTACATTGTAAAATTCTGGAATAAAATACGATGTGAGCATATAGTCATCTAATTGCACTCATGGCCTAGCCCAAAACTAATTTTCTATTTGCAGCTTTTCCTGAAATCCACTCCACACTGTTGTCTTTAATTTAGCCTTCTCCTATCTTGTATTTTCAGGACCGCAGAATATATCATTGAATCAGTTCACAAAAAAAATTGCTTGATGCTAGCAAGCTATGTGCCAAACACTAAGTGAAGGCAATGACAGTTTCACACTTGAGAGGAATATATCTCCTGACCCCAAGTTCAGCTGATAGACTACATGGAATCATAATTATCACTCAGACTCCATAATTTGAGTTAAGGTTCACTCTTGGTTTTATACATTCTGTGGGATTGGACAAATGCACCCATCACTATAGAATCACACAAAGTAGTTTTATTGCTCTAAATATCCTGGTTACCATAAATCATTCTATTGCCTCCATAGTGTTACTCTTTCTACAATGTTGCGTGGGTGCAATCAAACAGTATCTAGCCTTTATGATTGGTTTCTTTCACTCAGTAATATGCATTTAAGTTTCCTTCATGTCCTCCCATAGCTTGATAATTCAATTATTTTCAGTGCTGAATAATGTTCCATTGTCTGGGTGTACCAAAGTTCATTTGTCCATTTTCCTTGATGGACATCTTGGTTGCTTCAAAGTCTGGGTAATTATGAATAAAGCTGTTGTATTGATTAATCAGGGTTCTCCTGGTAAACAGAAGCAAAAGGAGAGATAGATAAAAGATCTATCTATCTATCTATCTATCTATCTATCTATCTATCTGTCTATCATCTATCTATCATCTACTGAGGTGAGGATTATTATGAGAAATTGATTTACCTAACTGTGTAGGTTAAGACATTCCACAAGCTCTTATCTGTAAGTTAGAGATTTGGGGAAGATAGTGGAGCATTTCAGTTCAAACCTGAAGGCTGGAGATTCAAGAGATCTAATGATTAAATTCCAGTCCAAAGGCAAAAGATGAGAGAAGATGTACCAGTGCAGCATAGAGGCAGGAAAAATGGAGCAAATTCCTCCTTCCTCTGCCTTTTGTTCTATTGAGGCTCTCAGTGGATTAGATGATGCCCAACATATTGGGAAGGATAATTTCCTCTACAGAGTCCACCAATTTAAATGCGGATCTCATCCTGAAACACCCTCACAGATGTATCCAGAAATAAGGTTTATTTAATTTATTCTTTCCTTAATTTCTGTAGTACGTTCAGCCAGATATCTCCATGCTTGTTTTCAGAAATCCAACCTCAACTTTTACAGCATCTGGAATCTCATTTTATCTCGTTGGTTATTGTACTTTGCCTGATCCTACAGTCTTGCCCTATGTGTGTGCAAATAGGTGTCTAACTAGACTTATGAGACTCTGGTTGGATTCAGGAACTCCTTTTCTGCACAGCTCTGGTTTTGTTTGTTTGCTTATTTGTTTTTTGATATTCTGTCTCATAAATTCTAAAGTACCATTCTTCTCGGTTCAGTGATACAATTTTGTCTACTTAAGTTTCCTGTAGAATGTGCTAGAAGGTAGTATGTCAGAGCAGTCAGGATGAGTGGATGGCCTTATTTGTTTCCTTTTGGTCATCTGGTCATAACCTTACCTGACCATTACTTTATCTGTGGAAAGGCAGTTATTCTGGTTGATATCTAAGAATGATTCTATTTTAAAATTCTAATATCTAAGTTCCTATCCCTTGATGCCATATTTGTTATTTAAGATGCAATGGGAAATGAGAGAATATTCTAGTATCTGCTCATTCCGATTTTGTTGAAATCTATCACAGAACTGTCCATTATCCCACACCTCCCTTACACTTTCCCAATATATCTGGACACACACAGCATATAGCACAATGATTAAGATCAAGAGTTTTCAAGTCAGATAAAGATTAGAACCAACATTACATATTTTATCGATTGTGTGACATTGAGAAATTATTTAACCTTTCTAAATAAAAACTATCTCTCTGTGATATTGATAATTAATTCTGATCCTTATGATAATTGTGAAAATACAGTTCAATTACACATAAAATTTTTGTTCATTTTCTCCCATGCAACAAAGTTTCAATAAATGATACCAATTACAATCATTTACAGCTGTGAATTTAATCAAACTTTACTTCAATTGAAATACTTGAAAGGGGCTTTGATTCTTTATCAATGACATTTCATCTTATTTGGAAAAATGCCAGGAACACTGTTCTTCATATTACTAGGAGGAGAATAAACGAAATGACTTAGAAAATGCAGCCTTTTCCAGACATAGTTATGACTTCTACTATACACATATGCAAAAAAAAAAAAAATGTTCTTATTGCTAACAGCTCAATACTCTAAGGTTGTTTCATAAGGAAGGCTTGTTATGCAGAGCAATAAATGGAGGTACCTGGAAAAAGGCCAAATTGGTTCATTGGGTGCTTTTGTAGGAGTTGTCAAGCCATAAAAAAGTCAGTAGAAAAACTAGAAACCTCTTTAGAATCAATAACTAGCACCTCAAGTACTTGACTTCAGTCATGACCCTGACTATGGAACATGTTTTCCACTGCAAAGACTGCAAAACTGTGGAGATTTCAGGCAGTTTGCTTTTTGTACTCCAAATGTGATTTTCTAATCAGCTCCTGATTGTCATTTCCACCATTTGGTGGGAGAGCAAACGTGTAGCAGGCCGAATTTGTATTCCTAGGACACTAATGAGTATATGTAAGGAGATTATTAGCAAGAGCACATTTGTTTCTGTGAACCTTCAGACCCTTTTCAATTAAGTGTTTTTAAAAGGAGAGACTGAAATTTGCAATGTTAAGTTTTGTTTAGCCCCATCTCTCAGTAATAATCTAATAAACACAGCAAAATCGTAGGACACTGATAACAACACCTGCTGGCCAGCTTAGGCTGTCTCTGCTAATAAGAGTTATTTTCAAACCTTCCTGACATCCTGCCAATTTGAAAGTGTGCTTCACTTCAAACACATCGTTAAATTAGTGGAAGTAGAGTACGGAGGTACAACTAAAGATGACAGGTTGCCGGAGCCCATCGCAGGGAATTTGACAATGTTCTTTGAGAAGCCTCATCTCATTCCCCAAATTAAAACCATGAAAAATTTCATCTTCAAAAGATCATTTCACTTTATGAATATGCTTTATTTTTTTTTTCAACTGCAATAAAAATTTTGAAAACTCCCTGTGGGATTATATCCTTGGGAGAGTGTATTTTACTTTCATTTGTGCTGATCAATCTGCAAATGTGTTTCTATTTTTCCAATGGGTTTAAAATTTGCTTTCAATTGTCTCTGTAAATAAATCTGTACAAGTCAAATAGAATTAGATAAACTTAAGATAGTCACTATCATTTGATGCACTCCAAAGATGTGTTAAGTTGAATATAATTTTCTGTTACAGATACAAGCCATAATTATTAAGAGTGCATGGAGCTATATGAATTAGTTGTGAAAACAAATTGCATTATTATTTTTAAAAATAGTAAATGTGGAAAGTGCCTTTGATTTTAAGCAAGTCTCTCACTCGACATACATTATAGGCCTGGGAATTTGATTTATTTATTTGTTATTAAGATAATCAAGGTAAACTTAGAATTATTTTTAGTCACACATACAGTTCACCATTAACTTCATTGTTATCTCTCTGAAAAAAAAAAGATTAGGAATCATTTTGTGGCAAAATACATCTATATTTGTTTAAAACACATGTTAAAGAACTTTTTTTTTTCATGGCCAAATAATGCAAAATATATAGAGAAAAGTTATTGTAAATTAAATTTTAAAAAATAAATAAAATAATATAAAACCAAACATGTAAAAACATAAAACCAGGCTTCAAGAAAAATCAAAATAAACCAAAATTTCCTTTTAATTTTCCTCCTCTTTTCTCATATATTATTTACCCCCAAATGCTTTCTTTTCTAATATAAATATTCCAAGCTCTTTCTCTCTGGGCTCAGAATGGCTTCCCAACTTTTGAGTTTGGGATAGATCCTCACAATTAAGTGTCAACAACTTTTCATTGTCCTAATTCTAAATCAAGAGAGGAATCCTGGAGCAGTCCATCACTCACTCTAGATTAAGAAAGCAGAGTTATCTTACAGCCTGTGGGTGAAAGTCTTCAGTTAGATTCATTCTATTTAATCACCCATAAATTAGAGGTGGGATCATTTTTTACAGGTGGTATATATTAAGCAGGGCTACTTACAAAGGCAAATTTTCTAAGAAATGGATGAGAGTTCAATGCACATATAGGATTTTTTTTTTTTAAACAAAGGACAAAAATCAAGCAATGATCCAAAAAGGAATTGTTCCAAAAAAAAAAAAAAAGATGTTACTAATATATGATAGAAAAATGTTTAGCAGCAATTAAGATTAATTATAAATGCTAAGAAGTAACATAGAAAATTACTTGTGGCTAGGATAATCTAATGAGAGGTGCCAAGATGGTTTTAAAGTTTTCCTCAGTTTGACCAAATTTTTGGTAGGCTTCCTCCTGCCTCTAGCCGCCCCCTCTCCCCATCTCCATTTCCTGAGAGCATTTACTTTAGGAGAGTTATAATTGTAAATTCTTTCTCTTCCACTTTGAGATAGAAATTAAAGAAATAATACTTCTTTTGCCAGTTTTACAACCAAAATTCTTTCTCTAGGGCTTGAAAGTCATCTCTTTGAAATGTAATCATCAAAGCAGATAGCACCCCTACCTCCTAATATCTTTGGAGGGTAGGGGACTGACTTCAGAGTGTATCCTGATCCTTGTGGTACAACTATTTCCTTTCATGAAGATAGAAGAAACTTTAATTTTTTGGGGGGGTGGGGCTGAACAGCAAACACTGCAGTTTGTGACTCTCCTACTCTCCACTCCAGCTCTTAAAAACCCATTATCGCTTTCTTTCAGTGGAGTTGAGTTCACACTCACTTTGGCCTCTCATCCCTACTGGAGTAGTTTTTAAAGAAGTCTTCCTTGTAAGAAATTCTCTTTTTAATTCGAATTCAAAATCCATTAGAGATCTTAAGCTTAAATTTCAAGAAATGGAGTATAAAAAAACTTTAGCTTTGATGATTTAATTAAAGGGAATTCAAATAGCATGTCATTAAAATTTATGCTCACAAAGTCAATGTAGGAGGCAAAAAATTAAATTATGAAATTCAAATGATTATACTTTTATTTTGAAAATTTAAAATCTATCTAGTTGTAGGGTATATTCCTCAGGGTTTTCCAGAGAAACAGAACCAATGTGATATATATATACATGAGAAGATTTATTATAGGCCTTGGCTCTCAGCATTAGGGAGGCTGAGAAATCCCACAATCTGCTGTCTGCAAACTGGAGAACCAGGAAAGTTGATGGTGTAATTTAGTCTGAGTCTGAAGACCTGAGAACCTGAGGAGCCAATAGTATAACTTCCAGTCCAAGGGGAAAGGCTTGCCAGGTGAAGGCCTGTGGTATAAGTCAATGAAAATATTTGTGCTAAAATATTTATACATTTCAGTGTAAAACAAAGTGAAATTGAGTATTTCTTCCAGTTAGCAAAATCTAGTCTGTGTTTACAAAGTACCACACCAACAGTACAGACAGTATTTTTTCAAGTAAAAATAGTAAAATGATCTTAGTAGTAATTTTGAGCTAGCCAAGAATCCTACGGCAAGAATAGGAGAAGTTACAAAAGTTTTGTGAGTACAGGTATCAAATAGGTGAGGAATGGATAAGGATTAGCTGAAATAAAATTAAGAGAACAAACGTCATTTTAGGTTTGCCTAATGATCTGTAGTTTGTTTGTTTGTTTGTTTGTTTGTTTTTTCCCCTGAGGACATTTTCCAAATCACGCTGGGGTAAGAATCTGGTCTTCTGTGTTAGAAAGACTCTTCTAGAAGGAAAACAAAAATGAAAACAAACAGAAACCTCAGCAAACATTTGGTGCTGGAGTGAAAGTTGGAAACCACAGAGGCCTCTGACAATTCCCAAACTTCTGGTGAGTTCAGGCTTTTCCCAAAACATGGGATGGGACTTAAAAGCTTCTGGAGTAGAGTTAAATTTCTCATAGATTCCCAATGCACAGGAAACAAGATACTGCTGGAAGTGAGTCCCCATCAATCACATCATGGATATCCACTGAGATTTTTTTTTTTCCTGATCTTGAATCTATTTGCAGTGTTAGTCTGGGGTAGAATCTCTGTTTCTCACAGGTTTTCAAGGTGGAAAAGTCTGTGCCTACCACACTCAAAAACAAATTTCTACAAGGGCTAACATGCCAGAGCAGGAGGGAAATTCTACATAGATTGAGTGGTACTAGCCTGCAATATGAAGCAGTTTACTTTAGTTTGGATGTGGTTAAAATTCTCCTGATTTGTCTAAAGGAAAAGATAAGATCACCTAGTAGCACTATAGTTGTTTTGTTTTTTTTTGTATGTGTGTGTGCATACGGTGTTCAAAATACAATAAAAGAAAATAGACATGTAAAGAAGTACACATACATGATTTGCAATCAATAGAAAACCAAAGAATATATGATTCATATATTGAAGAAAAAGACTTTAACTTTGATAAACATGTTAAACACAATATAAGAACAAAAGAGAGTCTCAGTATAAAGATACAGAATTTTACTAGAGGTTTTAATTTTAAAAAGTAATAAAATGAACTTTCTGGAATTGAAAAAATGCAGTATCTGAAATTAATAATATATATGATTAAATATATTGGACAGAGGAGAACTGAATGAATAAAGTTAAATATAAATTAATATACAGGATGAGACATGGAGACATGCAGAGAGAGAGAGAGAGAGAGAGAGAGAGAGAGAGAGAGAGAGAGAGAAATGAATAGAAATAGAATAAAAAGAAAAGAATACACCAGAGTTTAAGAGACATGGGGATATATTTGTAGAAAAAAAGAGAAAATATCAATCCACAGATCCAATGAACATAGCAAAGCACAAACAGGATAAATCCAAAGATAACATCTTTTAAGTGCATTACAGAATAAATGCTGAAAACCAAAAACCAGGGGAAAGGAATAAAAATTCCACAAGAGAAAACAAAACACATCACTATTAATAAAGCGAAGAATTAGATTGGCAGATTACATTTCAATAGAAATGAGGAAAGACAAAAGGAAATATAATGAGGTTTTTAAATTGTTGAAAGAACGTAACTGCCAACCTAGAATTGTATACCTAGAGAATATATCCTTCAAAATAGAAGGCAAAATGAAGATATTTTCAGATAAAACAATATGGAGGGAATGTGCTGCCAGTAGTTCTGTAGTAAAAGATGGAAATTGATTTCAATAGTAATATGAGTATGTAGAAGGTACACACTCAGTTAAAGAACAATAGAAACAATACTTGTCCGTATGACACAAGTGTAATGTCTTTTAAAATTTGCATTATGTACATAAATTAAAATGCATGACAAAATGTTTCAATGTGGTTTATGAATTTTAAAGGTTCTAATATTCGAGTAGACTATGGACGGGAAACTAAATTCTTTGTATCTGACAATAGTGTGTCAAGAATGTATATGCTAATATGTAGGGTAACCTACATATTAAAAGGATAGTAAAAGAATGTATACCAACAACAAAAAAAGGGAAAAATCATAGAAATGGTTGATAATATAAAAGAGCAGGGAAGCAAAATAAAAGAATCATAAAACTGATAAGTCTACACAAAACAAATAATAATAATATGGTGTATATTAGCCAAACTTAATAGTAAGCACAATAATTAGATTACATGTAATGTGTAAATGGGACATGTACACATGTGTATGTATATATGTATATATGTATGAGTATATATAGATACAGATACACATGATAGATGATAGATAGATAGATGATAGATAGATAGATAGATAGATAGATAGATAGATGATAGATAGATAGAACTCCAAACCTCCCTACCTTTTTATGACAATATAAGAAGGCTCATTTCTTGAATGCCTACTTCAAATATAGCTTAAATTTAATTGAATCCATTTTTCATTTATCCTCACTCAATCTTTTGTGTTTTAGGACAGTCATTTTATTTTATTTTGATCTGTCTTCATTTTTATGCTACCTCAAAGGATTCTCTCACATATTAATGTCTAGGGATTGGAACATTTGATATTCATCCACTCCATTCCTTTGGTGATCGTATTCCCTTTTAGCTTTCATCTATAAAGACTTATAAATAATGGATTCTCTTTTTCGGTTTAATCATGTAAAAGGACTTTTGATTATTTCTTAGCTTTTCTCCCACTTAGGCATAAGGGAAAATACAGTCCAGAAACTTAAATACAGAGCATCATACCGAAATCTGGGTACATACACTGTGTTTACGTATCACACGCTATCTAGCACTGGATGATTCTTTTTACCCATAGTGGCACACATGATCCTTCATTCCCTTTCATGGGTCACAAAAGGGCTCGGAGGCTATTATTTTATAAATATAGTTTAAATCATTCAATAAGCTTAATAATAATGGCTTTCATTTCATACGCTGAATTCTAGCTGCCATTCTTCTGTCTACTTTATCAGATAATGAACTATTCTGTCCTTTTAGCTTTAAATATCTTGAAATTTCGTTGTTTCATACTGGGGGACTCAGGCATCTCATTAGGAACATCATCACTGGTTTGTGATATAATGAGAAAAAGATGTTGAATATGTTAAATCACTGAAATTTTAAGGTTAGCATATTAAATTGACTAATACATTAATTCAAAAGAAATTATAAAGGTATGGATTATCGATCAAGAAAACATATTTTATAATTTCACCTATCGATGTCATCTCAAGGAAACTTAGTCTCATCCATTCTATGCTCTTGAAGATGCCATATTACACAACCTTTAAAGATAGAAGATTACTAGGTTTTATTAAATGGGAAAGAATGTAAAGAAAGTATTATATGTTTATATGTTAGCTAAATAATTGATTCATTTTATACACAAGCTGCATTATTCTAGCAATAACTTATGGTGACAGTTATTCCTACTGGCCCAATGGCAGTATGACATGCAGAATCTCTACACTGAATTTAAGAAACTAAAAGTAGAAGAGATCATAAATCTCTGCTTGTGTGTGTCCCAGTTCTGTAAAAGGGTCTCACATTTTCTTAGTGCAGCACATCATGGGGCCAATTAAAAATGGTTAACTAATATGGTTAGGCAGATAAACTTGAAAACGGGGCTCGTAGAAATCCTATTTTTCCCAATAATGATCAGAAAGTCGTGTAACAATTATGTGTTGAGTAGGCTGCAAAGCCCCATAAATAGACTCACTGAGTTTCTAGTAACCAAAGAGAAACATATGAGCCATTTGAAAAAAATGAACTGGCCCGGACAGACATAGAAGTAAGGCAGAGAGGGACGAAGTAGTAACATTTATTGAACAAAACACAGAGACGTAATGAGGAGGAAGACTGGATACCAGCAAGGAGAGACATAGACCAATAAAGTCAGATTTCTGCCACAACCCTGTACAATGCAAGTCCAGATAGAACCCAAAGATGGTAGAGAGAATGCTAATTTAATTGACTTGTAAATCTTGCCACATATTGAAATGGAAACTTTATATAAAAAGCACTTCAGTTAGCTAAAAATAAAAATGACTACACTAACTGAAGGAACATATGCTTTGAAATTTTCTCCTATCCACAGTTAAATAATTGGGGGAAAATGGAATAGTTAAGATATGCATCATTAATTAATAAGGGAAAGATTCCACTAGGGTTTCATGGTGGAAGAAAATTATTGACATTCAGTCTTTTAATCATTAGTAAGATCAAAATATGTTTTTAAGATATAAATATACCACATTCATTTACATGAAACATAACTGTCAAAAATATAAATATAAGAAAATTATTGTATATAGTAAGAGATTTTGTTTTAGAGGTATTTAAATAACCATTACATATATAATTGTGGTAGGAAATGTAAATATACCATTTTGTTGATGACTTTTACAATATGAAATGACAATTATGACAGAAAAAGAGGAGCAAAAGGTTGTAGATCAAATAATTTTCATGACAAATAGCATGGCAAACATTAAATTCATACGTTTAGTATTTTAATATTCTATCAAGACATATACGGTTGAGCTTGGTTGGTATGTATAACAGAACAATTTACATATTGTAAAAATTATAATTAAAACATGATCATAAGGATGCGCACTGTGGTGCATTTTTCAGATTTACTTTATTAGATTTTTGCCATAGCTCTACAACACACTTAAATATATTGTTTTCCTTCTTTAAATAATTATTTATTCATTTCGGAGAGAGAGAGGGAGAGAATGCACAAGTAGAGGGGAGGGCTTGGGACAGGAAGAAGGAGAGAGAGAGAGAAGCAGACTCCACACTGAGAGGGGAAAACCCACTCAGGCCTGGATTCCACCACCTTGAGATCATGACCTAGGGAAAATCAAGAGCTGGACACCCAACTGTGTGAGCCACCCAGGTACCTGATACTTAAATGCATTCTAATGATTAGTTTTATTGCAAAGATAATAAGCATGTTCATTATAGAGAGTTTGGAAATGCAAAAAGCAAAGAACACAAATTAAAACAATCATGAATTTCTATCACTATCTGCACTTGGTGTGCAATTGGGGGGGGCGGAAACCCTTGGGAAAATAATTCTGTCTAAAGCCCAAGATTCCATAACCCAAACCGTAACAGTGTAAGCTAATTCTGAGGTGATGTAAGTAGTCCTGAGCCCTGTAGTTCAGTGCATAATGCAGTAGATCTGTGTTCAGACCACCTGGCTTCCATCATGGTTCCATCCCTTACTCGCTATATGACTTTAGGCATATAATTTAATCTTTGTATGCTTTGTTTTTCTCATTTTGAGAACAGTGGTAATAATATGCCTGATAGTGTGTATGCAATCACTAGAAATTCAATATTAGAATTTTGTAAGGATGCCAAGTACATACTACAGTGTTCAAAACAGGGATAATAATATAACAAATAGGATATGTGAGGATTAATTAGAAATTAGGTGTTAATAGTTTATATGAAAGCTTAGTACATAGTGTTATGTTCCATAAACGTTTTTTTAAAGTTCATAGAATTTTTGTTATGCAAATTATTTCCATTAATATTAATATTATTAAAGTTATACTGTAATCACTATCTTCAAATCTACCAGAACAGTCTGCTTATCTTCAAAAACCGTGAACAATAGATCTCTAAATATCTTGTGCTTTAGGCACATTTCTTTAGAGATTATTCATACCCTTCTTCATATTTTAATCATCTGAATATTTAAATAATTCAATATTTAATAATAGGAAGAAATCAGCCTTTCAGTGTCCAAAATCAGGAAAATTAAAATTATGTTTGTGGTTATCGTGGACTCTCACTTTATTTTTCGAGGAAAGGAAGAGATAGATCATTGCCTGCCTTTCAGCACCTCTAATTCTAAACATCACCATCGTAACTTTGAACAATAAGCATGAAGCCTTTTTCATCTGTCCTTTGTCACCAAAAGAGATGCCCTGACAATCATTCAGCAGATTAAAGTCCCCACAAATGTCTGGAATCAAGGCCACGAATTCTGGATATTGCTCAGCCCTGCTACAAATAAAGAAGAAACTATTTTTAAATCCATTGACTGGTTTCATGGCATCCCTTAATTTTTGAACTGGGGAATCAAAAAGAATAGGTTTAACAAACCCTAAAACATTATTTTCCATGTATAAAATATGTGTTATTATATACTCTGTGGGGGTATGTAGATATATATGTTTTAAGACTGATTAACTATATATGTATATATTATTTTAAATTTATTTATTCATGAGAGACACACACACAGAGAGAAAGAGAGGCAGAGACAAAGGCAGAGGGAGAAGCAGGCTCCATGCAGGGAGCCCAATGTGGGACTCAATCCCAGGACTCCAGAATCAGGCCCTGGGCAGGCAGCGCTAAACCACTGAACCAGCCAGGCTGCCCTGATTAGTTATATTTTGATATGTATTTTACTTTGTTTCATATGTCTTAATTTTTAGATTTTTAAAAAAATATGCGTGTATATATATATATTTAATCCAATGTACAACATCAAAAAATTATGAAAAGTTTGACATACAATATCTTTTAGCTTAGTATTTGAAAAAAAAAACTTCAGAATTAATTTTTTTTAAATTTTTATTTATTTATGATAGTCACAGAGAGAGAGAGAGAGGCAGAGACACAGGCGGAGGAAGAAGCAGGCTCCATACACCGGGAGTCTGATGTGGGATTCGATCCGGGGTCTCCAGGATCGCGCCCTGGGCCAAAGGCAGGCGCCAAACCGCTGCGCCACCCAGGGATCCTGGACATGTTTGTTCTTGAATAGATTTAATTCTGAAGGGGATCCCTGGATGACGCAGCGGTTTGGCGCCTGCCTTTGGCCCAGGGTGCGATCCTGGAGACCCCGGATCGAATCCCACATCAGACTCCCGGTGCATGGAGCCTGCTTCTTCCTCTGCCTGTGTCTCTGCCTCTCTCTCTCTCTCTCTCTCTCTGTGACTATCATAAAAAAAAAAAAAAAAAAAAAGAATAAACGTGTCCATGCAAATTTTGAAACTATAGCATGTACCCTCCTTCTGATGTAGGTAGAAATGAGGGCAAATTCATAAAAATATAGCATCTAGACCTTCTATCTTATGTTTATGCTTGGGTTTCTGCAGAAAGTGGGAATCGAGTCAAAGAATCATATGCTTGGAGTTTATTTGGTGAAATGATTCTAGCACAGATAAGCATCACTCCCCTACTGGACAAGTACTGCCTTCCCAAATTACAGCTGTGTGAATGTCATTAGTTCCCATAAGATGCCTGCCCTAGACTGAAGCTTCAGACCAAAAAGAAAGCTGGGACCAAAAACAAACAAAAGAGGTTCAGCTGAGGCAAGATGGGGTCACAGGTGAATGAAGCTGCTTACAACAAAAATGGCCAGAGTAAAAGATAAGTGCTGTGGAATCTCAGGGCGAAAGGGATGGGGAGGGGGTTAACATACTAGAGATGTGTGATGCATCCTTAAACATGTAAATCATCATTATCTCCCATTAATTCTTATAAGCAAAGGGATGATATTTTTATACACTCTTTATCCTAAATGAACAATCAAAACTATTGAAAATAAACACTGAGAATAAGATTTAATTTCTTCTTTAATATTTTCAGGTTGTTGGAGGAAATCTGAAGTATACATTACACCATTTATACTCATTTTTTTGTGAAATTTTAGTTATAGTATTTGCTTTTATTAACTTCTCTTTCTGAAAGAGCAAAGCATAGTGGAGTCATAAACATATAGACATTTTTAGAATTTTGTTGTGTTGGAGAAAAGAACACAAGATATAAGCCGTAATGATCCTAAGTGTCCCTCAGTGAGTTACTTAGCCTCAGTCTACTTTTCTACACATGTAGGTAATTTGGTTCAAATGACATACCCCACCTTGGCTAAGAAAGCAGGTGCTGGTCTTGGATGTGTTTAAAAGCTGAATAATGAGATTAATTCTCCTATGAATTGTGTGATCCTGCTTATGTCACATAGACTCTCTATGCCTCAGGTTTCTTATTTAAAAATAGAGAAAATAATAATAATGCCTATCAAATATGTGCAATATGTTAGAGTACTCATTAAGATGCTGTTCAGAGGGGCGCCTGGGTGGCTCAGCAGGTTAAGCGTCTGCCTTCTGCTCGGGTCGTGATCCCAGGCTCCCCGGATCCAGATCCACATCAGGCTCCTGGCTCCGAGGGGAGCCTGCTTCTCTCTCTCCCTCTGCTGACACTTCTTTTGCATGCCACTCCCCCTGCTTGTGGTCTCTGTTAAATAAATAAAGCCTTTAAAAAATTGTTAATAAACAATTGACCCAGAAAGATGAACTGATTTGCCCAAGGTCACATAGCTTCTGATGAAATCCTAGCACTAGACACTGTTACCTTCCATTCCATTCCATCCTATTCCATGCAGTTCCCACAGTGCTTCACACTATAATCTGTATGCTGATTTTTTGTCTCTAAAACTTATTAACACTAGTGATTTTAAAGATTTTATTTATTTATTTGAGAATGAGAGAGAGTGGTAGGGAGAGGGAGAGCGACTCTGAAGACGACTCCATGCTGAGGGCAGAGCCTGTTGCCAGGTTCCATCCAAGACCATGAGACCGTGACCTGAGCCAAAACCAAGAGTCTGACTCTTAACAAACTGAGCCACCCAGGTGCCCCAACATTATTATTTAAAAATAGTATTTTAAATTATATAGTAGGCTCATCAGTAATCACTAGTTTAAAAGTTTAGCTAATCATTATTGATTTTTTTTTTTTTTACATGGCTTTTGAGGCCATTTTAAAATGTCAGGTTAAATGTACTTTTGTTTAGCATGTGTTTGGAAAGTATCTGAGACTGCTTGCTCTTAAGGATTTATTCTGATTCCTTTATTCTAAAATTGCTACATTTTAGAAACTCAAGCCTCATCCAGTTTGGGAAAAAGAGAAGGCTGACAAACTGATTTTTCAAATAGATTCTCTAATACCTTTCAGTGATATTCAGCAGAAAATGGGTTTATGACACAGAGTAAGACCAGAAATCAACAATCCAACAATCGTAAGCCAAACACCAAGTAGAAGAGAAATTCCCTGGGGGTATCACTATGGAAATCAAAGAAGCTCAAGTTAGCAATACAGAGGAACAGAGAGTACTGCACAGAAAGAGCCACAAACAAATTAAACCAAACTCTGTGGTTGCAGCAAAGCCTTTATTTATAATCCCTTACAATGCATGCCTTTATTTCACTTTTTTTTTTTTCTCCCAAGATGGTGCTAGGCTCTGTAAATACCCCTGGCCAGCAAGACTAGGCATTCCAGCTCAGAATCACTACTTCATAACAAAACTTATTTCAAGCTACATTAGGCTTCCCCAGCTGGGCTAAACACGACTGTAATATAATGTTTGTTTCTAAAAAATAAAAAAGGACCTTTCATTCAGTAGCCAGTGAGCTGAGACTGCTGTCTCTTAAAATCTCCAGTGAACTTCAGAGTTATAAATTAGGTCCCGGTCTTCAGAGTTATAAATTAGACTCTGTTTTCCCCTCTGCCTTAGGAGAATTCAGGAGAAAAGACTGAAATAATTTGAAGTAGTTTTAAAGAACACCCACACCTTGAGAAATGTTTTGGGAAACAGTTAATATCCAGGGACATCATAAAGGGGTAAATAAAGATTTTGATTGCTGGCCTTGGATGTATGCAAGGTCATGTTGGCTTCATCTGTGTAGCTTCACAGCATTTCCAGCAAGGGTTGTGTACTCTATGATCCTAATATCAGGAATATTGCAAGAACCTATTAGTTCCTAGCTATCAGGTATCTCGGTATACACTGAATAGAGGGGATCAGATACTGAAGGAAGCCCAAACACTTGAGGATACGTTCACACACTCACATTTATTACCAGTGATCTACAAGCTACCTGAGAAGTATTCTTTGTCTGCCTACATATACTTGCTTATAGAAATTCCAGGTTTCCTCATAATTAGATTAAATTATTCTTTTAGCTTCTATTTATCACTCATATTGCTCATTCTTGGTATTTGGTGATTCATACTGGTCTACCTTTCCTTAAGATATTATATCAGGCAACTTAGGGCTTTCAAAATGAAAGCTGTTGGTTTGAGCTTCAGAAACCTCAAGATAATCAGAACATCAAGTTTTGCCCACTAAACGTGGCATAAAGAACACCATCTGCCAGAGGAGCACGGACAGCACATGTGTCCATCCCTTCTTGCCCAGAGAAAAGGGAGTGTCCTGTGATCTCAATTGATCTTAATGGGATTTTGCTTTTCCCGTTATCCTGGGATCACTGAGGGCGATGGATAATTCAGGCCGTAGCCCTACAACCTGCAACATGCTTGGTAGAGCCCTGAGCATGGAGTAAAGAAATTTGGGTTTCAGCACCATTTTGAAGCTGGGTTGTGTGATTTGAGGAATGATAACATTGCTATTTGGGAAAGTCTCCTTCTTTTCCTTTTTGTGCTGTGAACTGTTAACAGATAAACCAAGGCAAAACACACACACACACACACACACACACACACACACACACACAGGATAAGTTTAAAAAGATAAACTGAGGCATAATAAAAATTTTAAGAGTTGATTTGAGCAAAAATCTGTTGAAACTGGGCAGTGCAAAGCATTAGGTGGTTAGGAGTGCTCCACCTACAAGGAGCCAGGAAAAAGGACTTATTTTTTTTTTTTTAAATGCAAAGAAAGGAATTATTTGATTGGCTAAAGATTAGTTGGCTGCTTATGATTGGTTATCATTAGTGTTTTGATTTTGCAACCTTGAGGCATTTACAAAGTTACATTTTGATTGGCTTAAATGGACCACTACCTCAAGTCTAATGGGTTCCTTGTTGAATTAATTTAACATCCCACTCTATAGCTATTTGAATTAGAGACCAACCAAGACGAGGCTATGAAGCAACTAAAAGCATATATTTGAGGTGTGGGGGATGCAATCCAGGAGGCACATGGTTAACTGAAAATCAAAGGCAAAACCACAAGGTACATGTTTTGAAACAATTATGAATGATGCTGATGGAGTTGAACCATCTGTTACAGGATTGGCTATTCCTCTAACAGATGCCACGTTATCTCGATTTTGGCCCAAAGTAGAAGGGCATATTCAGGAGGCAGGAAAGGTGCAATTGGCAAGTTGCAGCTGATGAAAGTCCAGAGTTCACAGTGTTCCAAGAATTGAAACGGGAGATGTGCACAGGCCTCCGACCCTATTTGAAGGACTCTCTTAGGGGTGCTTCCATTAATTATGGAATCTCCCCCCACAGAGAGCACTTAAGATTAAGTTTTAGAGATGCTCTAATCCAGTCCACTCATGATTTAGGTGGTAAATGAATCTAACACAAATATTCAAAGCCTTTGAGCCATTTTTCAAAATCCTCTGTGATGGTATCAGCTCTCTATAGCCCCTCTGTCGGAAGCTGTACTCTTTTTAGGATTTTTCAGGGAATGAAAAGGGAAATTTATGGTAACTTGACAAAACCTACATGCAACATGTGCTGAGATTCATGTTTTGGTCTGTTTAATGAGCCTTAACACATTATATATGTGATACACCCTGATATGTGTGACTAGATAGGTATCATTTACAGAGGAATAATTTATATATGAAAATTATGCAAAACAAAGACTTTGTATATAATGTTCAAGGACTATATACTCTGGATAGTTGTAAGTATACAACAGACTTACATGATGGCTGAGATTTTGTTAATTCTTACCAAGAAATGAGATTTTGCCTTAGAGATTAAGTACTTAAAATATGCATTAGGCAATTGTATCAATTTTGAGGAATATGACTTGGAGTCTAAAGTTGATCTTTAAGCTTTCCAACTAAAGTCTCACCTCAACTTCTCCACCTACCAGCCATCGGGGATCCTTAACATGGTGAATTCATTTTTCTACTGTAGATCCCCTAATCAGAAAGCAATTTGAGAGAGCATTGAGATCTGAGAAATAATTTTACATGTGCAGACTTTTTAGAAGGAGATAAGGGTTGCTAAGTAAAGGAACTGCTGCAATATTAAGGTAAATATAATTGTTTCTATTTTTCCACAAGAGGGAACAGTTATTCAAGAATTGTTCCAAACCATGCTGCTAATAGAGGATTGTATGGCAGTTTATGCCCATACCGTTTGGCCCTTTATTTTTTCAAAGAAATAATCCCTTAAGTAATCCATTGCATAATTTTTCTTATAAATTTTGAAACATTATGGATAGCATTAAGATGGGATTTAAATCATATCCTCAATTCCAAATGTTCTATAAGAAATAACTACACGTATGTTATTTTTGTCTATCATTTCATAATATTTTCTTTTTTTCTTTTTTTTAAAGATCTTATTTATTTATTCGTGAGAGACAGAGAGAGACAGAGACAGAGAGAGACAGAGACACAGGCAGAGGGAGAAGCAGACTCCATGCAGGGAGCCTGATTTGGGACTCAATCCCAGGACTCCAGGATCACGCCCTGGGCCGAAGGCAGGGGCTAAACCGCTGAGCCACCCAGGGATCCCCCCATAATATTTTCTTCCACATTTAAAGCACACATATACATGAGGACGTGTGCACGGAAACACACAGCTGTGTCTAACAGCAAGATCAAGTACTGACTTTGGTCTTTTTAAATAAATCACAGCATACCATATATTTTTCCTAAGCTGCTGTCTTAAACAAAATTTTCATTTTAGAAGATTTGGGGTTTACAGAAAAATTGCAAAGATGTTCAGAGGTTTCCATACATCTGTCACTCAGTTTCCTGTAGTGACAGCTTACGTTACTGTGACATGCTTGTCTTAGTGCATGAACCTATATTGGATACATTATTAACTGAAGTCCATACGCTATTCATTATTTCTTTAGTTTTTATCTCATGTCCTTCACTCTAGTATAGGATCTATGCTAGAATAACATATTGTGTTGGTTGTCATGTCTTCTTCAGCTCCTTTTGGCTGTGATGGTTTTTGATAACCTGTAATCCCATAGGAAACAACATCATTAAATAAGGAATATTAAATATACATAGAGTTCCTTCTAACTTTGGTCTCGTTTCCAAAGTTACTTAGGTCAGCATGCTTGATTCCCCATCCTCTTCCGTGAGACAGCTTCATATATTTCTAATAATGAGATTTTTTTGGCTCCAGTCTGTATTCTAGCCTAGGTTTCCCCAACCTCCTCCATAGTTGTTTCTTTAAATTTGCACATTTGGATGTACACTCTTTGTGTTGTCACGTTCTCTCAAGCTCTGTTATCAAGGAACTCTCACTGACCCCCCGCCCCAAATCTCCTCTTTTTCTCTTAAAGCCTTAAACCTTCACACCTCAAAACGTCTAGCAACCAGTTATATGCAACCATCTATATTGTTCGCTTTTTACAAATGTCATATACGTGAAATGATTCAGTATATAGTCTTTTCAGACTGGACACTTTCACTTAGCAATATAGATTTAAGATTCATCCCTGTCTTTTCGTGGCTTGATGGCATGTTTCTTTTCAGTGATGAATAATGTTCCATTGTATTGATGTACTACAACTCATTCATTCATTCATTCATTCATTCATTCACCTGCTGAGGGATACCTAAGTTGCTTTCCATTTGGGGGAGTTGTACATAAGATTGATACAATATTCATGTGCTGGTTTTTGTATGAACCTACGTTTTCAAATAAATTGGTAATACCTAGGAGCATGACTGCTGGATCATCCAGTAAGAATATGTAACCTTGCAAGAAACCATCGAACTCTCTTCCAAAATGATTGTAACATTTTGCATTTCTACCATTGACAAACCTTCTGTGAACAGAGATGGTTTTATTTCCGCCATCCTAACATGTACACCTTCCTTTTTTTTTTTCTTATTATATTAGCTAGGACTTCCACTCTGACATTGAAGAGGTGTAGGGAGAGAGGATATCCTCACCTTGTTTCTACTTTTAGAAGGGAAACATCCACTTTCTCATAATTAATTGTGATGTTAGCTCTTAGTTTTGTTTTCTGCTGTCTAGTTTTGTTGTGGGTGTTCTTTACCAAGCTGAGGAACTTATTCCATATTCCTAATTTTCCGCAATTTTTTTGTCAAAAACAGATGATAGACTTTTTTACAGTGCTTGGGAATTTCTATAATCATGATTTTCTTTTTTTTTATCTTCTTCTAAACTATAAAAATATACTCTATTGGAGATAAAGGGAGTAATTAAATCCAGAGATAGCGCATAATAACTCACAGTAAAAAACAAACAACAAACAAACAAAACTAAGTACTGTTGAGACAGAGCAATGAAAACATTTATACACTGAGTGTGGGAGTATAAGTTGGCACCACTTTGGAAAATAATTTGTCATTATCCAATGAGCACGAGGGTTTAGCGATTTACTTCCCAAGGGAACCAGATGTATAATTTCCATAGCAGCTCTGCCTGTGAAAGTTTCAAATTTAATATCCATCAGGAGTAGAATGAGAACCAAGTACAACTTTAAGCCAAATCATGATGAATCTCATAAACATAATGTTGAATGAAAAAAATTCAAGACACAATTACTGATCGACTTTATATAAAACTCAAAAACATGTGGAACTGAAGAGTACACTTATGATGAGCTCTGGGTAACCTACGGGTGTTGAATCGCCATATCGTACACCTGGAACTAACATGACATTGTATGTTAACTATACAAGAATCAAAATCAAAAACTTCATAAAATTAAATGCCTATTTAAATCTTTTGATGTGGAAGATTACATTAATTGATTTTTAAATATGAAACCTGCCTTCCATGCCCAAAATAATCAACTAGATTGCGGTCTATAATTATTTCTCCATATCACTGGATTTTATATGGTAGCAGTTGTTGAGAATTTATGCAACTATGTTTATTAAAGATAATGGTCTTTTCTCTTTTGAAATATTTTCTTTTAATCTGCTTTTCGATTAGGGCAATGCTGACCTCATAAGAATGAGGTAAGTTGTATTCCTGCTGCTTCTATTTCTGGAACAAAGTTTGGGCAATTAGGATGATTTCTTATTTAAATATTTAGTGGAATTTGCCAGTCAAACCATCTGAGCTTTGTTCTTTCTTTATTGGAAGGTTATTAATTTTTTATTCAATTACTATAGTAGATGTAAGATCTTTCTGGCTGCCTACTTTCCCTCATATGAGTTTTGGTAGTCTGTGTCCTTCAAGAATTGTTCCATTTCATCTAAATTACAAATGTGTGGGTATATCTGTAGAAAGCATTCCTTTATTATTATTTTAATGTCTGTGGGGTCATTCATGATGACCTACTTTCATTTCTGATAAGCTGTGTTTTGTTTTTTCTTCTCTCTCTCTCTCTGTTGACTTTCTCTCTGTCTCTCTCTTCTCCTTCTCCCAATTAGTTAACTTGAGTACAGATATATCAATGTTATTGATCTCCAAGAACTAGTTTGAGATTTTGTTAATTTTCTCTATGGTTGTCTTATTTTAAATTTCATTGATTTCTCTTCTAATTTTAGTATCTTGTTCTTCCTACTTACTTTCAGCTTAAATGGCCCTTCTTTTTCTAGCTTCCTGTGATGGAAATTTAGGTTATTGATTTATGTATTTCATCTTTATTTTCTTAAGTATGCACTTAAAGGAACAGATTTCTCCCTAAACAATATTTTTACTTCATTTCATAGATTCTGATAAGTTGTGTATTCATTTTCATTTAATTCAAACATACTTTTAAAATTTCTATTGAGACTTTTTCTTTGATCCTTGGGTTATTTAGAAATGTATCATTTAATTTCCAGATATTTGTATATATTCTGGTGGTCTTTCTCTTCTTAATTTCTATATTAATTCGGGGCACCTGGGTGGCTCAGCGGTTGAGTGTCAACCTTTGCCTCATTGGGTCATCCCAGGTCCAGAGTCCCACATCAAGCAGGGAGCCTGCTTCTCCCTCTGCCTGTGTCTCTGCCTCTCTCTGTGTGTCTCTCATGTATAAATAAATAAAATCTTAAAAAAAAAATCTAGTTTGATTTTGATCAGAGAACACATCTTGTATGATTTCTATTTGTATTTGTTTCCTAGGGCTGCTATAACAAAGTACCACAAACTGCATGGCTTAAAACAACAAAAATATATTCATTCATAGTTTTGGAAGCTAGAAGTTCAAAATCAAGCCATGCTCCCTCTGAAGACTTAAGGGGAGGAGTCTTCTTTGAATCTTCCAGCCTCCAGTAGCCCCTGGTGTCCCATGTCTTGTAGTATCATTACTCCCTTCTGGGCCTTCATCTTCACATGGCTGTTTCTTCCCTATATGTCTCTATCTTGTTCCCTTCATATAAATATATCATTTATATTAGATTAGGGCTCACCTTAGTGTCCTCATCTTGACTTGATTCCATCTACAAATCACTATTTCCAAATAAGGTCAAATTCATCATATCTTTTCAACCCTTACCATTATTCTTTTAAGTGCATTAAGGGTGCTGAATGACCCATTATGTAGTCTATTTTGATGTATGTTCCATATGAATTTAAGAAGCATGTGTATTTTGCTACAGTTGGAAGGAATATTGTATAAATGACAATTAGATCAATTTAATTGATAGCTCTGCTCAGGTAATTTATATCTTTATCAATTTTCTTTCTACATGATATATTAATTACTAACATAGTAGATTTTGTAACTCTTTAATAGTAGATTTGTCTCTATTTCCTCTCAGGTCTATCAGTTTTTGCCTCTGTATTTTGGTACTTTTTTGTTAGGTACATACACATGGAAGATTTTTGTGTCATCTTGGATAATTGACTTCTACACAATGCCCTTCTTTATACCTGAGAACCTTTCTTGTTCTGAAGTCTGCTCTGTCTGAAATTAAAAAGGCTATTCCATGGGAATCCCTGGGTGGCTCAGTGGTTTAGCGCCTGCCTTTGGCCCAGGGTGTGATCCTGGAGACCTGAGATTGAGTCCCACATCAGGCTCTCTGCATGGATCCTGCTTCTTCCTCTGCCTGTGTCTCTGCCTTTCTCTCTGTGTGTGTGTCTTTCATGAATAAATAAATAAAATCTTAAAAAAATAAAAAAGGCTATTCCAGATATTATTATTATTATTATTATTATTATTATTATTATTAGTTGTAGCATGGTAGGTCTTCCTCTGTGTCCTTACTTTTAACCTATGTCAGTCTTTATATTTAAAGTGTATTTCTTGCAGACAAAATAGAGTTGGATATTATTTTCTAATCTGCTCTGATGATTCCTGTCTTTTAACTGGTATATTTAGTCAGGTCACATTTAAATTGAGTATTGATATAGTTGGATTACTATCTCTCATGTTTATAATGTTTCATATTCATCATTTTTGTATTTTATAACTATTATTCCTTTACTTCTGTACTTAATTGAACATTTTGATTTCAACTTATCTCCCCCTTAAAGTATAAATATTTTTTAATGCTAGAAATGTATTATTACTTACTCTTATTAAGCACGAGCTGTAAGCTACAGAAAACTTAAAATCACACTTTGAAAACCCATTCTTCTCTCCCCAACCCAAATTCTTAATAAAGATTTAAGTGAAGACATGCTCTTTTCTGCATAAAACTTTATCAAATCAAGGCCAAGAACTGTGTACATCTTACTGTAAAATGCTGCCCATGACTGTGGAAACAGTGTCTGCCCATGCTCCTTTTACTCTCCAGGTCCTAAGACGTGGTCATGAACTGTTTCTTCACAAAGCAAGGCCAGCACTTGCTGGGTTTATCATTCTGAAGGTGAAAAGATTTCTCACCAAGTCAATCCAGTGTCTTGTCTCAGCTGCTGTAAGTAAGTCCTCATCATCTCATCTTCCCGCTTGCAGACTTAGCATAAACAGCATTAAGTGGAAAACCAGACTCTCCAGGAGTGAGAAAATTAGTGATTCCTAGTGTACACATTTATTTCTCAATTTATCTTTTGGAACTGCACTTTGGAGTTTTTTAGGCACTCAGAAATGTAGAGTTACAACTATCAAGGTTCTATCAGCTTCATTGTTAATCTCACAGGTTTTTTTTTTTTTTAAGATTTTATTTATTCATTCATGAGAGACACACACAGAGAGAGGCAGCAACACAGGCAGAGGGAGAAGCAGGCTCCATTCAGGGAGCCCAATGTGGGACTTGATCCTGGGACTGCAATCATGCCCTGAGCTGAAGGCAGACGCTCAACCACTGAATCACCCATGTGTCCCAATCTCACAGTTTTTGAAGAAGATATTGGCCTTGATGTAATAGATAGCCTCATCTACACTATCTGTATCTTCCTCTCTAGGGGCAGGTCCTTTTAACTGACCTGTGCTGTGTTTCCAATGAGTTTGGTGTCAGGGTTCATGAGAGAAGAGTGGTAAGCTGGAATTTTGGTGCCAGCTGGGTTTCAACCAAGTTGAGTAGGTTGGAGTTAGAGCACAGCACTTCTCACTGGGGAGAGGGGGATAAACAGAAGTCTCAATTATATTTCTTTAAAAATAATTTTAATGGTAATCCTATAGTATATATTATGTATTTTTAACTAATTTAGGACCACTTTCACATGTATTGCTTCATATGTAGTACAGAAATCGTGTAACATAGTATTCTAAAGTTTTCCTTCCTATCCCTTTTGACAAAGCTGTCATTCATTTCTCTCATCCATAGGATATAATCA
Organism: Vulpes vulpes; assembly: GCF_048418805.1. Lineage (NCBI taxonomy): Eukaryota > Metazoa > Chordata > Mammalia > Carnivora > Canidae > Vulpes > Vulpes vulpes. Next base: position 86,318,616 of record NC_132784.1, on the reverse strand, counting down.
CCCAATGCATTGTTACTATTATAACATGAAACACAAAGCTACCTTTTCAATAAATTAAGATAATTAATGAAGGTGACTACACCAAACAACAGATTTTCAATATAGATGAAACAGCCTTCTATTGGAAGACGATGCCACCTAGGACTTTTATAGCCAGAGAGAAGCTCGCACCTGATCTCAGAACTTAAAAGGAGAGGTTGACTTTCCTGTTAGGGGCTATATAGCTGATGACTTTCAGTTGAAGTCATGCTCATTGATCATCTTAAAAATTCTGGGACCCTCAAGAATGATACTAAATCTACTCTACCTGTGCTTTATAAATGGAACATCAAAGCCTTGATGGTTCCTGCAAAAACAACAAAAATAAACAAAAAAAATTTTTTATCAAAATATCACTGCTCATTGACAATGCACCTAGTCACTCAAGAGCTCTGATGGAAATGTTCAATGAGATTAATGTTGTTTTCATGCCTGCTAATACAACATCCATTCTGCAGCCCATGGATCAAGGAGTAATTTCAATATTCACATATTATTATTTAAGAAATACATTTAGTAAGGCTACGGCTTCCATAGACAGTCATTCTTCTGATGGATCCGAACAAAACAAAGTGAAAACCTTCTGGAAAGAGTCCACTATTCTAGATGTCGCTAAGAACACTTGTGATTCATGAAAAGTGGTCAAAATATCAACATGAACAGGAGTTTGGAAAAAGTTGATTCCAACCATCATGGCTGACTTTGAGGGGTTCAAGACTCAGTGGAGGAAGTAACTACAGATGCAGTAGAGACAGCAAGAGAACTAGAATTTGCAGTGGAGCCTGAAGAGGTGACAAACTCATGATAAAGCTTCAAGAGATGAAGAGTTGCTTCTTATAAATGAGCAATAACATGGTTTCTTGGGATAAAATTTCCTCCTGGTGAAGGTGCTGTAAAGATTGTTGAAATGGCAACAAAGAATTTAAAATACTACATATGGTTGGTTGATAAAGCATCTACAGATTTTGAGAGGATTGACTCCAATTCTGAAGAAGTTCTACTGTGTGTAAAATGCTTTCAAACAGCACCGCATGCCACAGAGAAACTGATCATGAAAGGAAGGCTCAATCAAGGCACCAGACGTCAGTGTTACATTAAGAAATTGCCACACCTGGGATCCCTGAAGTGGCGCCGTGGTTTGGCGCCTGCCTTTGGCCCAGGGCGCGATCCTGGAGACCCAGGATCGAATCCCACATTGGGCTCCCAGTGCACGGAGCCTGCTTCTCCCTCTGCCTATGTCTCTGCCTCTCTCTCTCTCTCTCTCTCTCTCTCTGTGACTATCATAAATAAATTTAAAAAATTAAAAAAAAATGAAAAAAAAAAAAGAAATTGCCAACCCAACGGGTCGCAACCACCACCCCGATCAGTCAGCAGTCATCAGTATCAAGGCAAGATCCTCTACTAGCAAAAAGATTCCAACTTCTTGAAAGCTCAGGTGGTGATTAGCATTTTTTAGTAATAAAGTATTTTTTAATTAAAATATGTACCTTTTTTGACATAGTGCTATTGCACACTTCAAAGACTACAGTATAGTGCACACAAACCTGTATATGCATTGGGAAGCCAAAAAATTCATTTGACTGGCTTTATTGTGATACTCATTGTGGAACCAAACTCACAATACCTCCCAGATATATCCATATTTTCAATAGCTAAGTCCTAGTCTGCACCTGAAATATCTGTCACATATTACATTCAATGTCCATTGAATGCTTCCTCTTCCTTTGGTTTTAAGTGCAAGTCTGATGTTTTGTTGTGTTCGGATAAAAAATGCTGGATACTGTGGGAGACAAGTAACAAGGCGCCAAAAATATGTTATCTTCATTTAAGTAGTCTTGTGTTTTATTCTGACAAGCATCTAAATTACTGCATGCAAGTTTTCTTGATCTTGTCAAACTCAGCTTCATTCACACTGTTAGGAAAAAAATATTCTTATAATGTTCTCATGCTAGGATGTAATTTCTATTCCAAAGTCATATCATATCTGGGTTATCAACTACAAACCCATGGATCATGGTGAGATCTTTATACTCCTTTTAAGGTAGGTCACTGAAGTTTCCAAGTCTTAGTATAGCTCAGTGGGTTGAGAGTCTGACTCTCGATTTTGGCTTGGGTCATGATCTCAGGGTTGTGAGATTGAGCCTTGTGTTGGGCTCTGTGCTCAACAGGGAGTCTGCTGGAGATTTTCTCTCTCCCTCTGACCCCCCCTCCTTTTCTCTTTCACTACCTCTCTAAAAATAAATAAGTAAGTGTTTAAAAAAAGAAAAGAAGAATTTTGAATGCAGACAAAATGGGCAGGGAAAATTCAAGTAGGAATTTTGGGGAAGTAGAGACTGTAGAGAAACCTAATTCTGATGCACATATTTGAAAGAAACAGTGGAAATGTTATGGGAGGAGTTGAGAGTGATATTCTAGGCTGAATAAAGATAAAGAAGTATGAGTAGATGAGGAAGGATTATAGTGTTGTTTGGGGATCGTATTATATTGCAAAATTCATTCACAAAGCGTGAAACACCAGACTCTTTTGGGGTGTGTTTTATTACAGTGGACATTATGCATTTTGGGACGTGCCATTGGGGAATTTCAATTTTCAGAAATCCCCTGTCATAATATACACTGAAGAATAGCTTATACACAATAACTTGCATATTTTTAAGTTATACTCTTCTATATATCTTGATAGTTATATAAACCTAGGAAATCATCACCACAAATACAAACATGTCCGTCAACTCTAACATTCTTGGGTTTCTTTACAGTCCAGCTTTCACTCTGCCCTTGATCTTTAAGCAACTGTGAATCTGCTTTATACTATGATAGTTTAATTTTTTTTATAAATAAAATTTTACATTTATTTTCTAATTGTGTGCATGTGCGTGTTTATGTCTTTCTGATTTCTTCGATCAACTTAATGATTTTGAGAATCAAATATCATGGTACATATATTAGCAACTTACTTTTTTCCCTTATTGTCTGTCCAATAGTATTTCATTATTTGGATATATCCTATTTTGTATAAAACATTTACTTGTTGATGGACATCAATATTGTTTCTAGTTTTTGCCTATCACAAATACAATTGCTACGGACATTCATATAAATTCTTTGTGTGGACAAATGTTTCTATTTCTTGAGCAAATGTGTATAAATCATGGGTATCTGATATCATGGATAACTGATTTCAATAAATCCATTGATGGAGGTGGCAAATGAGAGGAAAGAAAGCTTTAAGAGGATGACTTAATCAGAGAAAAAAAAAGGGGGCCTAAATATAATAGTGGATATATGGTCAGAAAAGAACTGTCTTATTCTAGTTTTAGTTAAACCCTAAACTCTGAACATTTAGATTGAATAACTGAGATTGTTTTAACAAGGTTGAATTTGATAGAGGTAAGTTTATGCCTCTTGCCCTCTGACAACCCGGTTTAAATAATGTAACTGGAGCTCGTAAGGCTTTTAGTAATTTTATCTGAATAAAAGAAGGCTGTTTCAGAAATCTTTGCTTTAATTTTTGTAATTTCTTATCCATTGTGTGCCTTCATTCTATCATTTCTAGGTTATGCTCAAAGGTCTTCAGAGTTAAGCCACATCTTGAGTTAAACTGTCAGCAACTGTATCTGTTTTTTTTATGCACATTCAGAAAAAGAGAAAAATGAGTATTAATTTTTTAAAAAATATTTATTTAGTTATTTGAGAGAGAGTGTGCACACAAGTGGGAGAGAGGGGCAGAGGAAGAGAGAGCATCTTCAGGTAGACTCCCCACTGAGTGTGGAATCCCACATGGGGTTCCATCTCAGGGTTCCTGAGATCATGACCTGAGCTGAAATCAAGAGTCAGATGCTTAACTGAGTCAGCCACACAGAGGCCCTGAAATTTTGTTGTTTAATTTGAAATTAATTTTATGCAGAGTCTGGCAATGTTTTAAATTGGGTTTAATGAGAGCAACCTTAAATGACAATACAGGAATAAAACAACCTGTAATATTTCAGCATACCTATTATCTCAGATGAGATGAATCTCCATAGATGAATCTCATGCTTGATATTGTAGTGAAACCAATAATTACCGCTTAGTAAGTACTTCTTATATACTGGGAGATAACATAGCATGTGTCACTCACATTTCTGCATGTCCTGTGATCAGGGGCCCTGCAGCCCTTTGCTCAGGATGATCTTTTCAAGGATGTTTTGTACAGCAAATAACTTGGGAAGATCAAAAAAGTGTATCTACTTGGAATATATATATTTTCTGTATTCTTGGCAAAATTTGAACAGATGGGCAGGTTTGCCTGCAGCCAATTATCAATGATTATAGATGCTAAGCTCAGGATTAGGAACACAGCCCACTTTGGAATCGTCTGTGCAACACTGGAGTCCTTCTTCCTTGAATGTTTATTCGTGTAAGATATATTATTTATGTACAATATATACAAATCAGAACAACAATTTTTCTGAAGGTAAATTATATTGTTCCATTTCTTATTAGAATTGGTAAGCACAAATTATTTTATTTTTTAAAATTATTTTATTTTATTTTTTAAAATTATTTTATTTTTTAAAATTATTTTATTTTATTGTTATTTTTACAAGCATCAAATATTGATAGCTATTTTTATAAGTATTCAACAATTAGTAAAAATTTTATAAAAAAGAAATTCCACTGACTCCATGTGCTTACTCACTTCTAGGAAGATGTTAGCTTATTGCAGTTTTTAGGTGATATGCATTTCTCTTCTAGCTTATTTAGTAAAAAGTGAACCTTTAAAAAAAATTGCTTTGTCTTACAAATATCTTGACGCCTGAGCTATATAGCTCTCACTTAAAAGGATAATGACTTTACTTAGAATCAATTTTTATTGCCTCTCATATAATTTAGGGATGACGAACAAATAATCATAAAAATGTAGAAAAGTAGCTGTGATTTATTACATTAGCTTTTCAACATTCAACAACTGATTCTGTAGGCAAATGTGCATAAGCCGCTCAGTCAATGGGCGGCCAACTCACTGAAAACTATTTCTTCAGCATTTCCTGAGTGGATACCAGTTCCTTAAATGTAGCTATCCACAGTGCTGCTTTACATGTAGGACTAATCACCACTCTCCAAACTGGCAAAATCCACTTGTGTGTGTGTGGTTGGTGTGTGATTTATATGAAGCCTCTATTTCTAAAGATACCATGAACATATGCTATATCATTATTTTCCATTTGCTTCCATATAATCATATATTGAAAGACTTAACGGGGGCAGCCAGGGTAACTCAGCAATTTAGTGCCGCCTTCAGCCCAGGGCCTGAACCTGGAGACTCGGGATCAAGTCCCACGTCGGGCTCCCTGCATGGAGCCTGCTTCTCCCTCTGCCTGTGTCTCTGCCTCTCTGTCTCTCATGAATAAAGAAATAAAATCTTAAAAAAAAAAAAAGAACAACTTGGCTATATTAGAGAATAAATGTATATAGACTATGTCCCTTCCAGAGGTACACATAGCAGATATGTGGAACTTAGTACAAGAAAACCTATGTTTGGGTTCTATGTACATTTAAATAATTTATATATTTTGTGCATACTACATGCCCATGACAGTACTGCCAGAGTAATTTTTCTAAATTATAAATTTGATTAGTCTACTATCCTACCAAAAATTCTTTGGCCAGCCGATCCCAGCTCTATCTGCTGAGAATATCCCAAAACACCAACCCTCTGCCAATGAGGAGCATACCCAACACCTCTATATTGGTTTCTTTCTTTTTTTTTCTTTTTTATTTATGATAGTCACACAGAGAGAGAGGCAGCGACACAGGCAGAGGGAGAAGCAGACTCCATGCACCGGGAGCCCGACTTGGGATTCGATCCCGGGTCTCCAGGATCGCGCCCTGGGCCAAAGGCAGGCACCAAACCGCTGCGCCACCCAGGGATCCCTCTATATTGGTTTCTAAACAGCTTTCTCTCTCAAAGGAACAAAGGTTTCAAGTGATAAAGGGTTCCAAATTACCAGCTGTCAAAAATTAACACTAATATTTGACATAAATGTTTCCAAATGAAAAGAGGCTAAATGCCAAAGACCAAAAAAACGTGGAGATAAGAGTCTTTCTTAAGAACTCTACAGACTCAAAGCTATGCGTGTACAGGCACTGTGTGCACGTGTGACTCTTCTAACACTCTTAAAGAAGTCTCACAGCAGCCTGTTATGCTAACAGAGAGATACAAGCTTGTCTCAAGAGAATTGTGGGGACATTTTTTGTTAAATGGAGTAAACTATTATTTGGCAAGCAGAAAACGCATATTGTAAGAATGTCATATTAGCAATGTACTATTAGCATGGATGACAGAGGACTGAAAGCTTTTAAATTTTAAAAATGCCACCAGACCCCAAGATTTCTAAGAGCAGAAGATTATATGGGAAGAATAGGATGAGAAATCATTTTTCTTTTCTTGCTTTCTTGCTTTCTTTCTTTTTTTTTGGAAGGGTTGTACTTGTTTTAATTCGTTTAATCTTCACTACAGTTTTAGGGGGTATACACTTTTTAAAACTTTTTCTTTTTAATTGAAATGTAGCTGACACAATGTTACAGTAGTTTCAGATGTACAGCATAGTGATTAGACAAATCTGTCCATTAAGCTGTGCTCACCACAGTGTAGCTACCGTCTGTCACCACACGACAGTGTTACAATACCATTGACTGTATTCCCTTTGCTGTACCTTTCATACCCATAAATTTTTGTATATTTTTTATTGGAGTTCGATTTGCCAACATACAGCATAACCCCCAGGGCTCATCCCGTCAAGTGCCCCCCTTAGTGCCCATCACCCAGTCAACGTAACCCCCTGTCCACCTCCCTTTCAGACACCCCTTGTTCGTCTCCCAGAGTTAGGAGTCTCTCATGTTTTGTCACCCTCATTGATATTTCCCACTCATCTTCTCTCCTTTCCCCTATAATCTCTTTCACTATATTTTTATATTCCCTGAATGAATGAGACCCTATAATGTTTGCCCTTCTCAGATTGACTTACTTCACTCAGCATCAACCCTCCAGTTCCATCCATGTCGAAGCAAATGGTGGGTATTTGTCATTTCTAATGGCTGAGGAATATTCCATTGTATACATAGACCACAGCTTCTCTATCCATCATCTTTCTATGGACACCGAGGCTCCTTCCGCAGTTTGGCTATTGTGGACGTTGCTGCTAGAAACATAGGGGTGCAGGTGTCCTGGCGTTTCACTGCATCTGTATCTTTGGGGTAAATCCTCAGCAGTGCAATTGCTGGGTCGTAGGGCAGATCTATTTTTTACCTTTTGAGGAACCTCTACACAGTTTTCCAGAGTGGCTGCACCAAGTCACATTCCTACCAACAGTGCAGGAGGGTTCCCCTTTCCCCACATCCTCTCCAACGTTGGTTGTTTCCTGTATTGTTAATTTTCCCCATTTTCACTGGGGTGAGGTGGGATCTCATTGTGGTTTTGATTTGTATTTCCCTGATGGCCAGTGATGCGGAGCATTTTCTCATGTGCTTGTTGCCATGTGTATGTCTTCCTCTGTGAGATTTCTCTTCATGTCAAGATAAAAAGCTTCTGCACAGCAAAAGAAACAGTCCACAAAACTAGAAAACAACCTACAGAATGGGAGAAGATATTTGCAAGTGACATATTAGATAAAGGGCTAGTTTCCAAGATCTATAAAGAACTTATCAAACTCAACAGCAAAGAAACAAACAATCCAATTATGAAATGGGCAAATCATTTTCTTTCTGAACCTGAATGTTCTATCTCTGATGCTTTCAATATTCAACCTGGAAGTCATCTTACCAACGTTCACAAGTATATTAAGTCTTGCTCTATCTTCAGAATCCTTAAGGCAAAAATTTTGAAAGATATTTTTCTCTGTCAATAGCCAATATTGTATCATTATTTCCCTACATGAAGAAAGCCATTTTGCTTTGGTTGATTTCATGATTTTTATCACCATCTTTGTATTTCAGCATTTTCGCTATCATGTATTTAGCTATGGTTTTCTCTGTATTAATCTTAATTAATGTTTGCTGAGCCTCTCAAATCTGTGGATTTAATATTTTATGGAACATATAGAATTATCAACCGTTGTTTCCTTAATGTTCCTTAACATTGACTGTCCTAGTTTTTCTCTAATATCATCCAGTATTTCATTCAGACATATGTTAGATAGCTTCATATCATGACCAGGTTGTAGGAATTCTCAGTATTTCCCATCTACAATTTATAAATTAGCTTGGATAATATCCATTTCCCTAAGTTCACAGACCTTTTATTCTGTATTGTCCAATCTCCTATCAAGTTCATCCACTGACATTTTTGAGTATTGTTTTTTTTTTTTTTTTTTTTTTTAGGTTTAGAATTCCTTTTAAAGGAGTTCAATCTTTTTTAATGTTTTATTTGTTCAATTTAATTTTCTTAGGGGGGAGGGGAGAGAGCTTGAGCAGAGTAGGGGGTAGGCAGAGAATGAAGGAGAGAGAGAATGGAGTCTAACGTGGGGCTTGACCTTATGACTCTGAGATCATGGCCTGAGCCAAAATCAAGAGTCAGATACTTCACAGAATGAGCCATCTGGGTGCCCCAGGTTTGGAATTTTTATTTTATATGTTATTTTAGAGTTTCCATTACTCTTCTGATGTTTCCAAACATCTTCTGATGTTTTCATCCATGTGGAAAATCTGACCTCTGAGTCCTCCTCAGCCCAAGAAGTTTGCCACTTTCTTCTTGAGCCTTATTCCTTATAAGACTTGTGGACAGAAGAATTGCTTCAGGGAAGAGTGAGATAAATGTTCATCTGACCTCCCGTCTTTCTCTCATTTCAAGAACTGTTTCACTTGTGGGGTTTGCTTGCTTTCGTGTGCTTTCCAGTGCCTCCAAACAGTTTGATCCTTTCCTGAAGTTTTTGTTACCAGCAGGAGGGTGAATCTGATGTAAATAAAGTATTTGTTGAAAGCTAGAAGTTCAAAGATTATATATATATATATATATATTTAAATTTTCCCCAATTTTTGAAAATCAATCTCTTGCATTTGATTAATGTAAATAAATCTTTATAGGAAGGTGTTTGTCCATTTATGTGCAAGGTTTTCCATAGAATGTAGTAATAAAAGGGGAACTTCTGGATTAAAGATATAACTATGAAAAAAAAAAAGATATAACTATGTTAAAAGTGTATTAATACATGTTACCTGGTGCTAAATTGTTTTCTATAAAGAGTTCATGAATTTTCATTCTCCAACAGCAATCTTTTTTTTTTTTAATAATTTATTTATTCATGAGAGACTGAGAGGCAGAGACACAAGCAGAGGGAGAAGCAATCTCCATGCAGGGAGCCTGATGCAGGACTTGATCCCAGGACCCCAGGATCACCACCTGAGCCAAAGGCAGATACTCAACCACTGAGCCACCCAGGCGCCCCTCTCCAACAGCAATCTAATGACTGCTTACCATGTCCTCATTATATTCAACATTATAATTGCATTACACTTTGCAAATATTATAGCTAAACTATCACTGTGACTAAAACTGACTTCCTATTAAATTCCACCTCCTTTATTATTAATAAGATGAGGTTGCCTTCTTGCCTTTCTTCTTCTCTTGATTATCATTTGCTAGTAGTTTTCTAAAGCAGAACTGAGCGGCTAAACCAGACATTTCATTCCCACATTTGCTTTAGACAAGGCATGCTGTTTTTAATCTTGTAAAAACCCTACAATTTTCATAATCAACCCAGCTGAGAGCATTTCAGCTTGGGCTTCTAAGAAGGCATTTCATGATGGGAAACCATTCAGCAACTGTAATCTGACAGCTGCCACTAGGTCAGATGATTGAAACCAAAACAGTGAAAGAGTGATAAAGCAAGGCCAAAGTTGCAAAAATTGTTACTCACATTTCCACACCTGGCTAAACACAGTAAAACAAAATAATGTTTTTGATAGGAGAGGTGCTTAAGAGGACACAACGTGGCACTATTTTTTATTACCATAAAAATTTGAATCTACAGAAGACAAATCTTTATTTCGTGAATACCATTTGGTAAGTTGCCAATGGGTTGTGGAATGCCTTAACTCACAGGATACTGGCCAAGGAAATGTGTTGTTTTAAGTGAAAGAAGCTGAAATAATATTAAAGCAACATTTCTTTATCCTCAGTACGTTAATATTAAGTTGTGGGCACATTCATTAAACAGCCAGATAGTGAACACCAATGTGTCAAGCTTTTTTTACTCCATAGTGTTCTATATAGGATTTCAGTTAATCATCACACCAAAGTAATTATCAGCATTATCAGCATTATTAGTACCATGTGTAGGAAAGAGGAAAGAAACTGAGGCCCTAAAGTCCATCATCACTGATGTCACACAGAAAGTGGAATTTCAGGATCCTATCTCAAAACAGTAGCATTTAATTTAACCTAATAACAATTTCATTATAGGACACAAAAACATATAAAATATAGACACGACTTTCTAAATATAGACGGAGCCTGTTTCTCAACTAATACGAGTGACCTTGAATCTTTCCTATGCATGTATGGATAATAATTATGTAACTATACATATATATGGATTAATATATATCATGAATGTGTATTTTTATGTGTAATATATGTCTAGCATTAGATATTTCACTGAAATTTTACTTCTCAGTCTGCCAATCATCAGCTCATGGATACACATGGGATTAAATTTGGAATCATAATTCAATTTTGATGTGTTGGAAACCCTCTGCCTTACTGCACAACTACAGTCCTTTTTCCCCCAAATATTTGATGGCTCAAGGGGAGGACTGAATGGTCCTCATAAATGACTTTGTGTCAACGAAGTGCTGTTGTTCCCCTACCAACATCTCTAAGCATCTTATCTGCTATGATTTCTGCTTAGCATCAATCTCTTATGGCTGACAATTCTTGGGATGCCTTGGGGGCTCAGCTGTTGAGTGTCTGCCTTCAACTCAGGGCATGACCCTGGGGTCGCAGGATTGAGTCCCACATCGGGCTACCTGCAGGGAGCCTGCTTCTCCCTCTGCCTGTGTCTCTGCCTCTCTCTCTGTGTGTGTCTCTCATGAATAAATAAATAAAATCTTTAAAAAACAAACAAAAACGCTGACAATTCTTAAAGTTTCGTATGGGACTATATTCTCTTCAATCCTTTCTACTTTAGCAGAGCATTTTAATTTTGCACTTAAGGCAGTAAAATGTTCTCCTCCCTTTTTCTTTGGAGAGCTTTCAATTTATATTTTCCCCTACTATGTATCTAAATATAATTATTTTTACGTTTTTTCCACCTTCTTTAATTTCTCCCCCACTCATTTTTTTTAAAAATATCATGATTTATCTTTTTTTTAGAAATTAAGTTTTCTTTTAATTTTTATTTATGATAGTCACAGAGAGAGAGAGAGAGAGAGAGAGGCAGAGACACAGGCAGAGGGAGAAGCAGGCTCCATGCACCGGGAGCCTGACGTGGGATTCGATCCCGGGTCTCCAGGATTGCGCCCTGGGCCAAAGGCAGGCGCTAAACCGCTGCGCCACCCAGGGATCCCTATCATGATTTATCTTGTGTTTCACTTTTCTACTAATTCAAAACTAAAATTTTCCTGGAGCTTTTATTTCTTTCAGCTTAAAATTATCCTTAATTTTCATTTATTAGAGAGGAGATCATTTATGAGCTCGTCTACTTCTCACCGTCTCTCTCCCATCTTCTTGCATTTTTGTAAATTATATTATTCCTCCAATTTTAGGCCATATAATATATTTGTAGTCTATCTTAACCTTATAGGCATTATTTGATGCCTCAGATTTACCTTTAAATATATCCATTGTTTATCGCTAGTACTTTTTTAAAAAGTTTTCCTCTGTCATATTCTGTTAACTTGAAATTTGTCCTTTGATAGTTTTATTAACAATGAGTCATGAGAATGATATTCCCTAAGCTCTTTTATTTTAAAAATAATTTGTCAGTAGCCTTTTTACTTGAAGGTTAATTTTCGATATAAAATCCCTGACTCACACGGTCTTTTTTGTTCATCTTTCTGGTGTTTCAGTATGGTGAAGGGAGTGTTATCCTAATTTGACTTATTTTTAAAAGTCAAGCCACGACATGTTCTGTTTTATGCCTGGTGTTCACCATAATTATTAGTAAAATGAAATTGTACTACTAAAAGTTTCCCAAGTAGATAATAAATAATATGGCCATGCTACTTATATGTGATTTAACTATTTTGCCAAAAATAAATATTTTTTTAAAGGATTTATTTATTTGAGAGACAGAGAGAGAACAAGTGGAGGGAGGGACAGAGGGAGAGGGAGAGATAATCTTCCAGCCGACTCCCTGCTGATCCCAGAACCCTGAAATCATGAATGAGCTGAAATTAAGAGTCAGATACTTAACCAACTGACATACCCAGGTATCCGAGCATTTCTTTTTCTTTTCTTTTTTTTTTTTTTTGACTCAGATAATTTTTTTCTTAATTTTGGGGATAAGTGATACTACAAGGCTAAAACTTATTGCTTATAATTCTGGGTCTTATTTAAGAAAGGTTAGGCTAAGTTTTGCTACACTGTGAAGATTTATCCTATAGATTTTGTGCATCTCATATTGAGTCTATTACTAAATATTTTTACACATTTGTACTATAATTTTTGTCCAACCAGGTCTATAATTAGTTGTTTGTATGAACAACATAGGTATTTTGTTCATTTTTTCTTTTATTTTCTTCTGACTTGCTGAATGCCTGTAGTGTTTGAGTTACTTTTGTCACTTATTCTTTTGGCTTTTCCAAATATACATACTCATGATAAACAAATAGAGATGGTCTTATCCATTTTTTAATTATTAATGTGCATCTCTATTTTTTTCCTTTTAGGTGATCACATTGGTTAATATACAATGTGGTATTAAATTATAGTGAAAACAGTGGAATCTTTGTCTTGTTCCTGGATCAGTGGAACTGTGGTGGTTAATTTTATGTGTCAGATTAGCTAGGTTTCAGTGCACAGATGTTTGGTCAAACACTAGTCTAGGAGTTGCTGTATAAAGATTTTTTGGATGGAATTAGTATTTCAATAGGTAGACTATGAATAAAGAAAATTACTCTCCATAATACAATGGCCTCATCCCATCAGTGGAAGGCTTTAAAAAAAAAAAAAAAAAAGACTAATGTCCTTGTCAGGAGAGGGAATTCCTACTCCTGGTTGCCTTTGGACTCAGGCTGCAATGACAGCTTTCTCTTGGGTCTCCAGCTGGCTCGTCTACCCTGCAGATTTTGGATTCAGCAGCCTCTCCACAATCACTTAAATCTATTCCTTTAAATAAATCTCTCCTTCTCTCTCCCAATGTCTTTGCTCTCTCCTTCCTCCCTGTATCTCTTTCTCTGTCTCTGTCTTTGATGTTACTGTGTTCTGACTGTGTGCTGGCAAATTCATATGTTGAAACCCTAATCCCTAATGTGATGGTATGCTGAGGTGGGGCCATTGAGAGGTGATTAATTCCCAACCTCATAAATAGGTTTCGTGTCTGTAAAAAGAAAGGTTAGATATGATATTCATGGCTTGCTCTAGGCTTTGATACTTACTGATAATTTTTTTAATTCCTTCATTTTATGTAAGATTTAGTAAGACAATAGACAAAAAACAAAAATAATGAAACAAAAATTTGGGATATTACCCCATAGTTTCTACATTGTTGTATTATGGCTTCAAATCTACTTATTCATGACTTAAGTGAAGTTGTTTTGATTTACTCGTTTCTCACTTAAAGTTATTTTGATCTAGGAGTGAATGTGTTCACATTCGGGAAACTGTGTCAGGATGTTGTCAATGACATCTGTTATTGTCAGTAAGCACTCAGTGGCTCAGCTGATGACAGTAGCCACTGGGGACTGATTGATAAATGTGGGGAAGAATGGCTATAACATAATGGACATTTAAATTTTATTTCATTTATGTTTTAAAGATTTTATCTATTTATTGGGGGACAGAGGGAGACGGAGAAGCAGACTCCCTGCCGAGCTTGGAGTCCTACTGGGGGCTCTATCCCAGGTTCCTGAGATCATGACCTAAGCATAAGTCAGATGCTTAACCTACTAAGCTACCCGGGTGCCCCTAGACATTTAAACTTTAAAAATCAAGAATTTGTGAGGACTTGCCTAGAGTGTTCAGTCTGTACAAGGCTATGCTTCGCTGATCTAAATAGTTCTCTGATGACCTTGAGCATTAACTCTTGCTGTGCAAGCCAAGTCTGCCAGCAGTGCTAAAAACCATAAAGTGGCCTTGTAAAGGAGTTCATCTTGCCTGCTAACACCAGCACCTCCGTTTCCCTAGCAATGTGCTCTAGTAACAAGGGACTTTTGTTTTGCGTTGACAGCTGTGAACATCAGCTCTTCCTCAGCTAAGCTGGTGCTTCTGAATATGAGCTTTTAGAAAGGTACATGTCAGCTAAATTTGGGCTTTATTTCTTTCATTTCTCCTTTGTTTGGAGAAACATTGGTTTGGCATATGTTACTTCTTTATTAGCTTCTTAAGAGATATTATCCTGTATGGTATCAGTTTGTGAAATATTATTATTATTATTATAAATGATAGTTCCTACAGGGAACCCATGTTAACTAAATTATTTGCAAAGAATCACAGTTTCTGAGCATAATTTGCCTCAAATAAAACACAAATCCACGAAATTGGAACTGTACCCTTTCACAGATGAATCACTGAACCTTCATCCAGCTTGGATCGCACCAGTTTCTGTTTTCACAGACAAAGAACCAAATGATTAGCAATCCCAGTACAGTCAAATGGGCCATTTGACTCTAATTTTAGACTGATAAGATCTTCCATTACAAACAAAATGTTTCTTAGCAGATGAGTCATAAAGAACTGGTGCCATATACATTACTTTCTCATTTATGAAAGGATAGAATTATTAGGTGGAAATACATTCTTCAGTGTGAAAAGTCTGATTCATTTACTGAGGTTAGAGAAGTCATAGGACTTCTCTGGGTCCTAATTTCCCATTCAGTAAAACTGGGTGCTCAGAATA
This sequence comes from Vulpes vulpes, assembly GCF_048418805.1. Classification (NCBI taxonomy): domain Eukaryota; kingdom Metazoa; phylum Chordata; class Mammalia; order Carnivora; family Canidae; genus Vulpes; species Vulpes vulpes. The sequence continues at coordinate 86,303,539 of NC_132784.1, read as the reverse complement.
TGATGGAACAGAGTGACTGGTTCATTGCCTGACATATAACAGAAAAACAACTTTCTGAAAATTGCTATTGTTCAATGCAAAGGGGAAATTAGAAATAAATAAAAGAAAGAGAGGAAAACAAACATTTAAAAATGGAATGCTTGGGATGCCTGGATGGCTCAGCAGTTGAGCGTTTGCCTTTGGCTCAGGACATGATCCCGGGGCCCTGGGATCGAGTCCCACATAAGGCTCCTCGCAGGGAGCCTGCTTCTCCCTCTGCCTGTGTCTATACCTCTGTGTGTGTGTGTGTCTCATGAATAAATAAACAAAAAATATTAAAAATGGAATGCTTAACATGAATTTCTTTGCCCCATTCTGGAATAGACAACAATGCACCCACTAAACATGAAATAAGGGAAGGGTAATTGTTCCCTATTCTTTTTTACAAATTCTTCACTAGTTAGTAGCAAATGCCTAGTTTGAAGTAGGAATCAGTCTTTCTTACATTTCTTCCCTTTTTTTTTTTTTTTTTAAGTCAAGCAGATTGCAGAAGGTATTGGTGTTGGTGGCAAGAGGTCAAAATAATGTAATCTTATACAAGCTAGACCTTAGACTTCCACCTCCTGTGGAAATTTAGCAATTTTCCTTTGCTAATGTTTTGACAAAGAGTGCAAAACACACAAGTTCGGGAAGGTAGAGAGGACAGTGATGTGACTGCCAAAAAGAAAAAAAAAAAATCTAACATTTGTGGTTGCTGAAAGGCCAAGAGATACCTAACAATGCCAGAATAAAGATGAATTTGGGAAAAGCACCTGGGCCTTGATGTTGTACTCACTTTCAAGAAAGTTATTAAATGTTGGCTTTGTCAAGGCAGAAAGATAACAAATAAATATTTTATATCAAACACCTTCAATTCCCAAAGTCGAAACCAGTATTATTACATTACCTTATAAAATAAACCAAGGAAAAGATAAAATAGTTAGAAAAAAAAACTTTCTATTATTATGTTTTTTGTTCTGATTTGGGTGTGTCTCTTTAATAAATTGTGTCTGAAAGGAAGAACAATATTATAAATGTCCACCCACCCTACTCAGAAGACAGAGAATGAAACTCATTTATCTCAATTGCTCGATAAGCCAGTGATATTTTAGGCAGAAGTTATACAGTGATGGGATTTTTGTTTATCTGATGTGAATAATAAAAGGAAAATACTAGATGCTAGGTTTGAGTATGGAAAGAAAACTGCACTTAACTGTTGAAAAGACAGACTTTGGTGTGATGGTAGATTTTTAAACAAAGATTTAAGAAAACATTACTCTTTCCTGAAAAATGAAATAAACACTTCTATTGCAGGTAAATACGTTTTGAAGCAAGTGGGGTGATTTCTTTTTCATTGTGTGACAAGTGTGGATGAAATAGCTTAATTCAGAGCAAGCTGCAGGGATATAGCTTTTGAATGATTTGTTAGAGTTCAGACAGAGAATATTATATAAATCTTACTGGATCTTCAAATGTCAGGTCTAATCACACCTCACTCCTGAAGTAACAATCTCTGTTAAAGAGGATGTTCCTCTCAGGTGAGAAAGAACCTTATTTGTTGGCTGGCAAACAAGTACTATCTTCTTTCTAAGACACAATTTCATTGCTTTATTCCTTTGTTTGTAAAAGAAGATCTAGGGAGTGACATCTTGCAAGATTTCTATAAATAAGATGACACCACGGTCCAATGATTCCAGAAACTATTGCCTACTGTACCTCCTATTTGGGGAATCGTACAGCCTGGGGTATGCTGAATGCTCTAAAATGTCTTATAGCAAATGTATCTATTTGGGAAGCTGCACAAGATATTAATCCAAAGAACATAGTTCTAAAAGTGTTTTCTTATGTTTGGTCCATAACACAGTTTTAGCACAAGCCCTTTTTATTTCAGAAAGTCTGATTAGATAGAACACAAAAGAATGCCTAAATAAACCTTGAATAGATTTGAACATGAAATGAAAAACCTCGTCCCTTTCTTTAAAGCTCCAAGAATGTGTAAAGAACTGACATGTGTATGATGCTATGATAAAAGATACTGGAGATCAAAATAAGGACCTGGGACGATGAAATAAATGTCTTACCCACACTTCGTCTTTATCTCTCTTGTCAAAAAGTCATGTTAGTGGTTTCTATTACTTTAGGGAATCTTTGTATTATAGCTGGAAAATGTGACTGTTTGGAATATAGTAATTGACCTAAAAGGATCATTCCTGTCTCTCAAAAGAGAGATTGGGATTAAAAGCATAAGAAAAAAAAAAGATATTTTTACGAAGGGAAGCAAAATGGTTTATTATGGGCTGCAAAATGTGCTGGAGGTACATTTTTATATCTTTTAAGGGAATAACTAAATTTCAATTTACTTTGCAGTATAAGATTACTAGAGAATGAAACATCAAAGAACAGAACAATCTTTCTTTTTTAAATAGGGTTTAGAGTTTTTGAAGAGGCACTGAAAATTTCAGTAAATAAAATAGACATAAAGTATACAATGAATACGTAATCATTCAGTGTATTTTATGGTTGACAGATGATAGGTATTTGGAGCTAAAATTTTGAAAGAAAAGATTGCTTTAAAAATTTAAGGCACTTACTAGGCAGAAATTACAGGCCATTAAAGACCAAGTTCTTTCAAAATTTAAACTTACATTCTCATAAAGTTAACAGAATAGATTAAAATGCTATATTTAAGAACTAAATATGGCTTAGGATGAGTTCTTTATATTTATGCACTGTCCTTAATTAGCGATTGTACTTGAATCTACACATGAACTAAATTACCACAAGAAAATTTTATGTAATATACTGTAGGAATTATTTAAAATTCATTTTTAATGAATTTGAGATTAAAGAACTTATTAGGTTGATAAAACTGCACTACTCATCAGTTTAAATAGGCTAAGTTACGTCAAAGTAACTAAAGATCAAAAAATGTGAGTGGTACAAAACAACTAAAGTTTTATTTCTTCTTTGAATTACACACTTGTCTTGGGTTAGGTATACATTAACCCAGTTATGATATGTTACTTCATGTCATTTTCAGTCAGGATCCCACTCTGATAGAGCAACTCCTACATGGAATGAGCTCGTGAATAAGGAGAAGGAAAAAAGAATGTTACAAAGGCCCTACCCAGGAATAATAGCACATGGCATCTCTATCCACATTCTCCTAGCCATGTCTATCTCATAGCTGTTTTTGAGTTATTCAGGGTCAAACCTTATAATCTTCCCTCCGACAGGGGGCACTTCAAAAAAGAACTAGAGTATTTGGTGTTCAAAAATAAAATCTAGTCAATGGTTAGTAGTAGAAATAGGGCTAATAGGGTTAATATCAAGAGCATTTGACAACTAATTCAGATAATTCAGAGTACTTTGCTTCATTAAGTCTGTCTCAATATTTTAAATATACTATTGTATATTATTTGGTTTTTTAAATGCATTTAATATGTATCATATGAATTAGAAACATAATGGCAAAGTGCACATTAATTTCATCTTGCCAATATTTTGCATTTAAAATAGGATGAGGAAATTTCTATTTCTCTTCATGAAAGATCATTCATAATGATAAGTCCCCTCCTGCTCTAACAAATAGAAAATTGAACTAAATATATGAAACCACTGTTTTGGGACCCTGGCTAATAGCCAATGCAAGACAAAAATCTCAAAGGGAAAATCAACAAATGAGGTGAACCTGACAATTTCTCCAGTGAAGCATGTTCCAGCTTCAGCAAAACATGGGAAGCCAAGCAGAGACCAGAAGACTCATTAAGATAAGAGTACATGGATAGGTTAGGGAGAACAAGACAGGAAGACTATTTCTGAGTGGAGTCTCTGATTGAAAATCAATATGCACATATGTCATAAAGGACACAAGCTGGAGGAGAAAAAAAATGTCAAGGAAATAACAGTTACAGAAGAGCCATAAATTGAATGAATTTAAGCACTTACATACCTCTGGGAATCACTCGGTTACCTCTAGGAATTACACAACTATCAAATATGGACATTAAAATCATACATACACAAGCACATTCTAAATGTTCAATAAAAATGTGAACACAATGGTAAGTTAGATGGAATTATTAGAACAGACCCAAACAGAATATCTAGAGATATAAAATACATATTTAAAATAAAAATTATGCCAAATAAGATTTAATAACTGACTAGAAATAGCACAAGAAAAAATTAGTGGACTTGAATATATAGCAGGAGAAATTATTTAAAATGAAATACAAAGACTGTAAAACTTAAACCAAGTATCAATGGCTTGTGAGCCAGTATCAATGAGACTTTAAAAAATGTAATTAGAGTCTCAGAAATAAGAGAAAGTAAATATTAATTAATGGTAAAAAAAATAATAAGCAAAGCAGGAAAGAAGAAAAAAGAAACAGAGCATATAGTATAAATAAATGAGCAAACGTTGATTTAAAGTGACAAACTTGAACCAAAGCTATTGAAAGCAAAGCACAATCAATCTGTTTGCTCTCTACAAGAAATATTAATGAAAAATGCATATGTAGGATAAAAGTAAAGTTGGAAAGCACACACTATGCAAACACTAATTAAAAAAAAAAACTGGATTGTGTATATTAATATGGAAGTAGACCACAGAATAAGAATCATTGTAAGTGGCAAAGAGAGACACATAATAATGATAAAAATAATCAACTCATCAAGGAACATTACAATTCTAAATGTGTATGCATCTAATAACAGTGCCAAAACATATAAAAAACATGAAACTGAAGGAGAAATGAGAAATAAAACTTGCATAATATTTTGATATGTCAAAACTGTTTTCATTAATTGAAACAGAATGAATAGACATAGAATATAAGGGCATGCATGTCACTATCAACCACTTGTCTTCAAAATTTACAGGAAGTCCTAGCATTGTAAAAATAGGATGTATACAAATTGGAGAAAAAAATAAAACTTTTTTTAAAATTTATAGATGGTAGAATTGTTGATGCAGAAAATATCAATGAAACTACAAAAATCCTATCAGAACTAAAATATGTATTTAACACAATATTATTTAATATATGGTAGGCAATTATCATGATGAAGCTGAAAAAGAAAAGATGATGTTATTTGCAAAAGCATTAAATACTATTTGCAATGGTACCAAAATAATGAAATACAAGTAAGTTTGAGAAAAAACATGGAAGATAACACATTGAAAACTGCACATCATTTCTGGGAAAATTTATAGAAAGCCTAAATATATGGAGGGATATACTGTGTTTATATATTACAACACCCAGATATTGTAAGATGTCAATTCTCTTCAAACCGATCTATACATTTGACATTTTCTTTCTTTCTTTCCTTCTTTTTCTTTCTTTCTTTTCTTTCTTTCTTTCTTTCTTTCTTTCTTTCTTTCTTTCTTTCTTTCTTTCTCTTTCTTTCTTTCTCTTTCTTTCTTTCTTTCTTTCTTTCTTTCTTTCTTTCTTTCTTTCTCTTTCTTTCTTTCTTTTCTTTCTTTTCTATAAAGTTGATTCACTTGTGACAAATCTTTTAAGAAAATTTAGTGAGGAAACAATCGTCTTTTTAAACAATATCAACCAAACAATGTGCTATCCAACTCACAGCAATCAGAAATTTATTTCAATAAACTTCAATTTATTGAATTATACACCTAAATGTGAATGTTAAAACTAGCAGAGTCTAGAAGAAAATCTTATAAGGCATCCTAGTGATCTTGGGTTAGCCAAAAATACTTAGAGAATCAAAAGAACAAACCCTAAGAAAAAAATAATACAACTTGAATTTCATCCAAATTGGTAACTTGTACACTTTGTGAAACACTGCAAAGAAACCAACAAGTTAAACCACAAAATAGGTGGTGGGGAACTTCTGCAAAATATAAATCTGATGGACTATATCCTGAATATGTAATGGGTCCTTACAACTTAATAAGACTAATAACCAGATAAAAACAGGCAAAATAATTGAACAGACACTAACCCAAAGAACAAGCAAATAAGTACTTGAAAAAATGTTCAACACCTTTAGTCATCAAATAAATGCAAATTAAAACCACAAAGTAGTATCAGCAAGCACTCATTAGAATTGCTAACATTGAAACGAACGACAAAACTGAAAGGGGACATGGTACAATTGGATTTCTTATGTACTGTTTGTGGGAATGACAAGTAGTTCAATCGCCTCTTAAAACAGTTTGACAGTTTCTTATAACATTAGAGATGCAATTACCAGCAATTCTACTCCTAAGGGTTTACCCAAGAGAAACAAAAACCTACGTCTACATGAAGACCTGTATATGAACATTTATAGCAACTTTCTTCATGGTAACCAAAATCTAAAAACAACCCTATGTCCATTAACAAGGGAAAGGCTACATGAACTGTGATATATCCATGTAAGTATATTCTATTCATCCCAAAGGGAATGGACTATGATATGTGCAACTATATGGATGGATCCCAAGATTAAGATGACCAAAAGAAGCCAGATGCAAATCAAATTCATAATCACATGAAGTAGATCTGTGGTTGCCTGGATAGGGTACGATTTGTAGGCAAAGGGATGGACACCAAATGGGAAATTCATTGACAAACTTATAATGTGGGACAAATGTTTTGTATCTTGGTGTGTGCTGGCTATTACACAAGTGTCTAAATTTGTCATCATTCTTAAAAATGGGTCTGAAGCTGTATCCAAAAAGAGCTGATTAAAAATAAATATTAATGACATCAGATCTAAACCAAAAGCATATCACTTAGGTATTTAACAGTTGATTTAAGAAATATTTTAGTTCCCTTAGTGAAGGAGAAAAAACAAACAAACACCTGGGTTTGGTGGCTCACATCATTGAACTTGCTTTTCTCTGCAGGAAGTGCAATTTGATATATCACACCCATTTAACTCATTAAATCACATTTAGTTAAGCCACATTGTGCAGATGGAAAATTAAGCCACAACCTTCCCCACCCCCCTGGTTTATTTGGCTATTAAAGACAATAGAGTAAATTTAAAATGAATTAAATGTTCTTATTAATCCTTAAGAGCAGGATTAACTTGTTCATCAAAACAGTTCTTCCAGAACATTATAGTGCCTCAGAACAGAATCAACAGAAATAAAAGCTGGGTGATACACTCAGCTGCCTGTGTTTCAGCTACGATTATACAACTTATAATTATATATATATATATATATATATATATATATATATATATGTCTTTAAAATGTGTAGGGTATAGTCATCAAACTCTCACATTATAATTTTTGGTTGCTTTTCACTTTAGTTTGAGACATACTTCTCCCCTAGCCCCCAACTGCTCTTAAAATGTATCCAAGCTTCATGTTTAACTCAATTCTGCTATGTTATACTTTTAAGCAATTTATTTTCTTAAAATGAAAGGAATGGGAAGCTACTATATAGACAAAAGACTTGAAATATAGTAAGTATTCAATACATATGTTGAGTTAAACATATAAATAAGTGAACAAAATAAAACTACAAGTATTTTCTCAGTATTCTAAGATTTATAATATCCTTTAAGCCTTGCGATGGTATTAAAGAGATGATATTCCTATTGGAAATGTAAGGCGTAAGAGTTTAAAGAGAGTAAGTGACTCACCCCAGAACACTGTTATAGTTATTACCGCTGCATCATAAATTAATTTTGTCATAGCTGAAACCAGCAACCACTTTATTTTGCCTACAGTTTTGTGGGTCAGGAATTTGAGAAGGGCTTAGCTGGGCAATTCTTGTTCAGAGTCTCTCATGTGACTTTGGTCAAACACCAAGTGGGGCTGCAGTCCCCTGAAGACTGAGCCTGGCTGGACTTTCAAAACGGTTCACTCACACAGTTTAAGGGGCAGCTAATGCTCTTTGTTGGCTTGGAGCTCAGCTGTAGCTGGCGACGGGTGCTTCTACAAGTGGCCTCTCCAACACGGTAGACTCTGGGTAGTCAACTTACACGGTGACTGACTTCTCTCAGTGCAACCCTTCCAAGACAGGTTGCATAACTTTTTCTGACTGAGCCTTAGAGGACACATAGTCTCACCTCTATCATTTTCTTTCGTTGAAATAGTAACAAGCCCACCCAGATTCATGGAGCAAGGAGATTCCACCTCTCAATGGAAATCTATGTTTAAAGCCACTACAGTATTCTAGAATTAAAGAACCGAGACTGAAATTTAGGTAACTGATTCCAAATCCAATAATTTTTTTTCTACTCTATGATATCTATCATCTATCTATCTATCTATCTATCTATCTATCTATCTATCTATCTATCATCTATCATCTATCTATCTATCTATCTATCTATCTATCTATCTATCTATCTATCATCTATCTATCTATCTATCATCTATCTATCTATCTATCTATCTATCTATCTATCATCTATCTATCTATCTATCTATCTATCTATCTATCCATCCATCCATCTAATGAATCCTGAATACATAAAACAATTCAGAGCCAATCCAGTGTTATCAGTGAGGACCTCAGTTTTTAATAGGCTAATTCTAACATTACAACGTTTTGATAGAGTGTGTGGAGTTTGCAACAAATGAGGGTTCATTTTAAGGCAAATTCACTTACAGTCTATCCAAATGGATGTGTCCACCCATTGTAAATATTTTATATTCACATCCTATTTTAACTTATTTTCCCTCTTCCTCCGCTGAAATCCTGGATCACTCTTGGTTTCACAGACCTTAAATGAGTGTTTGAAAAATAGTAGGCAGAATTAATAAATGAATGGAGAACTAAAACCCTTCATGTTAGAATCAGTCTATCTAATTGGGAATACTGGAATTAGTCTTCCAATTCAGGGGTAGCTTATGGAGGAGACACCATTTCAAAACTAACACTTAAATTTCTGACTTTACTTCTTCCCCATTTTGTGCATTTAAATCCATTTTCCTGGGGATCCCTGGGTGGCTCAGTGGTTTAGTGCCTGCCTTCAGCCCAGGGCGTGATCCTGGAGTCCCGGGATTGAATCCTGCATCGGGCTCCATGCATGGAGCCTTCTTCTCCCTCTGCCTGTGTCTCTGCCTCTCTCTCTCTCCCTCTCTCTCTCTCTCGGTGCCTCTCATGAATAAATAAATAAAATCTTTAAAAAAATCAATTTTTCTATCAGTTTCACAGAAAACTAGCCTCCTGTGGGATGTTGATGGTTGTCTTGTTAAGAAGTGATCATGATCAAGTTCAGTTGGAATATTCAGATTATTCATAATAATAATAAAAGTTAACAAATTTCTTTGCAGTACAAATTCTCAAGCTTGTTTTTTTTTTTTTTAAACACTATGGTACACTGTAAATTTTTCAAGTGAGATATATTATATAGAGCAGTGCTTCTCAAACTTTAATTGACCTATGAATCAGTGGGGAATTTTGTTAAAACATACATTCTAACATTATCCTGTAAAAATAGATACATATTTCTATTGACAACGCTGTGGACTTGAGCGTGGTTTATTAAGATAATAGTTTTCATAAACACTCTAATCTTTTTTTACTGAACGTCCCTGGAACATGACATTTCAACCTAGGATTTTTTGACTTTATTTATTTATTTTTTTTTTTTATTTTATTTATTTATGATAGGCACACAGTGAGAGAGAGAGAAGCAGAGACATAGGCAGAGGGAGAAGCAGGCTCCATGCACCGGGAGCCCGACGTGGGATTCGATACCGGGTCTCCAGGATCGCGCCCTGGGCCAAAGGCAGGCGCTAAACCGCTGCACCACCCAGGGATCCCATTTTTTGACTTTATGATGATGATGCAAAAGGGACAGGCATTCGCTAGAAATCATACTTGTAACTTTGAATTTTGATATTTTCCCAGGCTAGTGATATGCAGTATGATTCTCTCTCTAGTGATGCTGGGCAGTGGCAGCAAGCCTCATGTTCTAGTCAGCCATGAGATTACAAGGGTAAACAACCAATACAGTTAAAACCATTCTGCACCAGACAACCATTCTATTTTTTTTTTATTTTTAGTACAGTGTTCAAGAAATTATATGGGATACTCAACACTTTATTTTAAAATAGACTTTTTGTTAGGATGTTGGGCCCAACCAGAGGTGAACATTTGTGCACTACACACATTTATGGGGGGCAGGGTGAAGCTATGATGTTTGGTTGGCTAGGTGAATTAAATTCAGTTTTGACCTATGATATTGACTTACGATATTTTAACTTATCATATTTTCCATTTGTGATTTATTGGGGAAGTAACCCCATTGTAAATCGAGGAAGATCTGTATTCCTGAATTCACATCTTGTTTGTTGCCTCTTCTTTTCACCCTCAAGAATTAAACCACATGGCAGAGGCACCAATAAGCTCACCACACCTTTGACACTGGACACAGAGCTAGAGCTAATTTCCTCACCTTCCTTGCAGTTACAAGGGTCCTGGTTGACTGAGCTCTCATTAATGGGATGTGAGCAGAAGTGATACATATTTCTCTTCCACATCACACATCTAAACAAATTCCTCATCTCCTTTATGCTTTCTTTTTTCCATTGGCTGTTTGAATGCAAAAAAATCCAGCAGAGGACTCCAAAACCCAAGGGGATGATGGAACCAGGGGATAGGAAGATGCAGGGCTCTGGAATCACCACTTAATGGAAATACCCAGGAGATACAATGGAATAGGCGCTCCACATTACCATATTGTTTGATTGTGTGAGTGAAAAAATACTTTTGTATTGTGTTAAAATACTGAAGTTTGGGCACATTTATTGCAACTCTCTACATGTCCAACCAATAAAAATGGTTTGAAGTTAGGCAACATATTTTACTCTATCCGGGGTGTACAATGAAACATTTCTATATCAACTGGCTTTCTCTATGACAGCCATCCAGATTCCTATTTTTTTGGGGGGACACCAGATAGTTTAACTGGCTTTTGAACCTGATTACATTTGTTTGATGACTTATTTGGGGAATATTGCCACCAGATTTTTTCCATATCTTTGCCTAACTGTACAGTGCAACCTAACAGAAAACTAAAACCATACACTACCATAAACTAAGGTTCCTCCACAACGTGGGAAAGAACAATGGATTTTTCTTTCTAAATAGTTTTACAAGTTTACATTTACACAGTGAATTAGGCTCCAATATATTTTTCATCTACATGGTTTTGCCACCAATACTGCATGTCCAGCAATTTCATAGGAGGAAAGAGAAATCAGGAAAAATATTTTTTTACTGATGAACTCATTAACCCTTTTTATGATATAATTTAATATAGCCTAGTATGCATTATAACAGTCATCTCAAGAGCAGTCACTTCCATGTAGAGTTACTATGGTCATTAAATCCAAATACAATGTTATAAAACTCCAGTGTAATTAGAAAAAGATCCTGAGCTATTTTTCATGTTTACAAACTCCCAAATATTAAATATCATTCTAGCCTGTTGGATTACGTTTAACTCTAAATTTTAAAACATCATCACAAAATGGCTATACTTGAAGTAAAACAACATTGTAGGATCCAAAAACAAAGCTACAAATGTGATCAAGGTAAACAAAATCCTTTTTGTTTTACCAAGAGCCTTAAAAATATTTTTCGAAAGACTATGATATTTTCAATATTTTATTTGGACAAATGTTCATTGAGTATTTTCTACCTATAGATCAAAGAAAATATTGTATGGTTGAAATAAAGCTACTAATTAGGATCAAAGATAATACTAATATGCTAGATTAGTGATATTATATCCCTCCTCCTTTCTCTGTTCTTTTTGTTCTCTATTGCTAGGTATAAAATGGAAGGTGATGTATGTGCTAGTAACTCATACACAATAATTTAAAAGATTGAATATTTCCATTTTGAGGAATTCACATGTGTTACACACCCATAAAACTCACAAATAATGAAAAAAAGTCCTTTATTTCAGAATATTAGCAGGTGATTCAAAGGAGAATTTTTTCATATGCTTTCTATAGAGCATTTTTCATTAAAAGTAATATTTATATTTGAAAATAATCTTTTCAAAAATTTCTAACAAGTAAAATTGGAATTTTTCTGAGATATGGATCTACTAATCTTTCTCTAAATTGTCTCCGTAGAAAATAGTGAAATAAATGATATTTAGGAAATTATAAATAATTTTAAGTAAATAAATTTGAACAGTTCTTTTTATTTTTAAGATTTATTTATTTGAGAGACAGACAGAATAAAGGAAAAGTGGGGAAGGGCAAAGAGAGAGGGAAAAGCAGACTCCCTACTGAGCAGGGGTCCCTACATAGAACTAGATCCTAGGACCCTGAGTTTATGACCCAAGACGGAGGCAGATACTCAACCAACTGAGACACCCAATCACCCCTTGAACAGTTCTTTTAAGTAGAAACCAAATATCAGTTTATTTTTCTCACATCAGACTTCAGATAATTACTATTTTAGATTTAAAAGTCTTTGATTAATTTTGTTTTTTCTTCATATAGTTCTAAGAACTTAATTCATTTGTTTGATCTACTAGCTAAACCAAATTACATTTTGCCAAGGTTGATAAAATTTTGTTTCCATATCTATTTTGCTTCCTTATCATTGTAATGATTCTATAAGTGTGCACCTCCAGTTTTTTATAGAAACAGAACAGGTCAAGGGAAAGGAATTGCCTGATACAACTAGGATGTCTGAAAGTCTACAGCAGACTGGCTAAATTACATCCAGCATCTTAGATTTTCTAAAAATGGTATATCGTTTTTATAAAGCTAGGGGAAAATTCTTCCTTAGTACAACAACACACACACACACACACACACACACACACACACACGAGCAACCCACTTCTCCTGTGTCCACCTTTGTCCTCCTGTAATAATTATCTACAAAGCAGCTATGAGGATCGGTTAAAAATGTAAGTGAAAATATCTCACTTTTATGCTCAAAATCTTCCATTTTCTTTTCATTTCACTCAAGAGGAATGGGCTAGAGTGGGCTAGAGAGCCCTGTCCATTCTGTGCACCACTCTTTATCTCTCTTATTTTTAGCAATTTAACTCCTTCTAGTTCTGTCACACTTACTCCCTTGTTATCCATATGACATACCACCTACCCTCCTGCATCAGAGACATTTCACAGGTTTGCAGGTTTTGTTTCAGGCTTGAACCCGTGTCCCCATACATCTGCACTTTGATCACATCCATATAGTCTGTGATCAAATATCTTCTTCTTAGTGAGATCCAACTGTGCTGAACACCGTAATGAAAATTAGAGATGCACCCAGGTGACCCTCCATATCATCATTATATTTCCACATTTCCTTTTCTTTATTGTTTTAATTAACAGGTTTATTGAGATGTAATTAAAAACCATAAATTTTTTACTGTAAGTTTATAATTTAGTAATTTTTAGCATATTTACAGAGGTTTGCATAACCACAATTTAATTTTAAAACATTTTTATAACTCCAAAAGAAACCCTGTGTCCACTTGTAGTCATTTCCTTTTTCCAAACACAGCCCTACATACTACATTTTTAATTTTTTTAAATTTTTTTAAAATCATTTTTGAGTGTGAAAGAGAGAGCGGGGGAGGGGCACTGGGAGAGAGAAAATCTCAAGCAAACTCCATACCCAGTACGGATCCTGACACGGGGCTCCATCTCACAACCCTGAGATCATGACCAGAGTGGAAATGAAGAGTCAAGATGCTTAATGACTGAGCCATTCAGGCATCTCTATACTACATTTTTAAAATTCATTCACTAATTGATGGACTTTGGGTTGTTTTCACTCATTGGCTATTATGAACAATAATGTTATGGACATTGAAGTACAAGTTTTTTTTAAGATTATAGTTATTTATTCATGACAGACACAGAGAGAAAGGCAGAGACACGGGCAGAGGGAGAAGCAGGCTCCCCATAGGGAGCCCGATGCGGGACTCGATCCTGGGACTCTGGGATCATGCCCTGAGCCAAAGGCAGACACTCAACCACTGAGCCACCCAGGTGTCCCAGGTGTACAAGTTTTTGTGTGGACATATAGATTCATTTTTCTCATACTCCAATTTAACATTTTCCATTACCTTCTTACATGGCATAAATGTACTATTTTTTTTCCTATTAATTATTTGTTGACTTTCACCAACTGCTAGGATCTAAATCCAAGAATTTTGGTTGCTTTTGTTCAGAGTGCCCAGAATAGCTCTTGGTATATGGTAAACAACCCAAAATGTTCGTTAAATGGATAAAGCAATGTTCACATGTACACATGCAGATTGCATATTTCTGTTTCTAGGTAAGCCACGTTTTTCTATAGATTTCTAAATATTCATTCAGGAGAGACACAAAGACAGAGGCAGAGACACAGGCAGAGGGAGAAGCAGGTACCCTGAAGGGATCCCAATATTGGACTTGATCCCAGGCCCCCAGGATCACACCCTAAGCCAAAGATAGACTCTCAACCACTGAGCCACCCAGGTGTCCCTGGGAAGGACATTTTTAAGCATCATATTTCTTCATGCTTTCACTTTTTCATCAAATATGTATTTGACCTCTTCTACACAGTAGGAACCAGGTTCAGATTAATGTGTATAAAGGTGAGCAACCTAGAACATGTTCAAGAAGCTCACAACTGGATAATAAAAATGCATGTAAAGAAATAATAGCCGAGATAAAAAGGAACTATGGTAGGTGGAACAGACCTTCAAAGATGTCCACACACTAATCCCCAGAATTTATGGATATGTTATGCTGCATGGATTATAGGAGTTAAGATTACAAATGGAGTTAAGGTTGCTAATCAGTTGAAGTTAAAATAAGGAGAGTATCCTGGGTTATTCAGTGGACTCACCGTAATTACAAGGGTCCTTTGCAAGTGAGAGAAGCAGAAGAGTCTGAATGAGAATAGGAGACAGATGATGGAAACAGAGCATCAGAATGTTGTGATCTGAGAAAGATTCAATCTACCATTGCTGGCTTGAAGATGGAAGAACAAAGGAATATGGGAAACCTCTAGAAGCTGGTAAGGACAGAACAGGATTCTCCTCTAGAGCCTACAGAGAGGAATGTAGCCATGCTAATCCTTTCATTTTAGCCTGAGGTGATCCATTTCAAACTTCTGTCCTCCAGAACTGTTAGATAATATATTTGCATTGCTTTAAGCTACTAAGTTTGTGGTATAGCAGCAATAGAAAATTAATAGAGGTATCATCTGTCCTAGGTAGACAGAAAGATGAGAGGAAGGGCCCGAACCCCCATTTTGTTTATCAAGCTCTTGCTCTAGTGTGTACTATACCCAGCCCAAAATAAATTTTCAAAGAAGTAGGAGTCATGGTCTCTGCTCTTGAGGAAAAAAGTTTACAAACTAGTCAGATTTTCCAATGGGAAAACACGACCATATGGCAGAGATGTTAGAAGCACAAAATTGTGCCAACAGGATAATCAACCATCATTTACATGGCCAGCCATCCCAGAGAACTGGCAAGCAAGGAGCATCAGTGCAGCAGCTGTTGCCATGGCCCCAAATCCTATGATAGTGACTGAAAAAGAAACAAAACAAATGAGCAAATAGAAACCCTCTGAGATCTTGAACTTGTAAAATTGAGAGGCAGCATGGTGTAATAAAAAGGAGCACAGAGCTACCTTAGACCATCTGGATACTGATCTCAACTCTACTCCACAATAGGCTTGTGACCTTGGGCAAGTTACCCAAGCATCATCTTTTCCCTTATCTCTAAAATGAAGTTGATCCCTTCTAGCTATTCTCTGGGAACTGGCTGAGATCACTTCCAAAATGAGCCAAATATTCCTTCTTTACTATTTTTTATATAAAAAATATAACCAAGGACAATTTTAGTATTAAAGAAATGTTTATGTGTATGATTTACCTAACAATATTAAAAATATATATATTGAGGGATCCCTGGGTGGCGCAGCGGTTTGGCGCCTGCCTTTGGCCCCGGGCGCGATCCTGGAGATCCGGGATCGAATCCCACGTCGGGCTCCCGGTGCATGGAGCCTGCTTCTCCCTCTGCCTGTGTCTCTGCCTCTCTCTCTCACTGTGTTCCTATCATAAATAAATAAAAATTAAAAAATATATATATATATATATATTGATTACCTACTTCACGCCAGGCTGTTTCACCACTTTATAAATTTATATATTTATATCATATACACATCAGCATACCATATAATTAATCTAGAAAATATGTGAATTTATATAAATATATATATAAAGAATATATGGACAGAATATGTTTAATAAAATACCATAAGAGTTTTATAACTAAGCCAGCACATTTTGAAGATTCTAAATACATAATTGGAAGAGTTAAAAAAAATTTGACATGGTCACAGTATTGGTCAGGGTTCCCCAGTGAAACAGCACCAATAGGATATATATATATATATATATATATATATATATATATATATACACTCTGTGTGTGTGTATACTTTCATCTCAAATGGTTATGGATGGGGAGAAGTCCCAAGATCTATACTAAGCCAGTTGGATGCCCAGGAGAACCAATGGTCTAAATCCAGTCTGAGTTCAAAAGCTTGAGAACCAGGAGAGCTAATGGTATTAAGGTCGAATCTAAAAACAGTCAGACTAAAGACCCAATAAGGACTTATGTTTTAATTTGAGTCCAAAGGCAGGAAAGGACCAATATCCTATCTCAAGGCAAATCAGGCAAGAGAATTCTCTATTACCTGACAGTCCGTTAATGACCAAAAGCTATTGATTTCATGGACATATCTAATGGTCTCGAGAATACTCAGACTAGATCTATTTATGGTACAATAATCTTCTTCCACATTGACCCAAACTCTGGTAGCCAATTATCTATAGTGATGAAAAGCATTTGCTTTATCAGGTGGACCAGATGGTGGGATGAAGGGAAGGGTGGATAGGAGATCCAGTATCTAAACAGTCTATGTCAAAATCACATGTAACTATGACTGGACATTTTTCCAGAGAAGACATGCAAATGGCTAACAGACATATGAAAAGATGCTCAACATCACTCACCATCAGGAAAATGCAAATCAAAACTACATTGAGATACCACTTCACACTGGTCGGAAAGGCTAAAATTAACAATGTAGGAAACAAAAGATGTTGGCAAAGATGCAGAGAAGGGAATCCTCTCACACTGTTGGAATGTAAACTGGTGCAGCCACTCAGGAGAACAGTACGGAGGTTCCTCAAATAGTTACAAATACAACTATTCCATGATCGAGCAATTGTACCTCTAGGTGCTTACCCAAAGGATACAAAAAATAGTGATTTGAAGGGATATACGCACCCCAATGTTTATAGCAACTTTATCAACACTAGCTAAATCATGGAAAGAGTCCAAACGTCCATTGACAGATGAACCGATAAGGAAGATGTGCTGTGTGTATATTTGAGTAGTATATGGATTACTCAGCCATCAAAAATTATGAAATGGTGTCATTTGCAATAATGTGGATAGAGCTGAGAGCATTAAGCTCAGCGAAATGTCAGTCAAAGAAAGGCAAATACCACATGATTTCATTCATATGTGGAATTTGAGAAATAAAGCAGATGAACACGGAGCAAAACAGAATACGTGACAGTGTTTAATAATGCTATTTATTAAAGAATAGTAATCCTTCATGCTTCCAGAAAGAAAAAAAGCACTGCTACTGAGGAGCCTCTCAGATATGGGGATTTTAAGGACTTGTTATTGTTTTATTTAATTTCTGTTAAAAAAAAATCTCCTTTTTTTTTTTTACTTCTTGCTTTAGCCAAAGTACACATATCGTTATGGAGTTACATTTTAGAATTGCTATTCAGAAGGCAAGTGAACATATTCTATAATTAAGTGATACTTTAAGCTCTATTAAATTCTACTTAAACTCTATTAAAAGGCAAGCAACAATGGCTAAGCTATTTTTATTCATTCATGTTGTCAACAATCACTGTCATAATTCAAAAAAATTGATTTTACCGAAAGTTCATACAGCTTAAGAAATCTTTGAGAATAATAAAAAGTAACCAAAGTAATATCTGAATGAGAGTCTCACAGTTTTGTTTAGTTATGTGTACACTATGCACATATGCTTACAGAGATACAGTAAATATTTATTTTAAAGAGTACTTCCTTTATCTTAATTTTTTTTTGGGGGGGGGGTTGCCTGGGTGGCTCAATGGCTGAGCATCTGCCTTTAGCTCAGGACATGATCCTTGGGTTCTGGGATTAAGTCCCACAGGGAGCCTGCTTCTCCCTCTGCCTCTTTCTCTGTGTCTCTCATGAATAAATAAATAAAATATTTTTTGGTACTTGTAAGAGTACCAAATATATAGAGTACCAAGAGTACCAAAAATATAATTTTTGATGACCTACATTTGTTTATTATGCAGTATCTTCATTTCTTCTCCTTTCAAGTACATCATTTACAACTTTTAGTATTTTTTTAAAGTTGTACGTGGGTTTTTATGTTTAATGCTTCTTTTATTCCCCCCAAGTTTTTATTTAAATTCCAGTTAGTTAACATACAGTGTAATATTAGCTTCAGGTGTAGAATTTAGTGATTCATTTATATGTAACACCCGGTGTTCATCATAACAAGTACCCTCCTTAATCCCCATCACCCATTTAGCCCAACTCCCCACCCAAACCCTCAACAACCCTCAGTTTGTTCTCTATAGTTAAGAGTCTGTTTTATGGCTTGCCTTTTAAAATATAAACTATTTTATTTAATAATCACAAAAAGTCTTATTGATTAAATATATTGCCATACCCAGTTACATTATATATGTATTCTCCATATGACATCCTTTTATTAAAGCTCTTTATAGTTTTTAGCATATAAGACACTTTGGAAGTGTTTACTAGTATAGTTAATCCTTATTGCTTGTTTGTTTGTTTTTTTTAGATTTTCTTTATTCATGAGACACACAGAGAGGCAGAGACACAGACAGAGGGAGAATCAGGCTCTCTGTGGGAAACCTAATGTGGATCTCAATCCCAGGACCCCGTGAGCCGAAGGCAGATGCTCAACCACTGAACTTCCCAGGCATCCTTAATCCTTCATGCTTTATATTATTTTTTCTAAATAGACATTAAATATTGAATTGATTTATACTAAAGTAGTTTTTTTTTATACTAAAGTAGTTTTCCTGCTTCTTTAAAAATGACACTCCTAGTATGCCCCCCCCCACCTTTTTTTAATGAAGGAGATGACACATCCATTCCTTTCTAGGCATGAACTGCAGAACCAGTGACTCTAGTACGTGTTATTCACAAGTACTGTCTTCAACTTCTTTCAGAAATGTGTTAAAAAAGGAAAAAAATTATATGTTCTCATTCATTTGGGGGAATATAAGTAATAGTGAAAGGGAATAGAAGGGAAGGGAGAAGAAATGGGTAGGAAATATCAGAAAGGGAGACAGAACATAAAGACTCCTAACTCTGGGAAATGAGCTGGGGGTGGTGGAAGGGGAGGAGGGCGGGGGGTGGGGTGAATGGGTGACGGGCACTGAGGGGGCACTTGATGGGATGAGCACTGGGTGTTATTCTGTATGTTGGCAAATTGAACACCAACAAAAAATAAATTTAATATTAAAAAAAAGGAAAGCAGCATCCTATTGGTATAAGAATATTAAAGGGAAACTGTTTTAGTCAAATAGAGGCATTTTTTGCTTTGGTTTTTAAGTTAGTGTTTGGGATTTTAAGTCTTTATCATCAAAGACAATAACTTCAGAGTTATAAGATTATCAACCTGATTCCAAACCAGACATCATTCAACACTGAATCTTCTAAAAATATATTTTTTTTCTCATGAGTATTGGGCATATTACATTGACACAGACAAATCAGACTTAAGTAATGACAACTAGGAGCTCAAATGTTAGAGTCAGTGATTAGATTTAAAAAAAAAGAGTTTCAAGTGGTAAGGGCTACAAATAAGCATAAAGGATGGATATTCATAAAAGTAAAATAATGAATGGGTTTAGATTAGGGATTTTGGATCTTCAGAAGACATTAATCAGGTCAAATAAGTTTTTGAGATATGCAAGGGATAAACATTAGAATAATTCCTATCTAAAGAGTAGATTTGGATTGCTTCGTATAAATCCCTAAGAAAAAACATTACAAAGTTGCTTTATGCTTTAAATAAGAATAACTCTTTTAGATATTAAAGCAAAGCTTTTGCTTTTAACTTATGAATGAATTATTAAGGCCCCAGACTAAAAGGACCTTAAGAGTCTATTGGAATCCAGGCAAGTTAGCATTGAAAGATTTCTGCTGTCATTCTTCAATAGTGTCAACTTAAAGACTGATCACTGCTTTTTTGTATCCCTTGACATTTCATATACACTACACTTATCAAATCCATTGCCAAATATTCCTCTTTAAGCTAATTTCCTTTTTCTAAGCATATATAGAAGTATACCACACATAAAGAGAATGTAAAGTCAAATTATCAAAACATGGACACTCTTGAAACCTCAAAACAGGGCAATAAATAAGTCATGGCTAGCATTCCAGATGCACCCAAAACCTGGTCCTACCTCATTCACTACTACTCCTTTCTCCTATAGTTACTTAATGTCCTAAATGTCAACACTGGAGATTAATTTACCAGTTTTAAATGAATCTTTATATAGAAGGATTCATAGATTTTACATTATGTATATTTATTCATATATTATATATGTTTGTTTTCATTTTTCCTTATTTATCCCATAGTCTTGTACAATTCTTTAACAACTTTTCTGTTATGCTTTTCTCTCAAGCACATGCAAAAAGTCTACTTTGAGGGATATGCATAGGTTCAAATATAGTAGAGGATTCCGAAACTCCTACATCATTGGTACTAATTTTTTGAGCATTTTCACTAGCCAAACTTTACGGAGACAAATAATCAGCTATAGAATATTTAACTACTCCTTTTCACTTTAAGTAGCATTACACAGAGTAGGTGAGTGAAAAGAGCATAGCAATATTGACAAATAACTCTGTTTACTCCACAAATGCTACTTATACACTCCTTGCTGAGTAAAACTAAGTCTCTTGGGTCTCAGTCTGATGTTCATATCAATGGAGGCATTCCAGGGTTATCCGTTAGCGTGGATCTTTACCAATTGGTATAATTTTTTTTCAGATCCAACACTTCTGGGTGTGTTTTTTTGTTGTTGTTGTTGTTTGTTTTTTTGTTTTTTGTTTGTTTGTTTGTTTGTTTGTTTTTCCTTTTGAACTACATTAGCTACCTAGGGACTGTGGGTGTGAGAATCCACTTCTGGTTTCTGTTTGCTTCTTTTGTTTGCTCTCCGCTGATGTTCAAGGTAGTTTTCGCAGACCTGGGTGCCTTTCTGTCACCTGTAATTACTTCTACTTGAGGCATGTAAATTACTAAACATTCTGATGTTTGAGATTTTCTAGCAGAGCTGCTTTAGGGTTTGACTTCTGTAGGAAGTGCAAGCTGAAATGACTTTCCTTTGGCCGTTATTCACATACAAGTTGACTGCACATGGACATCAATTGCCTTTATCTATAGACAGCAAGATCCAGGATGACCTGGTTATGTCTTTCATCATCTGTCATGGAGAAGTCACCTGGGGGTTCATTTATTTTCAAGGCTTTTCCATCTTCACTGATCAAAGTTCTGGTGATTTCCCTTTCTTCTTTGTGGCACCTAATTTTTCTTGGTCTTTCCATTATTTTTGCATCTGTCTATAAGTTTCCAATGTAGGTTCAGTTGTAAACTCAGAGAGGTTATACCAGAATGCTAAGTCTTCTTTGCTTTCATCTGACTTCTTTTGATTGAGTTCCGTTTCTTGTGTTTCTAGCATCTGGTGGTCTTTGTTCTCTAAAGATGATAGGATAGTAGTGATATCTGTGTATCAATGTCTGGCAAAGCCTGGGTAACTTTTTTTTTTGTATGTTTTTATGCTATTTTTGAAGTTTCCTCTGAGCCACATGTTTCTGTTTTTGGCACATTTAAGACAATATGCTTTTCCTGCCTAATTATTGACTAATTCTGAAATTCTTGAATCCCTTCTGAGCTCCCTTTATCATCCCACACTTTAGCGACTGAAGAATTGCCACCATCAAACTCCTGTATCATTCAAAGTCACCATTCTGTTACCCATGCAAAAGAGCTCCTTCAGATAGAGGCTGTGCTGTGGCATTTACTGTTGTCCAGGTCTTCAATGAAATTTACAGTGAAGTTAAATTTTGTCAGTACTTCAGATCCTTTCAAATTTTCCATTTTTTCAGAGTTTTTAAAAGCTAAATCAAAATATTCATATTTCTTGAGTTTGCTAACACCTAAAATTTTTCCAGTGGGATTATTCTGAAGGTATAATTTTGAAATCCTGACCCCATTAGTCAACATGATCTCTACTTCTTAATGATGTGAGGGGAGTTCCTCCAGGGGGGAAAGTTACCTAGTCATTCTATTTGGTTCTCTGTCTAATAAGATCTGTGATCCCGTGTACAGCACTTTTCTGGTTTGTAGGCCTAGAAAGACCGATTGGGACTTCAGAGACTGTTGGTAGTAATTTATACTTAAATATTTAAGAGTTCTGGTTGTACCACATCTTTATTAGTGTTTTGTATGGCCAATCTTTTTTGTTGTTGTTGTTTTAATTTTAGCCATTCTGGTGGGTGTGCAGTCGTGTATCACTACAATTTTAATTTATACTTCCTTTATGATTACTGATATTGGTCCCCTTTCCTAAGATCATTGGAAACCTGAATGTCGTCTTTTGTTTAGTGTCTGTTCAAGTCTCTCAGCCATTGTTCTGTTTCCTTTTTATCCTACAGATTTATAGGGATTCTTTACCAATTCAGGATATGAGCTCATTGTCAACTATTTGTGTGGCAAATGATTTTTTCTACTTTGTTTATTTACCTTATTGTGAAAATTTTCAAGCACATAAGAGAACATTTGCAAGAGAGCCTATGTCTATCATTATCCAGTTTCAAGAAATATTGCTCCATGGACAAACTAGTTTCATCTCTACTCCATCCACTTTCACCAACAATGGAATTATTTTGCTGTAGAAATTCCATACACACACACATACACACATTATCTATCTACCTATCTATCTTGTAAAAATATCAGCTTCCATTTTTGGAAGAGCAGAACTAATTTCCAAAATGTAACTAAAACATCCTTATCAGATAAAAGTATCTATTGGAAAATATTTTTAAAATACAGTCTTATTTATTAATCTTTCCATTATGAACCATGCTTTTTTTTCTCTTATTATTTCCATCCTTTGGGAGTTAAAATTTTTCTTATAAAATTGTTTTAAAATCTTATTTTTTCCCCCTCTTACATTTGAATTTAAAATCAATCTATCCATCTGGGTTTGATCTTCATGGGTAGTAGGGGTCAAGTTACTATTTTTTTTCATGTATTGGTATCTATATAGCACTTTTTTATATTGACTTTTTTAATACTGTGCTCTGTATTGTCACATTACTGTATATCAAATTTCTATATATGAGTGAGTCTATTTCTGAATTTTCTATTCTATTCTGTGTATTTGTCTAACCTAGCAGCAATATTACATTCTCTTAAATACAACAGCTTTTAAAATATTTACAGCTTTTAAAATAATTCTTGCTAACTAGTAGACCAGATAATCCAAAAATGTTCTTCTTAAAGACATCTTATCTATTCCTAGAACTTCATACATCTCAGTATATTTTAGAATCAATTTATCAACTTTTACAAGTGAAAAGGGGTTGGGAATTCTTAAGACTGCATTTTATCTATAAATCAATTTGGAAAGATGTTTATTGACTAATCTTGCAATCCATAAGGTTGTAATATTTCCTATTTATCCATCTATCTTCTTTAATTATTCTCAATATTTTTCCCGGATCAGATGTCTTATGTAATGTTTGTTAGATTTATTCCTACCTACATGACATATTTTGGTGTTTTTATAAATGGTTTTATATATGATTTTTATTTGCCTTATTGTTACATGAAAGTGCTAGATTTTTTTCACTACAGTTTGTTTTAAACAACTCAAAGTTGTTTCTTTTCTTTCATTTTTAAAAATATTTTATTTATTTGAGAAAAAGTAGAGAGGGAGAGAGTACAAGCAGGCAAAGGGGCAGAGGGAGAAATAGACTCTCCACTCAGCAGGGGCTTGATCCCAAGATTCTGATGTTTAACCAACTGAGCCACCCAGGCACCCCTTTTCATTACCTGTGTATTGCTCTACCTTCCCAAACTCACTTATAAATATGCATATGCAGATTTTTTTAGATTTTCTATGTATTCCACATGTTCAGTCATATAATCTGTAAAACACCTATTTTTTTTTCTTGAATGTTTTAGCTTATATTTATTTTTTCCTGGATCAGGGAGAATTGAAAGGAGGGATTATTTACTCTATCAGAAGCAGATGTGATTGATGAATTTCTCTTTCACAAAAACACCTCAAACTTCTAACCCAACTTTATGTCAAGAGAAGCATTTAAAAATTTTTGCTTTTCTTTAATCAATTTTTAAAAAACTAATTCATAAATTTATGTTATAAAATAGGTCCCACCAGGCCCCGGGTGGCTCAGTGGTTTAGCACTGCCTTCAGCCCAGGGCGGGTCCCTGGAGACCCAGGATGGAGTCCCACATTGGACTCCCTGCATGGAGCCTGCTTCTCCCTCTGCCTGTGTCTCTGCCTCTCTCTCTGTGTCTCTCATGAATAAATAAATAAAATCTTAAAAAATAAAAATATAATAGGTCACACTATTATATAAATATAATATTAAAATTTATATATTATTATATATTAAATATATTTATATTACATAAATAAAATGTTATAAAATAGAACACCCCCTAATGGTGTTCAATTAATATAGTTTTCTGTACTGAGGTACTAGGCATCTACCCCTCTATGTTCTCATTGTTTGACTGTCTCTCTTCTACCTGTCAGCCATTCAGTCTGTAAATGGTTGAATCAAAAACAATCACAAGAAATAGTTAACCTTCCTGGAGTACTTTCTACATAGAATATATGACCATCTGAAAAATATTTATATATATAATATATATGTGATATTATAGGTAATTTCACAGGATGCTTTATTTATTTGTTTCTTTGTGCTTCATAATTTTGCATCTAGTAACTAACCAATAATCTAAATCAAGGACTATCAAACTATATGGTCCAAGAGCCAAATCTGGCCACAAACTAAGAATTTCTTTACATTATTATTCATTTTAAATAACTATAACTATAACTATAACTATAACTATAACTATATATATATATATATATATATATATATATATAGTCCTTGACCCCCAAATAAAGCTATATTTAATTCACTATCAGACAAGATTAAGTAAACACAACAAAACAAATCAAAACACTTAAGTGTTTCCTCTTAATTGGAAGCCAGCTAATAGAAGGAATAGAGCTTTATAAAAGTGTGAAAAGATTTGGGTTTTCAGGTCGGTAAAACTTCTGGTAGTATTCTGATTATCAGAAACCCAAATTTATGGACTTAATTATATCCCACCCAAATTCAAACACTGAACCTCCAATCTAGTATCTTAGAATGGGACTACATTTGGAGATAGGGCCTCAAGATGTGATTACATTGAAATTCGACCCTTAGGTGAGTTCTAATACAATTTGGCTATTGTCCTTATAGGAAGAAGAGATCTGGGCACAAAGAGAATTATACCAGGGATGTGCAAACACAGAAGAAAGACCATGTAAGGACATGATGAGAAGGTGAGAATTTGCAAGTCAAGGAGAGAACCCTAAGGAGACATCAAATCTGCCAAAACCTTGATCTTGGATTTCTAGCCTTCAGAACTGTGAGAAATTAAATTTCTGTTGTTTAAGACATCCTGTGTCTGGTACTTGGTTATGGTAGCCCTAGCAAATTAATAAAAGAAATTAAAAAAAACAAAAACAAACAAACAAAAAACAAACAAACAAACAAACAAAAAGAAAACCAAAATACCTCCAACCAATGATCTCTGGTCCTCTGGGAACAATAGTATGATTTTCAAGAAAACATCCAAATGAGTCCATCAAAACATAATGTTTATCATGTCATGAAGTGAATAATCTTGCACATAACCTTATTTGTTTCTCTTCTACTTTTCCCTTTTTCTGTGAGCACTCTTTTAGTATTACCTAAATTTGAACCTGCTAGCAGAAGAGATGGGTAATAGAGTTTCTAGCATCTATGATTCTGATAAGTACAAAAAAGGAAGTTCAACAAACAAGAGAAAATTAATTATTGTGGAGAGCAAAATAAGTTGAGGTACTTTCTCCTACAATCATCTGTACTGGGTCTAACTGTAATTGACTCTTAAACAATACAAGACCAATATTGTACTTTCATCACGCATGATTTAACAGTCTCTTATACTTGGATGTGCTCATTTTCTCTCTGCAGAAAGAAACATAAAGTCTGATTAGTCACTATATTTATCTTTTTGATACCAATTTATATTGATTCACTAATAATTCCCTTCAGATATATTGAAATGAAATATTTTCAAATTCTATTTTCAGTTAAGAAGTGTTAGCTAGAAGACCAGTGTATCTCATTGAACATTAAACAGATTAGACAAATTATCTACTTGAGGGCAATGGGAAGCCTCAGAGATAACTAAAAGGCTTGGGACACTAGAATGGGAAAAATCTCAGAAACTCAGAATTTCTCAGGGGTGAGCAGTCCACAGCACATTTGACCCTGAGGACACTTGTTGGAACTGGGCTTGGACAAAATTCTGAGAACTATGTGTAAAACCTGAAGAAAATTACCAAGGAATTATGAGGGCAGAGAAGCCAGAAGAATTTTTTTCAATAAATTTGGAGTAAATTCAATTACATGACAAGTATCCAGTTTAGGATGTTTATCAAATGTAAATAAAATTTACTGATTTAGAATTTAGGATCCATTAGGAAGAAGAACCCTGACAAACATATCAGACTTTTAGTTGTAAATCCTGGAATGTCAGAGCAATGCAGAAGCACACTGACTAAACTGAGCCTGACCAGAGCTATACCCTAATCCTCTAATCTGATTTAACATAGCTCCTGCTTGAATTGCCCACTACTACATTTAGCCAGGGACCTGTAAGATGAATTCTTTTTTTTTTTAATAAATTAATTTTTTATTGGTGTTCAATTTACCAACATACAGAATAACACCCAGTGCTCATCCCGTCAAGTGTCCCCCTCTGTGCCCATCACCCAGTCACCCCCACTCCCCACACTCCTCCCCTTCCACCACCCCTAGTTCATTTCTCAGAGTTAGGAGTCTTTATGTTCTGTCTCCCTTTCTGATATTTCCCACACATTTCTTCTCCCTTCCCTTATATTCCCTTTCACTATTATTTATATTCCCCAAATGAATGAGAACATACACTGTTTGTCCTTCTTCTATTGACTTACTTCATTTAGCATAATAACCTCCAGTTCCATCCACGTCGAAGCAAATGGTAGGTATTTGTCGTTTCTAATGGCTGAGTAATATTCCATTGTATAAAAAAACCACATCTTCTTTATCCATTCATCTTTCGATGGACACCGAGGCTCCTTCCACAGTTTGGCTATTGTGGACATTGCTGCTATAAACATCGGGGTGCAGGTGTCCCGGCGTTTCATTGCATCTGAATCTTTGGGGTAAATCCCCAACAGTGCAATTGCTGGGTCGTAGGGCAGGTCTATTTTTAACTCTTTGAGGAACCTCCACACAGTTTTCCAAAGTGGCTGCACCAGTTCACATTCCCACCAACAGTGTAAGAGGGTTCCCTTTTCTCCACATCCTCTCCAACATTTGTGGTTTCCTGCCTTGTTAATTTTCCCCATTCTCACTGGGGTGAGGTGGGATCTCATTGTGGTTTTGATTTGTATTTCCCTGATGGCAAGTGATGCAGAGCATTTTCTCATGTGCATGTTGGCCATGTCCATGTCTTCCTCTGTGAGATTTCTCTTCATGTCTTTTGCCCATTTCATGATTGGATTGTTTGTTTCTTTGGTGTTGAGTTTAATAAGTTCTTTATAGATTTTGGAAACTAGCCCTTTATCTGATATGTCATTTGCAAATATCTTCTCCCATTCTGTAGGTTGTCTTTTAGTTTTGCTGACTGTATCCTTTGCTGTGCCAAAGCTTCTTATCTTGACGAAGTCCCAATAGTTCATTTTTGTTTTTGTTTATTTTGCCTTCATGAATGTATCTTGCAAGAAGTTACTGTGGCCAAGTTCAAAAAGGGTGTGGCCTGTGTTCTCCTCTAGGATTTTGATGGAATCTTGTTTCATATTTAGATCTCTCATCCATTTTGAGTTTATATTTGTGTATGGTGAAAGAGTGTGGTCTAGTTTCATTCTTCTGCATGTGGATGTCCAATTTTCCCAACACCGTTTATTGAAGAGACTGTCTTTCTTCCAATGGATAGTCTTACCTCCTTTATCGAATATTAGTTGACCATAAAGTTCAGGGTCCACTTCTGGGTTCTCTATTCTGTTCCACTGATCTATGTGTCTGTTTTTGTGCCAGTACCACACTGTCTTGATGACCACAGCTTTGTAGTACAACCTGAAATCTGGCATTGTGATGCCCCCAGCTATGGTTTTCCTTTTTAAAATCCCCCTGGCTATTCGGGGTCTTTTCTGATTCCACACAAATCTTAAAATAATTTGTTCTAACTCTCTGAAGAAAGTCCATGGTATTTTGATAGGGATTGCATTAGACGTGTAAATTGCCCTGGGTAACATTGACATTTTCACAGTATTAATTCTGCCAATCCTTGAGCATGGAATACTTTTCCATCTCTTTGTGTCTTCCTCAATTTCTTTCAGAAGTGTTCTATAGTTTTTAGGGTATAGATCCTTTACCTCTTTGGTTAGGTTTATTCCTAGGTATCTTATGCTTTTGGGTGCAATTGTAAATGGGATTGACTCCTTAATTTCTCTTTCTTCAGTCTCATTGTTGGGATGCAGCAAAAGCAGTCCTGAGGGGGAAATACATCGCAATACAAGCATCCATTCAAAAACTGGAAAGAACTCAAATACAAAAGGTCACCTTACACATAAAGGAGCTAGAGAAAAAACAGCAAATGGACCCCACGCCCAGCAGAAGAAGAGAGTTAATTAAAATTTGAGCAGAACTCAATGAAATCGAGACCAAAAGAACTGTGGAACAGATTAACAGAACCAGGAGTTGGTTCTTTGAAAGAATTAATAAGATAGATAAACCATTAGCCAACCTTATTAAAAAGAAGAGAGAGAAGACTCAAATTAATAAAATCATGAATGAGAAAGGAGAGATCGCTACCAACACCAAGGAAATACGAACGATTTAAAAACATATTATGAACAGCTCTACCCTAATAAATTAGGCAATCTAGAAGAAATGGACGCATTCCTGGAAAGCCACAAACTACCAAAACTGGAGCAGGAAGAAATAGAAAACCTGAACAGGCCAATAACCAGGAAGGAAATTGAAGCAGTCATCAAAAACCTCCCAAGACACAAGAGTCCAGGGCCAGATGGCTTCCCAGGGGAATTCTATCAAACGTTTAAAGAAGAAATCATACTTATTCTACTAAAGCTTTTTGGAAAGATAGAAAGAGATGGAGTACTTCCAAATTCGTTCTATGAGGCCAGCATCACCTTAATTCCGAAACCAGACAAAGACCCCACCAAAAAGGAGAATTATAGACCAATAACCCTGATGAACATGGATGCAAAAATTCTCAACAAGATACTAGCCAATAGGATCCAACAACACATTAAGAAAATTATTCACCATGACCAAGTAGGATTTATCCCCGGGACACAAGGCTGATTCAACACTCGTAAAACAATCAATGTGATTTATCATATCAGCAAGAGAAAAACCAAGAAACTTATGATCCTCTCATTAGATGCAGAGAAAGCATTTGACAAAATACAGCATCCATTCCTGATCAAAACACTTCAGAGAGTTGGGATAGAGGGAACTTTCCTCGACATCTTAAAAGCCGTCTATGAAAAGCCCACAGCAAATATCATTCTCAATGGGGAAGCACTGGGAGCCTTTCCCCTAAGATCAGGAACAAGTCAGGGATGTCCACTCTCACCACTGCTATTCAACATAGTATTGGAAGTCCTAGCCTCAGCAATCAGACAACAAAAAGACATTAAAGGCATTCAAATTGACAAAGAAGAAGTCAAACTCTCCCTCTTTGCTGATGACATGATACTCCACATAGAAAACCCAAAAGCCTCCACCCCAAGATTGCTAGAACTCATACAGCAATTTGGTAGCATGGCAGGATACAAAATCAATGCCCAGAAATCAATGGCATTTCTATACACTAACAATGAGACTGAAAAAAGAGAAATTAAGGAGATGAATTCTTTTTAGAGGAGTTAAATCATCTGGAGTGATGATCCTTTTCACACTCAACATCTGAAGTTCCTTTTAAAATCATTATGTTTAAAAACAAAATAAAATGAATACCTTGACCAAAAGTGAAAAGGCAAAAAAAAAATAATAATAATAAATAAATCAAAAAAGGAGGGGAAATATAAAGTGCCCTAAAAAGGATCCAGGTATTGAGTGAACTGACAAGGATTTTAGACATTTATGGTTATTATGTTTAAGAGATAGAGGAAAATATGGAGAAAAAGTGATGCTAACTGAAGAATCTCACAAGAGGATTGGAATCATTAAAATTAGATTAAACAAGAATGCAAGAAATTGAAAAGTACAATATTTGAACTCAGAAACTTGTCTGATGGGTTAGACACAGCAGAATTTATTATAGGCTGCCACTGAATCTGGTTTATAGTCAACCAACAGACAAATTACTAAAGCCATTGACAGCTAACATACTGAAACTAGACTATCTGATAAGTGTGCCCACATTGATTAATTTGGTCCAATTCAATGTGAAGTCTCTTAATCCCTGATATAAACCCTTAAAATTTATCCAATCAATCTCTAAAAATATTGTCCAGATTTCTGTCTCTCCTTCTCTGTCTCTCTGTCTCTGTCTCCCTCTGTATGTATATATGCATATATGTGTGTGTGTATACACATAGCACAATCTTTTAATTCCTTCAGTGTGCATGCTATATTCACCTATACCAGACTTTGTTCTTATCTGCACGACCCATTCTGATTGCTGCTGTCCAACTCTAGTTATGTATGTAGATTTGGTTGTGGATCTTGTGAAGAAAAGTATGTTCTTGAAAAGTTGATGCCCCAGATGAAAATATTATGGTCTCTACAAACATAGAAACTCAAAGATATAATGAAAGGCTGTCCAGCCAGTAAGGAAGTCTTAAAGAATTTGTGAGTTTATGATTTTTCATTCATCTGCATTCTCTCAAATATCCCCATCACCAGGTCCTGAATTCCACTCTCACTTTCATACATCATCCTTAGTGAAGTTATGGATTTAACTTATGTTTTAATTTAATCAACAGAACTATTTGCTGATGGCTTACAGATAATTGACACTGTTTCAAGGTAAGCAGTTATTTTAGAATACTTTTTTAAGTTTGCTGGTTCTCTAATAGGGATGGAGCAAAGATTTTTAAGCTCTAAAATTGTTATCTTATATCTCCAGTATCTTTGGTGAAGTCAGAGGCAGCCATTCAGTCTGCTGTCATTTGGTCTAATTTCTAACCTAAAATTTGTTGCATCAGCACCTTGGTCTCCCAAACTTCAATAGGTATGCTATTCTAAACAACTATGTGTTACAAGTTACTTTATGCTTATTGCATAGTAGTGATTACTAGTATCACATGTTCTCATTAATTATAAAACTAATCTCAGATTCCCATTACTAATAATAAATTTTCTAAAACCATTTCTAGTAGCAAATATCATATCAGTCTTTAATCAAGAAAACAGAACAATTATATATAACAGCAAATGCTTTAATAGAGTGAATTAAAAACTTAAAAAAAAACTTTGGAAGACATGACTGAGCAAAGGTTTCTAGAGATATTACTGGAGCTAAGGAAATTATTAAGTGCAGAAAACGCAGGATATTGACTTTTTAAAAAATGTAAGGTAATTATTTTGAATCTTATGAATGTTCAAAAAAAAGGATAAATCAACAATGGATAAAATAGATAAAATAGAAAATTAAGCTTTGGCTGAAAGCAAACTAGCGGTAGTCAAAAGTGCTTTTACCAACACAATTATTCAATCAACTGAAAATGAAAAACCTGAAATGTCACCGTACAGTTATTTTTTTTTAATTTTTATTTATTTATGATAGTCACAGAGAGAGAGAGAGAGAGAGACAGGCAGAGACACAGGCAGAGGGAGAAGCAGGCTCCATGCACCGGGAGCCCGACGTGGGACTCGATCCCCCGTCTCCAGGATCGTGCCCTGGGCCAAAGGCAGGCGCCAAACCGCTGCGCCACCCAGGGATCCCTGTCACCGTACAGTTATTGACGGAACAATGTGATTAGACACCACAAAAGAATATAAGTTCCTTTAATATAGAATACAAGAATTGTAACTGTTTCTAGACAGCTGCATACATCAGGAAACACAATGATAATTTCAGTCAGAGCAGTATACTTTCTTGGCCATCAAATGTCCACAAAGACACTCAGCTGAATTCATTAATCACCACCAGATTTAATTAAGAATCCTGTTTTAATGCTTTATGCAGGTATCTATGATGTCAAATAAAAATACTAAAAGAATATTAAGGAAAAATATGTACAATAAGATAAGGAAGGATCACAATAATAAAGAGAAGCACTTTATAACGATAAAGGGATCAGTTTACAAATACTAACAATCTTACATGTATGCACCTAGTAACAACTTTCAAAATACACGAAGCAAAACTGACAAAACTATGATGAGAAATAGAACCACAGCTGGCAATTTTAACATCTGCCTCCATTCACTGATAGAGCGAATTGTACGTGCACAGACCATTTGTAAGAATATACAATACTTGAAAAACTACCAAGTAACTTGAGGTAACTGATACCTAAAATGTCATAGTAATTTATCTTTTCAAGTGCATATGAACATTCAACAGGGTAGGTCCTATTGTGAGACATCAAACAAGTTTCAAAATATTGAAATGCTTGAAATAACACACAGCATATTCTACAAGTACAGCCTTGATAACTAAACCACACAGAAACTGTAAAAGAAAGCCAAAGACTAATATTCCTCAAGAAATTAGATACAAAATTTTTTTGTAAAAATGTAATCATCTCTATATAAAAATGTGTTTCATAACTAATAGGGATATGTTCTTGATATGCAAAATTGATTTTAAATCCACATATCAACCTGTGTGGTTTATCATATCAAAAATATAGAGGAGAAACAGTATATGATCGTTTAAAAGATGTAGAAAATGTTTTTGACAAAAGGACTACTCAGTATTAAGATGTCTATTATTTCTAAATCATATATCCAATATAACTTGCATGAACACTTGTTACATGATAGAAATATAGTTTTGGTCTCTGTCCCCAAGTCACTGATGCAGTCTCCCAGACTGTTGTAATTTCCTGAATGATAGGGGTGCCTTGGATTGTTGACATAAAGTTCCTGAAATCCTTCTGATTTCCTGATGATAGGAGTATCTTTTGTTTTAATGAGGGATCTCTCGGTGGGCTTCTGGATGGAGGCTGATTACCAGAACGACCAAGTAATTATTAGAACCTTGGAAATTGCATCTCTACCCCTCATCCTCCAGGAAGAAGAAAAGGCTGGAGGTTGAATTAATAACTGACCAAGCCCACAGGCTGAAACCTCCATAAAAA
Organism: Vulpes vulpes; assembly: GCF_048418805.1. Lineage (NCBI taxonomy): Eukaryota > Metazoa > Chordata > Mammalia > Carnivora > Canidae > Vulpes > Vulpes vulpes. The sequence goes on along the minus strand of NC_132784.1, from coordinate 86,269,799 downwards.
TCCATAAATTATAGTGTTTGGAAGTTTCTGGTTTAATACCAGGAAGGTGGCACATCCCAATTTCACAGGGACTAAAGATTCTGCACCTGGAATCCTTCTAGATTTCTCCCTATATACTTCATCTGGCTATTCCCCTGTATCCTTTGTTATATCTTTTATTATAATAAACTGGTAAACAGAAGTGTCTCCTTGAGTACTATGAGCCAAGAAATAGTGTTTTCTTTTAATATGCCAGCATGCTTATTTGTAGAGATTGGCATCCTATTTTTTTTAACATGGCAAAAACTCTGTACTATCAGGGCAGGGAGTATACAAGAAATCTCTGTACCTTTCTCTTAATGTTATTGTAAACTTACACCCATTCTAAAAAATAATAATCATAAAAATAACCCTCTGTAGGGGTGCCTGGATGGCTCAGTTGTCCACCTTCAGCTCAGATCATGATCTCAGGGTCCTGGGATGGAGCCCCATGTCAGGCTCCCAGCTCAGTGGGAAGTCTGTTCTCCCTCTCCTTCTCTCCATTCTTGCTCTCTCTCTCAAGTAAATAAATAAAAATCTTAAAAAAAAAAACTCCTCTGTAATAGCCAAAACAATTTTGCAAAGGAAACAGATGCAAATAACTTAAACTACTAGATTTCAAGATTTACTAGAAAGCTATAGTAATAAAGTGTGAATTTAAAATATATATATAGTGTGATAATTGCTTAGTGATGGATGTATAGGTCAGTGGAATAGATTTTAAAGTATCTAGAAATCATTTCACACGTATATGCTAAATTCATTTCTGGCAAATATTTCAAAGGGGATAGGATAGGTTTTGTTCTTTTGTTGTTGTATTTTGTGAACAAGCAATGCTATAGAAAGAATAGTGAAGAAAGTGTTACTCGAGGTAAAGGTAGATACATTAAATAATATAATAGAATGGATAGTGACACAGAGTTCTACACACAGATGGCCCGTAAGCAATGTTGCCTAGGTAACTCAAACCAAATTATATTATATGTAGTATAGTATAGTATAGTATAGTATAGTATGGTATGGTATAGCATATCCAGAAATTAATACAAAATGAGTCATGGACCTAAACATAAAATAGTAAAGTGATATGATTTTTGCAAAAAATAAAATCTGAAAAATATATCTATAAATTTGGGAGACACAAGACTGATTAAGGAACATAACACAACAAACATAAAAATAACAAAAATAATGTGGACTTCATCAGAATAAAACTCAGGTCTTTATAGGACGTGATGAATAAAATATCATGAATAAAATGCTATTAATAAAAAGGAAAGACAAACCACAAAAATACATATGCATATATGATAGATACATGACAAAGGTACATCCATAATATGTAAGAAAAGAACTTTTAAGACTTAATAATAAGAAGAGAATAATAAAAATGGTTACAGGATTTTAAAATATAGGAATATCAAAGAAGTCATGAAAAGATGCTAAACATCATTAACTATCAGGAAGATGGTATTAGAAGCCCAAATAAAAGAACACTTACATAAAAGAAAAGATAAAAATCTTTTTTTTAAGTTGTTAATATTAAATTTAGGCAAGGACATTGAACAAGTAGAAGTTTTATTATTTTCCAGTGGGAATGTACAATTGTATAATCATTTTCAAAGTTTACCAGTTTCCTGTAGATTAATTATACATTTATCAAAGACCCAACAATTTCACTCCCAGGAAAAGGAGAAAAGAAAAATATGCGCATAAAAAGACTTGTTCTTAAATGTTCACATCAGCTTTATTGTTAGTAGATCCAAACTGAAGGTGCTCAATGTCTACCAAAAATAAATAGGTAAGCAAATCAGTAGGTACATTCATACAATGGGTACTACCCAGCTACTAAAAAGGATAACCAACTAATTACATAAAAAGAGTTGTCGAACAAAAGAAGTGACGCATGAAATAGTACATGTCGTGTGAGTGTATTTGTATAAAATTCAGTATAAGACAAAATCAATGTATCAGTAGAAATCAGAATGCTGGCTTCCTATGTGGCGGGGATGAAAAGGGATTCATACATAAAGGGTTATTCTTAGATCATGGGCATGTTCTATTTCAAGGTAGGAGGACAGAGTCACCCCTGGGAATAATTATCAGAAACTTAACAAACATATACTAAAAATTAAAAGGATTTTATTTTATGTAAATCATCTCTCAATTAAGTTGCTAAAAATAGCCAGAAGAAACTGATATGTAAGTTATGATCTATTAATCTCAAGACCTATAATAGAAGAGTATTGAAGTCTGTGAACTGTAACAGAACTAAAAGCTCAATACTAGGATTAGCACAACTAGTATTTGGTCAATTGATTTCAAAAGGGGCCAAAATATGTTACCACTAAAAACAATGCAAATATACTTCAAATATCTTGTTACTTAAAATACGTAAAATATCTTGTTACTTAAAATACTTAAAATACTGTCATTAGACAGTATTTTTTATTGTTGTGACAAGACCTTTCTGATGCACATGGTACTTCTGACTTAAGTTTTATTTCCCTTTCTTGCATGGCATAAATTTATAATGTATCATAAGATTATGAATTTTAATTTTTTCAAAAGGTAGTAAGAATTTAGGGATGTTGAAACTATGGACAGAATTATTCCAAATCTTTACATTATTTTCCTTCAGTGTTTCATGCTTACTTCACTCAGGCCTAACTTGTGTTTTTTTTCTTTAAAAAGCCCTTTGCTTTTTCTTGGTTTTTATGGAAACAACAGAAACCAAAGTTCTTGACACATATAACTCAACATTGTGAATAATAGCTTCTTAATTAATTATAGTAAAAAGTACAATGGACATTAACAAGTTTAGAAATTAATGAGGTTCTTTTTTTTTTTTTGAGGAAAAAAGTACATACATGTATTAGAATTGCAGTTTTCATATTTCATACATTTTGGTCTCAAGATCCAGTACAGTCTTAAAACTGATTAAGAATCTCAAAGAGAATCCTGGGTTCGTATTCCAGTGGTGCCTCCACACTTTAAAAAAAAAAAAAAAAAAAGAATCTCAAAGAGAAAAAACAAACAAAGAATCTCAAAGAGAAAAAAAAAAAATCCCAAAGAGCTTGTTTTATGTGATTATATCTACCAATACTACCTGTATTTAATCAAAACTGACAATTTTTGAAATACTAATTGATCTATCTAAAATAATAATGCATTCATGATTAATACAAATAACTTATGAAAGCTACTTGCATATTTAAAACAAAAATAATTAGTGAGAAGAGAGGCATTCTTTTTTTAAAATTTAAATTCAATTAGCCATGTATAGTACATCATTAGCTGTAAATGTTGAGTTCAGGTATTCATCAGTTGTATATAACACCCAGTGCTCATCACATCATGTGCCCTCCTCAATGCTCATCCCCCCAGTTACCCAATCCCCACATCCACCTCCCCTCCAGCACCCCTCAGTCTGTTTCTCATAGTTAAGAGCCTCATATGGTTTGTCTCTCTTTCTGATATTTTTTCTCAGTTTTCCCTCCCTTCCCCTATGATCCTCTGTGCTGTTTCTCATATTCCACATATGAATGAAACCATATAATAATTGTTTTCTCTGATTGACTTATTTCACTCAGCATAATACCCTCCAATTCCATCCATGTTAATGTAAATGGTAATATTCCATCATATATATAGACCACATCTTCTTTATCTGTTCATTGGTTAATGGGCACCTCAGCTCTTTCCACAGTTTGGCTATAGTGGACATTGCTGTTATAAACATTGGGTTGAAGGTGCCCCTTCCGATCACTACATTTGTGTCTTTGGGGTAAATCTCCAGTAGTGTGATTGCTGGGTCATTGGGTAGCTCTAGTTTTAACTTCTTGAGAAACCTCCACACTGTTTTCCAGAGTGGCTGCACCAGCTTGCATTACCACCAACAGTGGAAGAGGGTTCCCCTTTCTCTGCATCTTTGCCAACATTCGTTGTTTCCTGACTTGTTAATTTTAGACATTCTCACTGGTGTGAGGTTGTATCTCATTGTGGTTTTGATTTGTATTTCCCTGATGACAAGTGATGCGGAGCACTTTTTCATGTGTCTGTTGGCCGTTTGTATGTCTTCTTGGGAGAAATGTCTGTTTATGTCTTCTGCCCATTTCTTGACTGGATTATCTGGTCTTTGGATATTGAGTTTGACAAGTTCTTTATAGATCTGGGATACTAGCCCTTTTTCTGATAAGACATTTATAAGTATTTTCTCCCATGCTCTAAGGTGTATTTTGGTTTTGTCGACTATTTCCCTTTGCTGTGCAGAAACTTTTTATCTTGATGAAGTCTCAAGGGTTCATTTTTGCTTTTGTTTCCTTTCCCTTTGGGGACATGTCTAGTAAGATGTTGCTGCAGCCAAGGTCGAAGAGGTTGCTGCCTGTGTTCTCCTCTACGATTTTGATGGATTCCTGTCTCACAATTAGGTCTTTCATCCATTTTGAACTTATTTTTGTGATATAAGAAAATGGTCTAGTCTTATTTTTCTACACGTGGCTATCCAATTTTCCCAACGCCATTTGTTGAAGAGATTCTTTTTTTTTTTCCCCATTGGATATTCTTCCGGCCTTTGTCAAAAATTAGTTGATCTGGGGATCCCTGGGTGGCTCAGCAGTTTAGCGCCTGCCTTCGGCCCAGGGCCTGGTCCTGGGGTCCTGGGATTGAGTCCCGTGTCGGGCTCCCTGCATGGAGCCTGCTTCTCCCTCTGCCTGTTTCTCTGCCTCTCTCTCTCTCTCTCTCTGTCTCTCATGAATGAATAAATAAAATCTTAAAAAAAATTAGTTGACCCTAGAATTAAGGATCCATTTCTGGGTTCTCTTTTCTGTTCCATTGATCTATGTATCTGTTTTTGTGCCAAGACCACACTGTCCTGATGATTGCAGCTTTGTAATACAGCTTGAAGTCTAGAATTGTTATGAGAGAGGCATTCTTTTATTTCTTTTTATCTTTCTCACAAATTTCTTTAAGGACCTACTTAACAGAAGATAGCTAGATTGTCATATTTGCCTATGCATGCAATCTGTTTTATTGTGCTACTTTGGTTGACGTTATAAAAAACAAAAATTCAGCTTTACATAACAGATATACAGTTGGAAAGTACTTAGAAACCTGTTAATATAATTTTGGATATCATTTTTCATGTTATAAGAGAACACTTCACCAAGGGATAGTTTCTATCACCAAGGGATAATTTCTATCCCTTGGTGATAGTTTCTAAAGTTAGCTTCAGTGTGGAATCTCAGTTCACATCAATGAACTTTTCTTACTACATAACATTAAAATCTATCAAACAGGGATGCCTGGGTGGCTCCACGGTTGAGTGTCTGCCTTGGGCTCAGGGCGTGATCTCGGGATCCAGGATCAAGTCCCACATTGGGCTCCCTGCATGGAGCTTGCTTCTCCCTCTGCCTGGTTCTCTGCCTCTCTCTCTGTCCCTCATGAATAAATAAATAAAATCTTTTAAAAAATCTATTAAACAGACCTCTTACTCCTGAATGGATTTGTACCAACTTGAATTCATCAATTGAAAAATATTGTTTTGTTAAGTAATGCAGAATGTTCAGATGTTGATCTAATATAAAATACTGCATTTGTTTAAAAGCCCACAGATCTTGTCAGACACATATTTAATTGAGTCGTCAATCTCATGGCAGATATAGGTCTTCCAAAATCCTAATTCTCACTTGAAATGATCAAATTCTATCATTAGTAGCAAATTGTCTACTTTTCCTTACAGTGATGAGTTTTACATTGTTTCTTCTGTGAGCAAAGTCCACAAGTGCCTGTCTTAATATCATAGTTGAGTGTCATACACTCTTTCAAGTAAAAATGGTGTTGTGTGGAAAAAAAAAAAAAAAAAAAGCAGATAATTGAGTGTAAATCAACCAACTACTCAAGCTTTCTTTTTTGACAACAATTTACTCTGGTTTGCAGGTTAAGTGTTTCCTATTTTGTAACACAGAATGTGAAGCAAAAGTGTACTAAGGGATGGAAGTTTAATAAAGTTAATATTGTTCATTATTTCATCGAGGACATTCTTGTGTATAACTGGCATTGTTTTTATTGTCAGTGTGTCATGGTGAAGGACACAATTATTACCTAATACAGTTTGGTGTCATTGCCTTGATTCTTTCTGTGGCACTAAGACTTTTATTTCACTTGCTTTTGTAATACCAGTATAAGTGCCAACACAGTGGAAAAAAAGCCATTTGTGTCTTAGTATTATTATCAAAATAGAGGCATGTGTCTCTGCCTCTCTGTGTGTGTCTCTCATGAATAAATAAATAAAAATCTTAAAAAGGTGGTTAAATATTAAAAAATAAATAAAATAAAGGGTAATCAACATGTAACTTGCCTTAAACTCTTATTTTTCAGCTAGACTTGGGTTAAGAGAGTCTCTCCTACTTACATGAGTAATATAGAAAAAAGCACACTTTCTTCCTAAGTGTGATTATTTACATATTCATTATTGATTTTCTGTATCATTTGTATAATATTTTAAAGGATGAGGATTATTAACCTCACTCCCCAGATTAAGAAATCGAGGCCATATTTGGTGGAGACATAGTAGACTTCAGTTCATAAATGTTTTAGTCTCACATGGAAATCAAAATTCAGGAAATATATTGTCTTAGGTCTATTTTCACTAGGAAATATACTATCTACATTTTTCAACTCATTAACCTTTACTGATCAACACTGATGAAAAATATCCAAGAGACCTCAATTCAAACACCTAACTCCAGCTAACTGAGGGAAATTATAGTTAATCCTAGTTGATGTAGCAGCATTAGCCTTTTTTCAAGATAACCAACTCAAATTTAGTCTTTGAAATGGCATTTTCTCCTGAAAAATCTATAAAGACCAAAGAAGAAAGCTTTGGAAAGTATTTTTCTTTACTTTTTAATGTAATGTAACCAATTCTGTTAGTTTCTTTAATGTAGTTTTCTCCAATACCATGTGTTACTTTATTAATCTCACTGTTTAGTATTCTAAACCAATATTCTATTATTAGGTTTGTTTGTCTGCTCTGGTGCCTGCTTTGGGTAGAAAATTAGTTTTTGAACAAACTCAATATATCTGGATAAAAGTTAAATATAATGAATTGCCATTGGGTTATTCTTGCAGGATTTTATTTTCCTGCAGATGAACTTTTCAAGTGTCAATGCCTTAAACTGAGGTTGAATTACAACCTCTCAACTGGAAAGTGATAGTTCAGAGAGATATAAGTGCCCCTTCAATGGTTAGAATTTTGGCCTTTTATTTTGTCCTGCGTTATATTCTGAAATGCAAACATAGGATGGGAAACTAATCGTTTAGTTTGTAAAGAGAAGAAACTTTTTCATTATGCTCATGATGCCTGAACTTCTGCCCCTCAAAATCAATCACATGGGCTGTATAACATCCTGTGAATAAAACAGCCAACTTGCTTGTCTGAACATCTCATTTCATAATTGTTGTCTTGGCAGCCACTGAAGCAGCCCACACACTTTATATGTAGAGTCACCCTTGAATTAAAGCGTAATCAGAACACTGGCATTTGTGTGAACATTAAGTTGCTCTAAAATTCAGAATCTCCACACAACTTTTTAGAAACAAATTGTCCTTTAATGTACTGAGAGTGGCATGTTTTCAATTATATAAAGAAAATTAGACCACTTACAAGTCCTTTCTGTTGACTCGTCTTAGTTACTTCAAAGGCCAGTCCCAACGTGCTTCAAGTTGTGTCTTCATTTTCTTTTTCTTCCCATTGCATTTTACCTAATAAGTTTTGTTTTGTTTTGCTGTTAGTAGAAAGAATGTTCCCTCACTTTTCTCTGTGTCTCTTTCTGTAGGAACAATATAACTGTCTCCTTCTCTGAAGCATTGGAAGCCACACCTGGATGGCAGGTTGGATAAAGACTTACAATCTCACCATTAACCAAGGTAAAGTTTTGAACTATGAAGTGAAAGAGGCCAAGTCGCAAAGCAACAGCTGCCAATTACACCAGAGAAGTGGCAACTGGATGATCATGCACTGTGTGCTCTGCTCATGTGCAGCAACCATTAAGGATACATTGACCAGCCCTAAAGTATAAAAAGGGGCATTTGACAGAAGCTAGACTGCTGTCTGTGTCAGTGGTTTTCATCTACAATAACAACCCCATCAAAATTCAATGTCAATTCTTAACATTTTACTAGGAAATTAGATTGAAAACCAGGTAATTTGTTCCAATAAATCGGAAATTGTAACAGTGCCATCAATTTCTTTCCACTTCTCTTGGATTCATTCTGCTTTGTTATTTGTTTCTGCTTTGTTATTCCAGAGTTTAAATCCTTTGTTCCTTTTTAAAATTGTTTCATTCACATATTTGTTATTTTTCAAATGTATTAGACACTAAAACCTATAAGAACAGGCACCTGCCTTCAAAGAGTTTTAACCTAATCAGGCAATCCACAGACTGTATAAGGATGATATGAAAATGCAATTGTGCAAATAGCATCTTTTTGATAATTTTTGTCAGATGTGATCCTTAGTACATCATGTCTATATGAATTTACCTAATTAGCTTGTGCGGGATAAAGAAATGAAATTTCTAAAGCATCAGTGTCAATACATCCACAATATAGATTTAACCACCTGAGAGTGCTCTCAGTTTTTCAAAATCTTCTGAAATGCACCCTTTTAAAAGTTCCTCAGCCTTGCTAGCCTCACCTCCATCACCTGAAAGAAATACAGGGAGCAAATTATTGAACAATCTCCTTGACAGTTCCGTATATTTCCAATGAATGGATGCTTCCAAGTCCCATTGTTTGCCATCTCCACAGACAAGACTCAGTTAATGAAATGGCTAATTAGATTTCTGTAATCCTGTAGTCATTGTGTCTGAGGTGACATTTTGTCGGCATTTCTCTTGTGGCTCCTTCAGTGTGATAGGGAACATTTTCCCTTAGCCAACTTGGCTTTTGTTATTTTGCTGGAATGGCAGTTCCCCTGGTTGGTGTAATGAAATCATTGCCCTCCCAAATACAGCTCTGCCACTCAGCATTTAAATAGAAAAGAATAGGAAAATGATCATCTGATTAGTCAAACAGGCCCGTGTTCAAAATCCATTTCCAAAATCAAATAATAGAATTGGACTGGGTTCAGAGTGGAGGAATGACTTCAGTATTATTACATACCGTAGTACATATTCATTGACCAGCAGGATGCAGAAGGGTAAAAGTTCTAAATTCTTATTCTTATGATCCATAAGAACTAAGTTATTCAAAAAAGTGGGAGTAGGGGGACTATTTTAGGCAACTCTTTAGACCCCAGTGATGGTATTATAGCCAAGAAGTGAAAAATCAAGACCAGAGCACAGTTCAAGTACCAAATAAAAAATATTTAAAATATTGGTATGATAAGTAGGATTATAATTTTGAACTTGATGATTATTAAATAGAAAAAAATCAAAGATACTTTATGTATTTGAATTTCAATTCATGTAAGCTTATTTTCTATAAATTCTACTAATTTCTATTTTGAACTACTTCTCTATCAGGGTGGCAGAAATTTGGTATTAATCATTTTGACAGTAATTCCTACACTTTTCCAGGAGATTTTATCTAAATTTATATTTTTTAACTTGATTTGGGGTTGTAGGGTTGGGTATCATTCTCAAAGCTAGAGAATAACTCAGATTTTTGGCAAGATATCTTTAATTCATCCATACTTCAGGCATAGGTCCACATAGGTCATATCTGAGATATTTCTTCAGGTCCAAGAATGTCTTCTGCTATTTCTCTGTTGTTCAGATGCATGGGGGTCATCTATTTACCTCTAACCAGGAATAGGAAATACCTTGGATTATAAGAAAACATATCTACCTAAGTATATATACAACAGAGTGCTTTCCCATCCAGATGTTTAACTGGATCTATGCCACATACTTTCCTTGATACAATAAATGAAGAATAACAAAAACCTGTGAGGTATAAGAAAAGAGGACAGTGAGAGAAAGGAAATAGTAGAAAAGATTGATGAGAACAATAAAAGTTCCCACAAATGAGAGGATTTTTTTTCCTATGGTCTCAACAAATTTGTGTGATAACTTAATATTTCTTCATCTTGCTTTGAAAAAACTTCTTTCCCTAGAATTCCTATCCTAGAATCTTTCTGGAAGTGCTCTAAGAGATAGTACTTCACAAAAGTTGGAGGAGGGAGGAAAAGAAATGAATATGTTACACCACACACACACACTTCTCCCCCCCTTTTCATTCAAACACTAATCTAGGTGTTCCTTTGAAGGGGTTTTGCATATGTAATTAAAATCTATAATCATTTAACTAATATAACACCTCATGTTAACTATACTAGAATTAACATTAAAAAAAAAAAAAAACAAGAAAAAACCCATAATTAATTGACATTAAATTAGAGAGATTATTCTGGATGGAAATAACTGGATCAGAAGTTTTCAAAAGAGAGCTTAAGCATTCCCTAGGGAGAAAGAGAGACTTTCACTTATGAAGCAGAATCAGGATGGATGGATGGATGGATGGATAGAAGTATGTATGGGTACATAGAGATAGAGATATGGGATATATATACATACACACACATACGTATCAATTCTACTTCTCTGGTTGAACCCTGACAAATACAATCTATTCAATAAACACATTTTTCATCCAACCAGTTGATTTTAAACCCTCACTTCTGAAAGTCAGCCAATCTACAATCAATTAGCTCTAATATATATATATATATATATATATATATATATATATATACATATATGTATTTTATATCCCTGGGACACTTAGATGGCTCGGTGGTTGAGTGTCTACCTTCAGCTTAGATCAGGTTGTAATCCTGGAATCCCGGAATCGAGTCCCACGTGGGTCTCCCTGCAGGGAGCCCACTTCTCTCTCTGCTTATGTCTTTACCTCTTTCTCTGTCTTTCATGAATAAATAAATCTTCCAAATACATATGTCCCTGAATTCCAACTAGTCAACAACATTGCTAAATACCATGCTTTCCTGAATTTTTGTATAAGATAGTCTGCTCTGCTCAGAAAGACTGTCCCTGACCAGCATAACTCTCCCTTATTATAGTGAACAATAAAATCATCTTAGCCTTTTTAGTTCAGATAGAGTGTTGGTTTCATTATCCTTTAAATCCTACTATACATATATTTGGGTTCTCCAAAGAAACAAAGCTAGATATATCTATATATCTCTATCTATAGATAGATATGTTTTTCTTCAACATTTCCACTTAGTCTCTATTTCCATCTCAACAAATGATTTATATTCCAGCCTGAAGGTATAGGTAATTGGTAATAATGAAGACTTGATCATAAACATAACATCTTCCCTAATATTACTTGTATCTTCTGTATTTATTTCATATGAAAAAATATATGGGAATTTATTATAGGAATTGGCTCGTGTGATAATAGAGGCCAAGAAGTCCCACTGATCTGCAAGATGAAGAAGGAGGAAAGCCAGTGGTGTAATTTAATCCAGGGCCAAAGACCTGAGACCCAGAGAAGTCAATGATATAGCTCCCAGATGGAGTCCAAAGGCCCAAGAATCAGGAGTCCAAGAGAGTGTACGTCCAAGGCCATGTTTTAAGCCCAAGACCGAGAAGCATTGATGTCTGAATCCAAGAGAAGATAGATATCCCAGCTCAAGCAGAGAGCAAACTTGCCTTTTCTCTGTGTTTTTGTTCAATGTAGGGCCTCAAGTGATTGGATGATGCCAACTCCCACTGGTAAGGATGATCTCATTTATTCAGTTTACAAATTTAAATGCTAATCTCTTCCAGATACACCCTCACAGACACACCGATAAATAATGTTCGCCAGCTATCTGGTCATATGTTAGGTCGGTCAAGTTGACACAAAAAAGCTGATTGTCACATGTCGTCCCCTAGTCTACCCATATATCTCCTTAAATCATACTTAATCTTCAAATAAATACAATAACAGGGTCATAATTTCACTTAAGATGATACCACTGTCCTGCATACAGCCGACAACACACTAATTCTTTCCCTAGAAGAGGAGGTAAAGTCCCTGAGTGATATTTATTCTTCTCTTAATATCTCCTAACTTAAAAACTATGATGTAAAATCTCTAATAATTAGTACTGATATGAAGTCAATTAATCTTATGTTACATGGTAAGGGAATAAGAGAGGCAAGAAAACAAAGACATTTACTTATGTGTACATTTACATATATGTACACAAAATATTCATAAAGAAAATAAGGAAATACAATTATAGTCCTTTTTTCTGTAACTAGTCACATGATCATAGATGGTATTTGTAACTACATTCTACTTCTCATCCTGTTTTCCCTTTACCTTCAGCAAGCACTTAAACTGGTCATATCATGACCCAAATCCTCCTTCTTGAGAGGTCTGGGCCATAACTGATCCTGTTTGGATTAGATTATTACAGTTTCCTATTAACCTTAATCACAGGGCAAGTAATACAAAAAAAGTACCTAAGGAATCTTCTCCCCCCCCCCCAAGGAATCTTCTATATTCCAGACATACCCTTCCTTACCCCCGTTGTGGAGTAGTATTTCAATATCCTCAGGATCACTCACCTTAGCCAACACTGCAACTCCCTTATTTGCCTGTTAAGAGGCAAGAGGAAGTAGATGGGTGATGGTTCTAAATTCCAGCTCAACAAAATCACTGTTGTGTCTCCTAGTAGAAGCATCCCTCCCACTGCAACTAACTGTAGGGAGCAAAGCATAAAGTCACAAAAACAGGAAGTACAAACTGTGCTAGTAGATTGCTAGGGTAATAGTGAATGGTTCCACTTCCATTTTCTCTCTTAAACCGTGAATCCCAATTATGAGAAATAGCACCACACTGGATGCTAATTCAAAGCATATATAGACTTCTGGAAAATCTTGCCTCAGCCCTACAAAGTATTACAATCTAGCTTATTTTGTAACTCAGCCTTCAAAGGCCATTCCACCATGCTATCAAGCCAGCTGCTTCAAGACAATGAAGAACATAGAAAAACCAGTGAATCCAAGAGCACAAACCCATTGTTGCACCTGAATGAGACACAGTAAGTCACAGATAGTGGCTTTGACAGGAGCATTATGTGCAAGAAGGCAAAACCATATCCAGAATAAGTGTCTATTCTAGTAAGGACACATTTCGCCCCTTCCATGATGGAAGCTGTCCAATCTAATCAACTTGCCACCCGGCAGCTGACTGATCACCCAAGGGGATGATGCCACATTGAGGGCTGAATGTTTATCTCTGCTGCTAGTAGATTGGGTGTGCAATGGTGGCTGTAGCCAGGTTGATCTTGTTGAATAGAAGTCCATACTGCTGAGTGCATATATAACCTTCATCCCTGTCTTTATGGCCACTTTATTCATGAACACATTGGATAATGACAGGAGTAGCTGAGGAACAGGTCATCCTATCCACTTGGTTATTAAAACCTGCCTCTATTGAGGTCATTCTTTGGTGAACACTGATATGTCACACAACTATCTTCGTGTTTTTTGCCAAGAGAGGTCTAGCTCTCTTCCTCACATTCTTTATTATCAATTTTGTTATCAATTATCAATTTTCTATTCATGTTCCTTGCAAGTCCCTGGCCATTAGCCAAGCTTTGGCTACAGCAAACAAAACAATATATAATCATTTATCTGGCCATCTCTCCTGCCAAGCAAGTTGAACCACATGCAGGTCCCAAAATTTTGCCCCAAGTCACTATCTTTCAAGGATGTCCCAAAGAGGGTTTGTAGTACAGCTATATACTTTTGGGTGGTATCTACATGTTCTACAGAACCATCTATAAACTAGGCCTTCTATTCCACTCTCAAGTGATCATAGGGAATTTCCCATGAGACAATAGGTGCAGGCTGGGAGAGAGAAGTAGGGGTGGGGATCATAGGCATTTGGGCCACTTTTTCATAAAACTAACTTGTACCTTTAGAGACTACTCAGGACTGCTCATTATGGAAGCCAAAAGTTCCATGTCTGGAAGCTAGAGAACCAGAAAATATAGAGGTATAATTCACTCAGAGTCCAAAGACCAGAAGACCAGGGACCCTAATAATATAAATCCAGATTTAAGGTGGATGACCAAGAACCAAGAGTGCTGATGTCTGAGTACAGGGGAAGATGGATGTCCCAGCTCACATAGAGAGCAAATACATTCTTCCTCCATCTTTGTGTTCAATTCAGTCTATCAATCTCTTCCAGAAATACCCTCACAGTCACACTCAGAAATAATGTTTTACCAGCTATCTGAGCATCACTAAGTCTAGTCAGGTGAACACAAAATTAACTATCATAACGCAAAAAAGTGTATTTCAAAATTCACCAGTCTAGTAATCTGCTGAATATGGGCAATCCATGTTGCCTGGATTACATCCTACTTCAGGTCTATTATTTACCCACAAATATATGTATGCATGTCTGTCTGTCTGTATGTATGATTTATTTGCTTGAGAGAGAGAGAGAGAGAGCACACATGAGAGGGAGGAGGGACAGAGGGAGATAATCTCAAGCAGACTCTGCACTCAGCTTGGAACCAGTTACAGGGCTCCATAACAGGACCCTGAGACCATGACTCGAGCCAAAATCAAGAGTCAGCCACTTAACTGACTGAGCCACACTGGCACCCAGAATAAGGGAGACGTTATACAGGAAAGGGAGATGTCAAAAGACTGTTATAAACAAAAAGTCCACTGAAGTAAACTGGGCATTTGAAGGGTAGTGGTTTTTCATTGGCTGAGTTGTGTTAGTCTCTCACTGGCTGTTGCCAGGCAAGGAGAAAATCTTTCTTCCTCCTGCTGGAGTAAAGCTTAGGCTTCTGTCTGTTGGGAATGCAAAGTACCTCTCTTTCTGTTGATTCTGAAAAGTGGCCCAAAAATGTTATGTGTGCTTTTTCTTAATATTGAATTTTTAACTTTATTTAGTGTACATTTAATTAAGTGAACTCCTACAAAATATCTGTCTATTATTCTTTTATTATATAGTCATCTGTGTACACATATATTCTTGGTAGGATGACTTTGGAAATTGCTAAACTGGGGAGCCTGGGTGACTCAATTATTTAAGCATCTACCTTCGTCTTAGGTCATATTCCAGGGTCCTGGGATGAAGTCCCATGTCAGGCTCCCTGGTCAGCAGTGGAGTATGCTTCTTCCCCTCCTTCTGATAATCCCCCTACTTGTGCTCTTTGGCTCACTCTTTCTCTTAGATAAATAAGTAAAATCGTTTTTTATTTTTTTAAACAAGGAAATTGCCTAACCAAACCATGAAGGAAATAATCTATGCAAAGGGGCTTAATAAATGGTGTAAAAAATCATATAATAAATCATCATTATTATTATTATTACTATTATTTTAATTAGAATTAGTTTAATTAAAAAAGCTTCTATACTCTGTATGTTGACAGAGAAAACTCATTGAGGATTTTCTACTTTACACTGACAGGAAGAAAGACAAAGAATAACATTTTTTTTAAGAGTGTCTATTTATTCTCAGAAGGCCATTGCTTTAAAGTCCAAGTGGGATTTTCAACATTAGCAATGAAGGAAAAGTATCCATTTACTTTAGAAGGGAGTAAATATAATGTTTACTTGACACTTGAGAAAAATCACTTCAAATTTTTAGTACACTAGTTTAAAATCACTTTTCAAACTAAAATCACACTTAACGAGAATAAAATTTGTAAAAAAGGAAAAGACTTCAATTAAGATTCATTAATATTCTATTCAAGTTTAGTAGTCAACAATCATTTCTATTTTGATGTATTTAGTCTTTAATTTACTTGTAAAATTTCTAAATAAGCTGAAATAGACCTGCAAATAGCACAAAAGAGAAGCTAATTTAGTATCCACGAAGGAAGAATTTTTTTAAATGTCCAATTAAATGATTATTAAATGTTTTAATTTCCCTGCAATCATTATAGTCTCCAATTCATAGAAGAGAAAGTGTGAATAATAAAGCCATCTCACCATTTGACATTTTTTTTCTAAGTCATTAGCACCATTTTTTCCTGTTGAGATTACTCCCATCAAGCTGGGGAAAATAGTATTTGCAAATAAATAGCATGTCCTTTAAACCTCTATTGCTATGCAATTTAGGATAAGGAAATAAAGAACTTTATCTCAAAAAATATTAATGGGTCCCTACTAGATCTTATTTCAGATAAATTCCCATTACTTGCAAAGAGTTTTCTGATTTCTCTTAGGATAGTTTTAAAAAACATGATTATCTTTTTTCTTAGTGACAGATTCATCTGTCAAGCAGTATCCCCAGTGATGGAATGTACACTCCAATACCTTAAAAATAGGCCAGAAGTAAAATCAAATGCAATGCCTGTTTTGCAAACTGCATTCCTTTTTAACTAACTTTTCTTCCTTCCTTGACTTTGTGGCTTTTAAAAAGCTTTATAAAAGCATACAATTGTCCTTATACTTTTTGAGATTTCATGAGAGCATTGATATCTCTATTCAGGCTCATGTATAAGACTGGGGTATAAAACCATGCTAATGTACAAATAAGTCAAGTTTTTCACATAACTTTTGCCCTAAATATAGAATAATTACAGGTGTGACCACTTTTATGACTTAAATACTCAGGGTATGCATTAAAATTCTTAACTTTTTTTTTTTTTGCATTGATTCAGGTCCAGAAAAATATTTAAAATAAGAGAGCACAAAGGAGCACAGAGAATAAGAGAGAAAGAAAGAACAACTACCCTAGTTTTAAATAATGTTGAACTCATGCTAGTCATCATTTTTTTTGTGTGTATTCTACCCAAACTTTTATGTGTAAGTATTTGCTTTCATGGAACGAGCAGAAGCTATAGAGCAATGTGGAGGTGAATTTGAACACAGTTTGGTTGGATTGTGAGCAAAGTAATTATCCTCTAAAAACCTAGGTTTTCTCATCTACAAAATGAGTATAACAATGGCTACTTTATATATTTGCAATTAACATAGCATGACATGAGCATAACACTCCTGTAAGAAGATTAATGGAATAGAATAAAGAACCCAGAAATAGCGCCACATAGTATAGCTGATTGATCTTTAACAAATAAGTAAAGGAAATGCAATGGACAAAACATAGTCCTTGCAACAAATGGTACTGGAAAAACTGGACATCTCCTGCAAAAAAATAAAATAATCTGCATATTGACTTCACACCTTTCATAAAATTTGCTCAAAATGGACCATAGACCTAAATGCAAAATGCAGAACCATAAAACTCTTAAAATATAACACAAGAAAATGCAGATGACCTTGAGTTTGGCAAATAGTTTTTAAATATACACCAAAATTGTGATTTATTAATTCAATAATTGATAAACTAGATGTCATTAATATTAAGAACTGCTGGTCTGTAAAAGACACTGTTAAGAAAATGGAAGACAAGCCACAGATGGGGAAAAAACATGCAAGAGGCAGTCCTAATAAAGGACTACTATCCAAAATATGGAAAGAACTCTTAACATCAGGAAAACAAACAACTCAATTAAAAAAAATTAGTGGGGTGCCTGGGTGGTTCAGCCAGTTGAGCATGAGACTCTTGATTTTACCTCAGGTCACGATCTCAGGGTCCTGGGATTGAATCCTGCATCAGAGTTCCCATTCAGTGGGAAGTCTGCTTGATGATTCTCACTCTCCCACTTCCTCTACCCCTCCCTTGCTCACATGCTTGCTCACTCTCTCAAATAAATAAATCTTTAAAATACTAAATAAAATTTTAAAAAATGGGCAAAATATCTGAACAGATACCTCACCAAAGAAGATATACTGGTGATAAGTGAGCATATGAAAAGATACTCCACATCATATGCCATTAAGGATTTGAAAATTAAAACAATGATGTTATACTATGCTCCTATTAGAATGGCCAAAATATAAAACACTGACAACACTAAACGTAGACGGGGATGTGGAACAACAGGAACTGTCACTCATTGATGGCTGGAATAGAATAGAAAATATAGCACGGACATTTTGGAAGACAGCTTACAGTTCCCTATAAAACTAAATATGCACTTACCAAACAATCCAGCAATCATGTTCCTTGGTATGTACGTAAATGTGCTGAAAACTGTGTCCACACAAAACCTACACACAAATATTTATAGTATCTTTACTTTTAACTGCCAAAACTCAGAATCCACCAAGATATATATCAGTAGGTGAATGGATAAATTAACTGTGGTACATAGAGACACTTGAATATTTTACAGTGTGGAAAGCAATGAGCCATCAAGCCATGAGACATGAGCAATCTTTAATGCACAACACAAAGTGAAAGAAGTCAATGTCAAAAGGCTATAGACTGTATGATTCCAATTACATGGTATTCTATAAAAGGCAACACTACAGAGACCATAAAAAGATTGATGGTTGCCAAATGAAACTATTTTATATGATTATAATAGTGGACACATTTTAAGATACATTTGTCAAAAGTCATAGAATGTACCAAGAATGACCTTTACTGTAATCTATGAACTTTGAGTAATAACAACAAATCAATGCAGATTCATTGATTGTAATGATCCTGTATCACTTTGATACAGGATATTGACAGTGGGAAGGCTGTATATGTATAGAGACAAGGATTTATAGAAACTTTCTATTAGAAGGTATTATTTGGCTCATTTATTAGTATGAAGGAAGATATTCATATTTCTCTGAGAAAGACCACAGACATGGATCATCTTTCCAAGTTTAGGAAGCCTTCACAATCTCTAATATCAAAAGGGCATTATGCATTTTCCGTTATTATTTGTACAGTGTGTGCAATTGGCCTTTGCTGATATGCCTTTAAGTGTCAGTGTGAGAAAAAAGTGTAAAAGAGTACCATAAATATTTGATATGAGGAATAATGTGAATGGGAAGCCAAGGGAGAACAAGGAGAAAGTGGAGGAAACAAAGAACAATGGTTTCTGAGTAAGAAGATTATCCAAGCAAAAGAGCTTTGCCTAAGTGGGGCTGAGTACGAATACTAAAATATTCCCACATACAACAGCATTTAACATGCCCAAGTGGTAGTAAAATCAAAGTCCTCACTAGCTGCCTCCCCAATACATAAACTGGGGCATCTTATTGTACCCAGAGCTCTTACCCAAACATCCATTTCCCTGGGAGTGTGATTCATGTCCAATGGCCTTACTTTGTAACTGTCTGCCAGCCTCTGAGAAGTAATGTTCTTTAGAGTCCTACTGGCAAGTGTAAGATCAAGGGCTTCAATGACAGAGCCCACACCTGTCAGTGGGAGTTCACCTGAGAATTCTAGAGAACTTTATATTGTCAGTATGAATACAAAAACCAGGTGAAGAAACAGCACAGAGCCTAGATGAGAGCTCACATAACACAGCTAACTTCGTATGGGGCAGAAACTAACTCCAAAAACTGGTGATGTAAACATAGGGTAAGGACATGTGCTCTTCGGGAAAGGAGTACTGTATATGGACTAGAATTCCAGCCCTAAAACTTATTAATTGATGTCTCTATTTATTCACTTGGTCAAGAAGGTATGTTCAATATCCTAGCCACTGGATTATGTGACTTTGACCTAATATCAATAATATTTTAATCCACTATTTATAAGAAGGTGTTAATAATAATTACATGCCTTAACCAGCATAGTTGAAAAAATTAAGAAATATAATATGTTGTCAATCTTTGAAAAATATATATCATGAATATGATAGTTATTTTTAAATAATAAGAGCAGGTCTTCTTTTACTGTGGTACAAACAACCCACATTTAATCTTCATCTTTCTTAACCTGTATAATATACTTACAAACTCCATTTTTTCCTAGTGAAATCATACTCTCTTCCCCTGTTACCTCAAGGAATCACGCCAATTTGATACTCAGAGTTAGCATAAGTTCTTTTAATTTTGTTTAGGAATAAGATGCGGTCAGTTGTTTATTAGTATCCAAGACCACCAAATCCCATATTATCGATGCCACAGTTGGAAACTAAATTCCCAATCACAGGCTATTGGGAAACAAAAGGAAGTAAAATTAAGGATTAAGGGCTGCCTGCTTACTAAACTGCAGAACACTCCTTGTACTAGAGATGAAATGATTCAATTCAATTCCACTGCAGAATGATGTGAAAATGAAACTGATGGGAAAGCAAATGGAAACAGCTGTGTTTTACTGCAACACAGGCAGTCGGCACATTTTGCTGCTTATTTATAATGAAAACGGAAATTGTAAGTGACAGGCTGAGGGTAGTTTATAAAGCAAACATTCTGAAGCCTTGGAGGTGCTATTGCTTTATGAAAGGCAACCAGCTGACCCACCTTTTCCATTATGCATGGTCACTGAATTCTCTTACAGTGATGGAAGCACAACATTTTCATTTCAAAAGGAAAGTGCTTGGATCTACAGTAAAACAAAATTTTACAGGGCCCAATATGTATGTTATGATTTTCTAAATTTTAACCTAGAATAAGTTGTTGATCGTAGGACATATCTGATTTAGAAGCTTTGGGAATTAGATCTTGGACAACAGGGTGTCTTCTGCCCATGTAATGAGAAGTCCAAAAGTAAGCATAACAATGCCGATGCCATCATTCAATTATCTGGATGGTGATACAGGATCCTTCTGTTTCCTTCTTCCCATGTAGATTTTATCCTCATGTTCCCCCATTTGCTGTCGCACCTTCAGTTTATGTCCCAACTGGCTATGCCTAAATGAAGATGACTAAGAAGAAAGGGTTGAATTTGGGTGGAGTCAACAATAAAACAGTAAAACAATAAAACTTTCCATCAGCCAAAGTAAAAATATATTCTCAGAGGTATTATTCGTATGGCTTAGGAACACCAGCATATAAATATTGTGTTCCAATGTACATCTTTGTTTTAATCTGATAAGGTATTTTTTGCTATCATGGCCCTGTTATTCCTAGGATACAAAGGAAATTTGGCTCAGAGGTTCATCAACTACAACTTGCACTGCTATTGCCAACCACTTTCTCTCACAGTCGGGCTTGCAGCTGAGTGTGCATACATGATTGTTTTACAAAGACTTGCTTATTCCTTCCTGCTCTATTAAGAAAAGTAGGGTTTTTTCTGACAACACACTCAATGTAGATGGTGCTATCTACTCACACAGTGAGGCAATCTTAGCCTACCTTATGACACCCTGAGAAAGATTATGTTCTAATGAATTTAGTTTTCTTTCTGAGCTTGTGTAGAAAATCTGTTATCTTGGCCTATGATAATTTAGGCCTGGCTCATGACAAGTGTCCACATGGGATTCCTTTTCATACTTAAAAGCCAACTGGCAGAGTGGTATAGTAAGGCCAGTTAGAAAGGAGAGTTTATTCATCTAAAAAGAACGTTTTGTTTTCTGCAAGGCTAGAAATTGTGATAGGCTAAGAAGTATTTCAAACTCTTAAGCAGGAGGCAAACTCGTACAGAAATAAGGGGAGATGGGAGGTTCAATAAATAGCATTGTGAACAAGCTAGGATGGGAAAACTGAAGACATTTTGAGAAAGTATGCCTAGGAGAGGAAAGGGATCTTTCACAATGGAGAGTGCATTTGAACTGAATCATGGAAGAAAACTACAATCTGGACACCTGGGTGGCTCAGTGATTAAGTGTCTGCTTTTGGCTTAGGGCATGATCTTGGAGTCCTAGAATTGAGTTCTACATCAGGCTTCCCACAGGGAGCCTGCTTCTTCCTCTGTTTGTGTCTCTCCCTCTCTCTGTGTGTCTCTCATGAATAAATAAATAAAATCTTTAAAAAAAGAACAACTAGAGTCTAATTATTAAAAAAAAAAAAAGAAGGAGGTGGTGAAAAGTAACATTAGCAAGATGGTCGAACAGGAAGTCCCACTTAACATTACCCTCACAGAAATACCAATCTAATAACCATAAACAAATCAAAACACCTTTATGAGAAGCCCATAATCAAGTTAAGAAGATGCAGTAACAGGCAAGCACAAAACTGAGAAAATGAATAGGAAGAGCAGTTTTACTTTATCTGTCACTCCAAACTGACTGAATCAGTCCTCTAATTAGGAATGTATTTCTAAAAGTTTAAAAAAGACAAGTTCATTAGGAAATGTTTTAAAGTCTCTCAGCATCTCCAGCTAGGCTAACTGGGGAAGACATATACTTACCAAAGCCAATCCTTAAAGACTGGGATGAATGATTGTTTTTTAAATGCCTGGACACAAATGCAAAGTTTCAAGGAACATGAAGAGTAAGAAGAAGATGACATGATCAAAGAAACAAAATAAATCTCCAAGAACTGACCCTAAAGAAATGGAGATATATGAATTTCCTGACAAAGAATTCAAAATAATAGTCTCAGAGAAACTCAGTGAACTAGAATACAGATAAATGACTAAACAAAATCCAGAAAATGATATACAGGCAAAATGAGAATACCAACAAAGAAATAGAAACTATAATGAGCAAACAAATAAGAACAAATTTTGGACCTGAAGAATATAACTGAAAAATTCTTTAGAGGGATTTAACAGCATACTTGATCAAGCAGAAGGTAGAATCAGCCAACACAAAGACCAAGTTGTTTGAAATTATCCAGTTAGAGAAGCAAAAATAAATAAAAGAATGTGAAGAAAGTTGAAGAGAAATATAGGACACCGTCAAGCAGACTAATATGTGTATATATGAGTCCCAGAAAGATGAAAGAGAGCAGGTCAGAAACCTTAATTGAAGAAATAATGGCCTCAAATTTCCTAAGTCTGGGGAGGGAAAAGAATTTCCAAATTCATGAATTCCAGAGAATCCCTCAAAAAGATGGACAAAAGGAACTCACATTGAGCTATATTATAATGAAATGTCAAAAGTTAAAGACAAAGAGAGAACTTTGAAACCAGTAAGAGAAAAGCCATCATCATGTACAAGGGAGCTATCATAAGACTATCAGCCAATTTCTCAGTAGAAACCTTGCAGGTATGAGATAATACATTCAAAACAGTGTTCTTCAAGTTGAAATTAAAAGATCCTAAATGGTATAAACTTACTAGTAAGAATAAATAATAGACAAACACAGAATAATATTGTATTGGTAGTAGGTAAGTCACCTTTAATTTTAGAATAAAAGTGGAAGACAAAAATGTAAAGAATAACTATAATTATAAATGCATTTAAATGAATGTGCAATGTAAAAATTATAAATTTTACCATATGTTGTGTATTGTACCATAAATTTCAATGCATTATAATCATAATGAATACAAAAAGACATAATCAGTGTGAAGTGTGGTGGGAGAGAAGTAAATGTGTAAAAGTTTTTATGCAGTTGAATTTGAGTTGTTATTATGAAAGAGACTGTTAAGATTATAACATGTTTTATGTGTTCCTTATTGTAACCATAAAAAAAGAAAAATTCCCATGGGCAATAGTCAAAAAAAGAGAAAAAATATCAAAATATATCACTAAAAAAAATCAACAAATCAGAAGAGAAAACAGCAAGATAGGGAGAGAGGGACAAAAGAACTACAAGATAGAAAACAATTAACAAAATGGCAATAATAGATGCTTACCTATCAATAATAACTTTAAATATAGCTGGATTAAGCTCTCTAATTAAAGTGGCTGAAGGAAAAAAATGAAAAGATCCAACTGTATGCTATTTATAAGAAACTTACTTTAGATTTAATGGCACACACAGGCTGAAAATGAAGGGATAGAAAAAGATATGCCATGCAAATGGCAGCCAAAGGAGAACAAGGGTATCTATAATTCTATCATATAAAATAGATATTAAGTCACAAACTGTCTCAAGAAACAAAAAAAAAAATGATGTTATAGAGTGATAAAAGAGTCACTTTACCAAAGAGATATAAAAATCATAAATACATATACACTCAACATCAGAGCATTTAATTACAGATAACAGACATTGACAGATCTGAAGAAAGAAATAGACCGCCATATAATAACAGCAATGTCCACTTTCAATAATGGATTGATTATTTAGACAGGAAATCAATAAGGAAACAGAACTATTGACAAATGGCTCTAACAGATTATACAGATTATTCTACCCAAAAGACTCATCTCAAGTGCCATGGAATAATATCCGGAAGAGATCACATATTAGGCTTTAAAATCAATCTTAACAGACTTAAGAAGGTTGAAACTTAATCAAAAATCTTTTCAGATCACAGTGGAATAAAACTGCAAAATAGTGAAAATAGAAAACTGAAAAATTCACAAATATGTAGAAATTGAACAACACATTCTTGAACCAACGCCAGATCAAAGAGGAAACAAAAAAGGAATGTTGTCTTATTTTATTTTTTTAAAGTTTTTACTTATTTATTTGAGAGGCTGAGAGAGAGAGAGAGAGAGAGAGAGAGAGAGAGTGCACAAGCAGGAGCAGAGGGAGAAGCAGACTCTCCCACTAAGCAGGGAACCCAACCCAGGGCCTTGGTCCCAGGACTCTGGGATCATGACCTAAACCGAAGGCAGATGTTTAACTGACTGAGCCACCCAAGCGCTCCCCCAAAAGGAATTTTGTAATATATTGAAACAACTGGAAATGAAAATACAATTTACCAAAACTACTGGCAAACATCAAAAGAAGGCAGAGTACAGCTATACATGCTTACCTTAAAAAAGAAGAGCTCAAACAACCTAATTTTGCACATCTAGGAACTACAGAAAGGAGTGCCAACTAAGTTCGATTTTAGCAGAAGGAGGGAAATAATAAAGATTAAAGGAGAAATACTTGAATAGAGAATAGTGAAACAAAAATAGTGAGAAAATCGAAGAATACAAGTTTCTGAAAAGATAGATCATACTGACAAAACTAGATGAAGATAAAGAGAGAGCAGACTAAAATAAATAAAATCAGAAGTGAAAGAAGAGGCATCACAACTGACACTACTGAAATAAAAAGGACCACATCATGAATAATGATCCCAATAAACTAGAAAACCTACAGGAAATGAATAAATTCTAGAAAGATACAATCTGCAAAGACTGAATTATAAAGAAACAGAAAATGTGGACAAATCTATAAATAATAAAGAGATTGAAGCTCTAATCAGAAATCTACTAATACAGAAAAAAAAGCCCAGGACCAGATGGTTTCACTGGTAAAATCTGCCAAACATTAAAAAATGAACGCCAATCCTTTTCAAATTCTTCTACAGCTGAAGAGGGAGGAACACTTTTCCAAACTCATTATATGAGCCCAGCATTACTCTGATACCAAAGGCAGGTGAAACCACAAGAAAAGACAACTACAGCCCATTATTCCTGAAGAACACAGTTGCAAAAATTCTCAATAAAATACTAGCAGGACAAATTCAACACCAGAGTAAGAGGATCATATACCATGACCAAGGGGCATTCATCCTTAGGATGAAAAGACAGTATCACACGAAAATCAATTAATATAAAAAAAAGAAAATCAATTAATATGATACAATATATTAGCAAAATAAATGACAAAAATCACACGATCATCTCAATAGGTTCAAAAAACGTGACAAATTTCAACATCCTTTCATGATTAAAAATTCTCAACAGGGAAAGAAGGAAATTACTTCAATATAATAAGAACTATGTATAGCAAGCCCATAGTTAACATCGTACTCAAGAGTAAAAAGCTGAAAACTTCTCCTTTAAGGTCAGAAATAAGACAAGGATACCCACTGTTGCCACTTCTAATCAACATAGTACTGAAGTCCGAGCCAGAGCAATTAGGCAAGAAAATAAATAAAATACATTTATATCAAGAAGGAAGGAATAAAATCATGTCTGTTTAGAGATGACATAATTTTATGTGTAGAAAACTCTCAACTACACACACACACACACACACACACACACACACATAATGTCGGAACCAATAAACTCAGTAAATTTGCAGGATACAAAATAAGCACAAAAAAATCAGTTGTTGCCTATATGATAACAAAATCTACATAAAAGGGGAAATTAAGAAAGTAATCCCATTTAATATGACATCAAAAAGAATAAAATATTTAGATATATACTTAACTAGGGAGGGAAGAAAGACGAAAGCATTGAAGATCAAAACTAAAACATTGAAGAAAGAAATTTAAGTCACCAATAACTGACTGTATTCACGCATTGGTAGACTTAGTATTGTTAAAATGTCCATGGTACCCAAAGCAATATAGATTCAGTGCAATTTATTTCAACATCATTCTTATCAAAATCCTAATGGCATGTCCAATAGAAATAGAAAATTCAATCCTAAAATTCACAGAGAAGCTCAAGTATCCAAAACAACCTTGAGAAGGAAGAACAGAGCTGGAGGTACCTCACTTCCTGATCTCAAAATATATTATAAAACTACAGTATTAAAACAGTATGATGCTGACATAAAGACAGATGTGCATACCAAAGGAACAAAATAAGGGAGCCCAGAAATAAATCCACACACCTACACTAGACTGATCTTCAAAAGGACGGTAAGAAAAAAAAAAATAAGAAAAAAAAAAAAAAAAAAAGGACGGTAAGACTACACACCATGGAGAACGGTTAGTTTCTTCAGCAAATGGTGCTGGGAAAACTGGATATCCACATGCAAAAGAATGAAATAGGATCTTGATTTTATACAACACAGAAGAATCAACTCAAAATGAATTAAATATTTTTTTAAACAAACACATTTTCTTTTTTTTTTAATTTTTATTTATTTATGATAGTCACACAGGGAGAGAGAGAGAGAGAGAGAGAGAGAGAGGCAGAGACATAGGCAGAGGGAGAAGCAGGCTCCACGCACCGGGAGCCCGACGTGGGATTCGATCCCGCGTCTCCGGTATCGCGACCTGGGCCAAAGGCAGGCGCTAAACCACTGCGCCACCCAGGGATCCCCAAATTAAATATTTTTTAAAAACCTGAAACTGTACAAATCCCCGAGGAAAATATTGGTCTTAGCAATGATTCCTTTGGTATGACACCAAAATTACAAACAATAAAAACAAAATTTTAAAAAAAAATAAATAAATAATAAAAACAAAAATCAAAAAGTAGGACTATTTCAAACTAAAAAGCTTCTGCACACAGAAAAAAAAATCACCAAATGAAAAGAAAACCTACAGAATGAGGGGGGAAATATCTGCAAATCATCTATCTGAGAGTTTCCAGAATATATATGAAACCTAACACAACTCAATAGCAAATATATAGGATTAACATATAATCCAGCAATCTTAATTCTAGATATTTTTCCAGAAGAATTGAAATTAGGATCTTTATGAGATATTAGCACTCTCATGTTCATTACAGCACTACTTGCAGCAGCCTAGATATGGAAACAGCCTTAATGTCCATCAACAGATAAATGGATAAAAATGTAGCAAATGCATACAATGGAGTATTATTCAGCCTTTCAAAAGGACTCCAGGGGTGTGGGGATGGATCAAATAAGTGAAGGGGATTAAGGAATGTATGTGTCAGGAAGAGCACCAGGTGATGTATGGAAATCTTGAATCACTATATGGTACACCTGAAATGAATATAACACTGTATGCTAACTGACAAATTAAAATAAAAACTTATGGGGCACCTGGGTGGCTCAGTTGGTTAAGCATCTGACTCTTGATTGTAGCTCAGGTCCTGATTTCAGGGTTGTGAAAGAGAGCCCCCAGTCGGGGTCACGTGGAGCTCAGCATAAAGTCTGCTTGACATTCATTCCTTCTGCCTTCCCCCACCAGATAGATGGATGGATGGATGGATAGATAGATGATAGATGATAGATAGATAGATAGATAGATAGATAGATAGATAGATAGATAGATGATAGATAGATAGAATCTTTAAAATAAAAACTCTAGGGACATCTGGGTGGCTCAGTGGTTGAGCATCTGCCTTTGGCCCAGGGTGTGATCCTGGAGTCCCGGGATCAAGTCCCACCTTGGGCTCCCTGCATGGAGCCTGCTTCTCCCTCTGCCTGTGTCTCTGCCTCTCTATGTATGTATGTGTGTATCTCTCATGAATAAATGTATGTATGTGTATCTATATATGTGTGTATCTCTCATGAATAAATAAATTAAACCTTTAAAAAAATAAAATAAAAACTTTAAAAAAGAAGGAAACTATACATATGCAACAACAAGGATGAACTTGGAGGACATTATTCTAAGTGAAATAAGCCAATCACAGAAGGACAATTTTCTGCATGATTCCACTTATCTGAGATATCTAAAATAGTTAAATTTAAAGAAGCAGAGATCATAATAGTTTCCACTTGGGGCTGGGGGAAGGAGAAAAGGGGAATTGCTGTTAAAGTTTCATTTGTACACAACGAATATTTCTAAAGATTCTCCGTAGAACCGTGTGCCCAGAGCCAGTGATACCATATTTGCACATTTTTTAAACATGTATGGGAGTTCATAATAAGTACTTTTATCATGGTAAAGTTCTAAAAAATATTAACAAGGTAGATTTCATTTTAAGTGTCTCACCACACACACACACGTAAGAAGGTGTAAGGATATTCTGAATTAAAGGCACTTCGGATAAGGAGATGGAGGTTTAGATAAGGATAAAACTCTGTGTGACTGGATCACAAAGTTCTAGGAAACTAACCAGGAGGGGTTAGGATGGAAAATTTGAAGGATGTTAAGAAAAGTCAAGATGGGGAGGTAAGAGTCAGGTAGTAATGCAATTTCATGCCATCCTAATGCGTTTTATCACCACACTCTTCTCTCACAGAAGTGGAAAATTTTGTGTGCTTTCATCATTTATGAAATTGGGTTAGATACATAACACAGAATTGTCAGATATCTAACACACACATGCAAATATATGTATATATATTATGTGTGTAATAGGAAAATTTTTAAAATATGGCTATGGCTCAGTCCAATGGAGATAAGAAGATAGAGTTTATTTTTCCTAAAGAAAAAAAATATATAACAGCAACAACAACAAATATGATAGAAAATACTGGGAATGAATACTGAAGGCAATGGGAAAATATTTTGAAGTTTTTAAAAATTATTTTCTTGTTGGTCATAGTGAAAAAGCATCTGCATTCACAAGATTTCAAATTTGGGAGATAATATAATCCAATATGCATTTTTGAATTCCATCTTCCAAAGCAATGTGGAGGATGGTTTAGAAGGTCTCTGGCGTCTGAAGTTTGGAATAGCTGTTAGGTGATTTTTCACAATTAATCTTTTTTTTTTTTTAAAGATTCATTGTTTTAGAAAGGAAACATTTAAAACAAGGGGTATAAAACTTTCATCTTCATGCCATTTTAATGAAGTCCCATGTAGCTAAGAAGCCTGTAGTGTTTATTATAAGGGATTTTCAAAGCTTGTAACCCACTGTATCCAACATCTTCTGTACACTAAAAAAGGATGAAACTGGATATTACATTACTATCTCTTCCTATATTCAGTGTGTAATTATTTAATCAATATTCTTTTGCCAAATAAGGTAGATATCCTTACAGTGTACAAATGTTATTGTAGGTACATATTGTTTTTTTTCTGGTAAATTAAAATCCCTTTTAGTTTTGGTCTCCATATTCCTTTGGGACCAAATCATGAGGATTCAAAAGGAACATGTGAAGCTGTCCTCAAGAGGAAAAGGATTCCAAGTGAATCCACTTTGTTCATAAATGTAGGGGAAATAATGTTATATCATAAACTAAATATATATATATATAAGTAATTAGGGGAGTAATTAGTCCTTCCATAAAAGGACTGTTCCTAACTGGCTGTGAGACCTTGGATAACTCATTTAACCCCAAAGGATCTCCGTTTCTTCACTTATAAAATGAGAGTTTGGAATTTCAAAGCAAAAGTAGCAGTTCAGCCAAACTTCTAAAGGTTTTCTCTCTGATGCTGGAGATAGTCTTTTTTTTTTTTTTTCTGGAGATAGCCTTATGGAGTTTCCAAACGTTCTGCATCAAGTATTCTCTACAAATCAATTAAAATAGGCAATATAAACAAAACTCACTTTCGTTCCTAGCTGGGGTAGGATCTAAGGAAACTTCTAATTTAAAATATATATCTAATTCTAGGAAACTTGCTTCAATTCTAGTAAACCTTGTTCATTTAGTCAGCAAACATTTACTTAAAACCAATCTTGATGCAAAATGTGCAGGGTATTGGGATGAGAAGGAGGAGCAGAGGGGGAGAAGGAGGAGAAAAGTTGGTCATGGCCCCATGTTTCAAGGAACTCAGAGACTAGTGGTGGCATAAGTGGAAAGAGACACATAAAGAATGACCACAGGGCTTCCAAAGACAGCCATATATATATTTTTTCAAATAATCATGTTTTCCCTTTCTTCAAAGATTCAACTTGTTCTGTTTTTATATCTAATCATAAAGTCATGTGCACCAATCTGTTATACTGCAAGCATTTTTCGTCCAATATATAATACAGCATTTAACAATTACCAAAAATGTGAGGTGGAAGAATGCTTTTAAGAAGATACGAGAATCTCCATCAGTGCCCATGATAGTGGGTGTCTGTGTGACTTGACTGCTATTCTGAAACCTGTCTCAAATACTGAGCCATCTATAATTTAGACAAATCATTTCTATCATGTCTATCAACACACAATATGCAGGAGTGAAAAAAAAGGGTAGAGGAGTCTGAGGATTCAGGCTTTAAAGAAATTAAGAATATAAACTAGAAGTTCTCAGTGGAGAGGTAATTTAAAAATCACCTAGGCCATATTTTAAATATGCTTTTTAAAACAGATTTGTTAATATAACTATCCTTGGAATTAACCACGATAAACTATGTTGGACTGGGCTAGGGTGATGCTATCCATATTTTTTTTTATCTATGTCATTTTTATGTCTCTGTATCCACTTTTGCCCACTGAATTGACAAAGCCAAAAGATTAAAGTCTTGATAATTATTATGTTCTGCTTAAAGCATAATGTATTGGATTTTGCTGTTGTTTTTGTTCAGGGCAATTGAACTTTCTATTTGATAATCACCTGGACTTCTGATGCCTTGCCTTTGAAAGTATGATACATTTTTCTTAGTGGAATGTTAAAAATAAATCACATTGAATACGCTATCAGGATCTACTGAGTAGTGACTATCTTAATACAATTGCAAAAAGAAGAAAAAAGAAAAGGAATGGTCAATGAGATGCATGACAGCAAGATATAGCAATTAGTTCAAGTTTTGAAGTCAGATATGTGCAGGTTCTAACTTCTATTCTATTACTCATTAATAGTGTGATTGAACTAGTTACTCAAAGATTCCAAATATTAGTTTTCCCATCTGTACATGAAGATAATTATATCAGCTCCGTAAAATGTTTTGTGAGGTCTACATGATAAACTAGGCACACAATATTAATCCAGTACACATCCTCAAGAGAGGTTATTGTGATCTACCCTCCAATAATGCACCCCTCAATAATGGAAACCTGGGCATAACACAAATAGCACTTGGCTGTAATCCTCTATGGTTACTCAAGGTGATCATTTCATCAACCCTGACAAAGCACGGCAAGTTATTGAATGTTTGCACATGAATCATAGCCCATTGGCAGGATTTCATTCCATGCTTGATCCACTGAGCTTTTGAAAAGAGCCTGCACTGCTGTAGTCAGGACACTAAATTCACCTAGATCTGCCATGAGCAATGTATTTTTGGACAAAATTTCTAGTAATTCTGATACTGTTTCTTAGTCTGCAAAATGAGAATGATCACGCTTACCAAACTGAAACGGGCCGGACGACAACTGATACAATGGTTTTCCACCAACAACTCCACTTTACAGCAAATGGACTCTAACTTTCCAATATCATTTTTTTAGACTTTCTGTGGATTCTTAGATTTACAACATAACTAGTTAGTCATTTAGCACCTAGGAAGTGTTAACAAGTTAAAAGGATGGTTTCAGCACCGTACATCATTTAGCAGTTACCATCTTGTTGCTCTAATAAATAGATAGATGATATAGATAGATGATAGATAGGTAGGTAGGTAGATAGATGATAGATAGATAGATGATAGATAGATGATAGATGATAGATGATAGATGATAGATAGATAGATAGATGATAGATAGATAGATAGATAGATGATAGATAGATAGATGATAGATAGATAGATAGATTTTAACTTTGATAGATTCTCCAGAGAATTTTGTAGATTAAGTCTGATTTAACTTTTCTTGCAGTTTCTCCTCCAGATGAATGAAGGCTGACTTATTCAAAATATCTGTTGAGTAAAGCACCATGATTTCTGAAGCCTTCAGATTAAAAATAACAGGTAACGTAAGGCTGAATCAACCAACATGACAAAAAACCCAACTGGTCAGGAAATTATTCAATCTTTTAACGATATTTTTTTTTTTCTGTAACTTCAGGCCAGTCTTATGTTTTAACAGATTTTTTTAGTGTGTCTCTACATTTTTTTTAATGTATTCATTAAGCAATCACTATTCCCCCCATTCTTGTTTCTTCTTGATGTAGCCCACCGATATCATACCCACAGTGGATATATTACGGGGATGAGAGCAGCTGTGGCAAAGCACTATCTATTTCTTTCTCATTTTAAATTTACTGATTCAGCCAACTGCACTGTATGATTTAGAACAGAAAAATACCCTACGATGAGTCTAAGAGTGCTTAACAAACAGCATTGCAATTCTGAAAATGCTTTTACTGTCTGTTTTACATCAGCCTCTGCCAGAATACCTATAGACCAGGTTTAATACATGATGGCATTATCTTAAACCTCGACACAATGGGGAAACACTGCAGCTTATTATTGAAAGAGGCAATATTGAATTCTTTGTGTCTGTTATGATTCACTTTTTCTACCGATGCATGCCTCATAAGTTCTATTTCATTTTTTGGCCTTTAACAAAAAGGGATTTTGATGGTTTCCCCTTACAGATGTAGCTGCATTTTTACCTCTACTCTACTGAAAAGTGATTCAAAATATTCCTCAAAAGAGCTGCAACTTTCAGAGGAAGAAGTGGGAAATTCAAGGAAAGGGTCATGGTAACTAAAGTTAGGCACAGCCCCATGCACACACGCATACAACATATCATTTTTTGCTTTATTAATGTTCTGCACAAAAGACTCAGGATAGCCGTGTTTTAGTTTTGAAAAGGAAAGAAAATTTATTATTTTCTTTATTATTAAAATTTAAAATGTATTATATTTCTATAATTTATTATTATTATTATTATTATTATTATTATAGAAACCTAACAGAAACATAAGAGAAAAGGAATCTACACATAGATGAAGGTAAAAGTAAGCAATAAATGAGAATATGGCAAAGTTACATCAAACTGGGTACTTACAACATGCAACCTTATCAGCTGGGAAAGCCCCGAGGGAATCGCCAGGTCTGGAGTCCCAATCGACAGGCCTGCGGCAGAGCGTTCTCCCCTCAGGTGAGACTTCCAACTGACCATCGCCATAAGGGCCATATTTATAGGGCAAATAATAGAGTTTTGAAATTGAACATCTGTTCACCTATATGAGGTTTGGAGTGAGCTGCATTTCCATGTTATCATTTCTATGTGCTCAAGGAGCCTGGGCTTTGTGTGTCTGCCTCCCCTCCTGGATTCCACTCCTGTGGGGGTCAGCCCAGAGTGGAGCAGGAAGGGGCATGAGATAAAATTTGTAGCTCTTGGTGTCCAGAGCAGAAGGCCCAGGTCTGAGCTGGAAGCCAGATAATATACTTCAAACAATTAGGCTCCAAAGGTTATTCACACAGTTTGAGTCTCACAAACAACATTCATTAGCCTGCCTGTGTGCACATAGGCCCAGGTGGTCAGTTATGTGGGACAAATCACAAAAACATCTATCCATACAGAACAATTAATGAGCCTCATTCTTCAAAATCAACGGGTGTCCAATTTTCTATGGATATATTTGTGGATTCAGAAGCTTCACTCTTTATGCAAATTATGATATTAAGAAGGCAATATTACTATGCTACAAATATGGAAGCTACTTCTGATTAATATTATCATGGTCTCTCCCTAAATTTCCCCTTGAAATGCCTACTCATTTTTTTTCACCCATTTGTTCATTTAACACTTAGTTGATCAATGCCTAATCTGTGCTAGGTGTCACACAAGAGCTGAGCATAGCTAAGAAGCAATAGGGGAGATATTCTTCATAATCTCCTGAGGTCTTATTCTTTGGGAGAGAATGCAAATATCGATCTGATAATGATAGATATATATAAGGACAGATGGTAGTGCAGTGAAGGAAAGGCAGCCCACTGAATGGGAGGATTTAAGAAAGGAGCCTGACTCAGGCATGAGAAAATTTACTGAAGGAAAATAAAGAATATCGAAGTATAGAAGTAGATGCTGGTCATAATAGGAAGACTACACTCCATGTGCAGAACTCCTATGGACTTATATTTTTAAATGTCCTATAGAAGAGTATTGATAGGCTTGAGAGGATGAAAGAGGGCTAGCATGGGGCTTAAGAGGCAGGAAGACTAGCCATAATGGATTTGGCAAGGTGACAGAAAGCCAATGACACATATAGACCATGGCAAGGATCCTGTGTTTATCCTATAAATAACGAGGAGGTATTGAGAGGTTTGAATCAGAAGTGATTCAATGATTTATATGTGCATATGTGTTTGAATGTGTCCATAATATTTGTTTTAAGCAAAAGATATTTCTGTTTGGGGGTGGAGGGTATTTTTCCTCCTAATACATTCAAGAATAATGATATTTTTTTTTTGTTTCTGTTCACATTTTATTTTATTTATTTTTTTTTTTTTTAAATTTTTTTATTATTTATTTATGAGAGTCATACAGAGAGAGAGAGAGAGAGGCAGAGACATAGGTAGAGGGAGAAGCAGGCTCCATGCACCGGGAGCCCGACGTGGGATTCGATCCCGGGTCTCCAGGATCGCGCCCTGGGCCAAAGGCAGGCGCCAAACCGCTGCGCCACCCAGTTCACATTTTAAAACTCCATTATAATGGCTATTAGAAAAGGGGTTTGAAAGTGTGATACAGTTCAACAATATAAATTTGTAACAATATGAATCAATACGTAACAACCTGCCAAACACAAGGCACCAGTCCCATATGGCTTCGAAGGTGAATTTTATCATTTATGGAAGGCAACATCAATTTTTTACAGAAAACGGAACCAGAGGGAACACTTTGAACTCATTCTATAAAGTCAGCATTACCCTAATACCCAAACAAGGCAAAATGTTACAAGAAAGGAAAACTACAGACCAATATCATGGATATAGATGAAAAATCCTCAAAAAATATTAGCACAATTGAATCCCACAACGGACAAAAATAATTATGCTCGGTGACCAAGTGGGATTTATTCCAGGCATGCAAAACTGGTTCAACATTTGAAAATCAATTAATGTAATCCATCACATCAACAGGCTCTAGAAGAAAAATCTTACAATATTAACAGATGTTTTTGTCATGAATGGGTATTGGATTTTATCAAAAATTCTCAACAAACTAGCAACAGAGACAAATTTCTTCAACCACCTGTAGAATACCTATAAAAACAAAAACTAAAATGATGTTAACATAATATTTATACTTCTATAACTTATACATATACAAGTTACACTGACTGGAAGGAAAGAAATATCATGTCTTATTTGCAGATGACATAATTGCCTAGATAGACAAAAACTCAAAGAATCAAAATTAAAATAAAACAAAACTAAACTAAAAACCAAAACATTCTTTTGGAACTAATATGTAATAAGAACAAGGTTATAGGATATAAGGCTAATATACAAAAAAAATGCTTTTTTGCATACAGTCAATGAAAAGTTGGGATTTGAAATAAAAAAAACACAATACCACCTATGTTAGTACAAAAAAAAATATGTACAAGGTCTATACGAGGAAAAATACAGAACTTTGATGAACGAATCAAAGAACTAAGTAGATAAGGAGGTATTCCATGTTTATGGATAGGAAATAACAATATTGTAAACATGTCAGTTTTTATCACCTTGATTTACAGATTCAATGCATTCCTAATAGAAAAACACAGTAAGTTACTAAATGGATTATAAAATTTATATGGAAAAGTGAAAGGCCCTGGATAGTCAACATGAAGTTAATAGGGAACAGAGGACTGACATTACCCAAATTTAAGACTTAACTATAAATCTACAGTAATCAAAACAATTTGGTATTGTTGGAAAAATAGACAAGTCACAGGGACAGAATAGGAAACCTGGAAGTAGGCGCATGCAAATAGTCAACTGATCTGTGATGAAGGAGCAAAAGCGATCCAACACGGGAAGAATAGTTTTCCCAATAAATGCCACCCAAACAAATGGACAGTCACATGTAAAAATAAAATGAATCTAGACATTGAATTCATACTCTTCACAAAATTAACTCTGGATGCAAAACTTTAAAATTCCAGAATATAGCATTAGAAGAAATTTAGGTGACCTTGGGTTTGGTAATTAACTTTTAGATACAATACCAAAGGCATGACCCATGAAAGAAAAAAAAAAAAAAGATACGTTGGATTTCATTATAATTAGAAACTTCTGCTCTGTGAAAGTCACTGGTTAAAGGAGAAAAAGACAAGCTACAGACTGGGAGAAAATCTTTGCAAAACACATATGTGATGAAGGACTGGTATTAAAAATATGCAAACTACTCTTAAAACTTAAAAATAAAAAAAAAAAGACCAATTAAAAATTAGGCAAAATGCCTGGACACTTCACCACTGAGGATATTAAATGGCTAATAAAGCATATGACAGGATGTTCAATACCATACATCACGAGGGAACTGCAAATACAAACAACGACATCCTATTACACACCTATTGCAATGGCTAAAAGTCAAAATTCTGGCAATACTTACCCAATGACTAGAGGAAATGTCGAATGGTATAGCCACTTGGGAAGAGAATTTGACAAGCTTACAAAACGAAACATATCCTTACCTTATGATCCAATAATCACATTCCTTGATATTTACTCAAATGGAATGTTGATAGCAAGTGTATTTGTAATTGTCAAACGTTGGAAACAACCAAGGTTTCCTTCAATAACTAATTGAAAAAAATGTCATTTATTTTCTCCTTAGAATAGAAAAAGAATTAATTAGATTTTGAAAGAGGAGCAAATATCCTAAATCCCACAACTGCAATGAAAGTACTTAATATATAAATAAACTATTTTATTTTATTTTATTTTATTTTATTCATTTTATATTTTATTTATTTTATTTTATTATTTTATTTTATTTTATTTTATTTTATTTTATTTTTTATTATTTTTTTAAAATAAACCTTTTTTAAAAATTGAGGGGGACAGTACCTGGATGGCGCAGTCAGTTAAGTACTGACTCTTGGTTTTGGATCTGGTGGTGATCTCAGGGTCATGAGATGGAGCCCCACATCGGGCTCTGTGCTCTGTGCAGTCTGCTTGGGATTCACTGTGCCCCTCCTGCTTGCACCTGCGCTCTCTTGCTCTCTCTCTCAAATAAATAAATCTTTTTTTTTTTAAGTACTTAATATGCTAGTGGTTTCCTGAAACGTAAAAATTCAAAGTTGAAATTATTTTTATAGAGAATATATATAAAAATATATTTGCTTAAAATATAAAATGTGGGGGCACCTGGGTGGCTCAGTGGTTGAGTGCCTGCCTTTGGCTCAGGTCGTGACCCCAGGGTCCTGGGATTGAGTCCCCGCATTGGCCTCCCCGCAGGGAGGCTGCTTCTCCTTCTGCCTGTGTCTCTGCCTCTCTCTCTGTATCTCTCATAAATAAATAAAATCTTTAAAAATATATGTATATATAAAATTCATATAACTCATCAGGTATGAGTAAAGCGCTTTTTTATTGTGTAAATATATAAACTTCAGTTTCCTAAGGAGATAAAAATCCCGACTTCTTAGAGTCACTAACAAATAAAGGAAACAATGCATCTGAAGAGTATTTGGTGAGGTGATCAGTGTCGCTTCCTTTCCCTGTCCCTCTGTATCTCCAAACACACACAGACACGCACTTTCACACTCAAATCCAAACTTCCATTCCCTACAGTTTCAGCACCATGGTTGGGGGGCGGGGAGGACAGCAGAGCCCTGAGGTGGAGCGGGGATCAGATCAACAGGGAAGCGCTGGTAGTTGGACTCAAAGCCCTGGGTTCTTGGACCATCAGCTGTGGCAGGAGCTTGTCAACCAGATGCTCTGAAAATGCAAAGCACCTGGCAGATCCAGGAGGTGCGAAAACAGTGAAATCAGCTCCTGCCCTTCTTCTATTCGCAGAGGCTTCAGAGAAATGGAAGAAATCGAAGGGTGAGCGTTGAGGATGATTGAAGATCTAGCCGGGGGTGGTCAAACACTTTCATTTCCGGGAACAGTATAAAAAGATTTTGCAATCTAGATAAGCCTCTTTTCATAGGCCGAATCCTCTCCAAAAGGCATGTGAACTGTTGATAGCCATCGACTCCTCGAGCCAGTTTATTTTCTAAATTCCAATGCCTCGTGTGTCTGATAGCCACTTTCATCTTCCACTCTCCATGGAAATAATGTTGATATTGTGGTGCTGTCAGTAAAAATGTGTAAATGGAAACTTCCAAGGAAATTTGTTCTGACACTACAAACGGTAAATAATTTTAGTCTGTTTATACTGATGAGGAAACTGATGTGTCTTCTTTGTCATCTTCCTCTCCACCGTTTTTCCTGGCATCTAATTTTGAAAGCACGGCCTGTGAAAAATGATAGCGGTTGCTGGCGTATGTTAGAGGAGAGGTCAGGTTTTCATTTATTTATTCACTGGGTATGGACACTACATTTGTAAATAGCTTGATGGTACTGAAAGGCACCGCCTAGCCCTAAGTCTTCCACAGTGTTACATAGCAGCCCTCTCCTGTGTAAATCCAATTGTCTATTTTATTTCACACCCCATCTGTATAGATCTCTTCTCTTGGGGCCCCTAGTCCCACATATTCAGATAAAGACATTATAGGAAATTCATGTCAGGATGAATGCCCCACATTCTTTTGTGAGATCCATTAATTTTTTCAAAACTCAAAAAAAATTTTTTTAAAGATTTTATCCAATTTTAGAGAGAAAGAGAACACAGGCGAGTGAGCTGGGGAGGGAACAGTAGAGGGGGAGGGAGAAGGAGAGAGACTCGGAAGCAGACTCCAAGCTCAGCACAGAGCCTGATCTCACAACCGGGAGATCATGACCTGAGCCAAAAATCAAGAGTCCTGAGCCTAACCAACTGTGCTAACCAAGCATTCTACCCCTCACCCCCAATTTTTTTTTTTTTGGCGCAACTATCAGATGTGCCAGTGTAAGTTCAGTGTAAGAGCTACAACAATGGTTAAAACGAATATGATCTAACCATGTAAAGGTTACATTTTAGGGACAGAAATAAGTGATATTTATTAATATTTCATAAATCTTACAGATAAGACAACAGAGCACTAGAGTAGACAATAATGGCTTGACTTGGGCAAGATTTGAATCATGGAGGGGCTCACTAAAAGTCTGCTTAAAGGTAACATTATTTAAGCAGATAGAGAGGAAAGAACAAAGCAGGCTAACAGGGGAGGGAGTGGGAAATCCTGCCAAGCAGATGTAGCATCAAGTAAAGCAGTGCTGAGCCAGGGAAGAGCATAGTATACTTCAAAAAGGGGTCAATAAGGCTTTAGTCCATGAGTGAGGAGGGAAATTATGCACCATTAGGTTGGAAAAATAGTGGGTCATGACACCAAAGGCCGACAGCTTGAAGGCTTAGGAATAAAGTTTCATAATTATTAGACTGGTTGACAAAGGAAATATTTAAACAGGAAGTGACACTTTCATTTAGAACTTTAAAAATTCATTCTTGCTACTGCCTGGAAAGTAGATTTGGGTGAGACGTGGATAAGAGTAGTTCAAGTGTGAGAAAATGCTGGATTGCACTATGACCGATGGCGGAGGTGCAGAGAGGAAGACTCATTCAAGATCTACTTTGCAAAGTGAATTGGTAAGATTTGCTGCTGGATTGGATTGGATGCAAAAATTAAGCAAATTAAGTGATGAATACTTAAATAGATACATAAAGTGATAAAATGTGAACAAAAATCCAGAAATAGCAAAATCTAAACCACCAATTCTGGGGCCTGCCTGGCTCAACCAGACGAG
The DNA here is from genome assembly GCF_048418805.1 of Vulpes vulpes. Taxonomy (NCBI): domain Eukaryota; kingdom Metazoa; phylum Chordata; class Mammalia; order Carnivora; family Canidae; genus Vulpes; species Vulpes vulpes. Next base: position 86,229,688 of record NC_132784.1, on the reverse strand, counting down.
CTCAGGATTTCCTGATCTTGGGGTAGTGGGTTTGAGCCCCACTCTGGGTGCAGAGATCACTAAAATAAATAGTCTTTAAAAAAAACCTAATCAATAAAGAGTATTTAGTTAGAGTTTACTGTGCATGTAAAAACGGTTTGTAGGGATCCCTGGGTGGTGCAGCGGTTTGGCGCCTGCCTTTGGCCAAGGGCGCGATCCTGGAGACCCAGGATCGAATCCCACGTCAGGCTCCCGGTGCGTGGAGCCTGCTTCTCCCTCTACCTGTGTCTCTGCCCCTCTCTCTCTCTCTCTCTCTGTGACTATCATAAATAAATAAAAAAATAAAAAATTAAAAAAAAAAACGGTTTGTGAACTAGGACTTTAGCAATTTAGAAGTGATATGAAGCTCACCGGGAAGACTTTACAGGACACCTTATAAGGTGAAAATGAAGACGTTTAACCTTTACAGCAATTGGTTATTGCAGTGGGGGGGGGGGTAACCTTCACAGTGATGGGTTACAGTTTCTGCAGATGGCAGGGTCTTGGTTCAAAGTGATTATCGTTAAATACCTTTCAGAAGATGACTTAGGTCTCTTTTGTGATTATCAGAGGGATTCATAAGAGATTACCTAAGTTAAGTTTTGACTATGTGCATGAAATAATCTAGATTTAGCTTTGCTTATATGGCTTAGATGGTTTTGTCTCCTCAGGGAGTTCTCAAGTCCAGTCTCCGTTTTGCCTTTAATTCGAACAATGTCTAGATGCCTGGCATCTGCAGGTTGGATATGGTGGCGCCATTTCCCAAGGTTGAAAGCTTAAAGCAGAGTCAGTGGGAATCAAAGTCATTTTACATTCCATTTAATTCTAAGATGACTCTGAAGCAGCAACTGGATATGCAACTGCATAGAGCTGCATATCTTTGTAACTCGGACATAACGTTGAGTAACATTAATTAAAGATATTATTTATTCACAAGTAGATGAGATCACTTTGAGAAGGTGCAGAAAAAAAGAAAAGCACATGAGGACACCCTGAGCAGCTCAATGTTAAGTGTTTGAAATAGTTTAAATTCTATGTCTTATTGACTCATTCGGGTACACAGAACACTTTTGTGTATCTCCTCATGATACAGCACCCTTCAATTCAGCTTATGTTTGTCTTTTACTGCTGTTCAATGGCTACAAACAGATGCCATCCTGAGTTTAATCCCATATTACTTTAAGGAAAAAAAAAAAAACCTTACATTTTTATGAAATCATGGCTCTGTCCAGATTTTTCTATTCAACACTTGCATTTTCACTGAATAATTGCACAGTGTTTAGTTTCCTTTGGCTAGTGGAGGCAAAAATTGAAATTTTTAAAAGCTAGGATACAGGAGAAGGAAGGTGTTCTTTCTCTAGAAAAAAAATATGCATAAACCTAATTTTGCTTTGCAATTTCTATTTGCCTCTGCCAAAGGCACACTTCTCAGGAATAATACTGTATATAAATCCCTTTATAATGCTAGTGCTTGAGGTAAGGATGTTCCAGCCAGATAAGTAGCAGGAGCCAACCTTGTTAGCAGATCAATGTGTTATAACAGATTTTAACTGAATATGGTATAGTTTGTGTTTGGGAGGAAAAAATAGCATCTGAGTGTTTTTTAAGATAAAAAGAAATTTGCTGTCCACCTAATCTCAATTTTACAGAAGAAGAAATGGAAGTTTGCCAAGGTTAAGTCAGCTTTTCAAGGTCATACAGCTAGCTGCAGAATAGCTGTGGAACTTGAACTCAGGTCTCCAGACTGGAGCCCCTGTAGTGTACAAGCTGGTGTAAACCAACAGGCATATGAATGTGAGGGAGCAGTCATTTGTGCTGAGACTGTCCATCTGTGAAACTGTGGCTTAATTAACGTTATAATCCTTGCTATAACCAATTATCTCTAGGGGCTAAGAGGAGTCTCTTCAAGAATACAGGCTCATCTTTGAGGAAGAGACAGATCCCAAAAATACATTTACTTTCTTCTTTCTTCTACTTCACCAGTTGCCATTCCTTCCAGGTTTGGAGCAGCTGCCCCTTTGACATTGTGACACTGAGGTGAAGAACATCAGAGTTTAGAAAAGTAAAAATCAATCGTCTCTACTTCATTCACACATTGCTGAGAATTCTCTGCCACAAAGAGCTTTTAAGAGTTGGGTTTTGTTCTTCTTTCCCTAAGCAACCTAGAATTCTTAATTTCCTGAGCACTTAGCTCCATCCATTCATGTATTCAGCATTCTTTGATTCAACAAATATCATTAAGCATGAATTCTGTGGTAAATTTACTATAAGAATACAGAGACTACACAAATCGCAGAAGGGAACAAATCAGCCCCCATGGAGCTTACAGCACAGACTATGAAAGAGAAACTCACAATTAGGTGTATAATTATAAGTTCATAATCAAAAATTGTGATGTGTGCTATTTGAGAAAGACCCAAGTGCTATGAAGAATTACACTGGAGAAGACATGTAGATGGTAGGTTAGGGACAGTCTAACTACAAATGGGCCTAGGAAGAAATATACTAAGTATTCAGGCAACTGATGAAACAAAATGTTTTTTTTATAATAAATTTATTTTTTATTGGTGTTCAATTTGCCAACATACAGAATAACACCCAGTGCTCATCCCATCAAGTGTCCCCCTCCGTGCCCGTCACCCAGTAACCCCCACCCCCCACACTCCTCCCCTTCCACCACCCCTAGTTCATTTCCCAGAGTTAGGAGTCTTTATGTTCTGTCTCCCTTTCTGATATTTCCCACACATTTCTTCTCCCTTCCCTTATATTCCCTTTCACTATTATTTATATTCCCCAAATGAATGAGAACATATAATGTTTGTCCTCCGATTGACTTATTTCACTCAACATAATACCCTCCAGTTCCATCCACGTCGAAGCAAATGGTGGGTATTTGTCGTTTCTAATGGCTGAGGAATATTCCATTGTATACATAAACCACATCTTCTTTATCCATTCATCTTTTGATGGACACCGAGGCTCCTTCCACAGTTTGGCTATTGTGGACATAGCTGAAACAAAATATTTTGAAGAAAACATGGAACATTCATTATTAAAGGTAATCATATTGTAGCATGTCGTAAGCAAATGCAGGTTTTGCAATCTGGGTAAATTTTAAAATTATTTTATAGACATGCAAATTCTCAAATTACAAATTACACTAAAAGCATCCACACACGCCATTCGTCCTTCCTTTACTATTTGTCCAGTTGTCTGAAACATTAGTTGGTCACCAACTCCATAGTATAACACAGTTCATTGTCACAAACAGTTATATGTTCACATAATTCCAGTTGTCAAAATTTGGAGGGTGTTTTCCTGGAAGGGATTTTTTTTCTTAAATCTGCATATTCTACGCTGCCTAAATTGTGAATGGGTGACTTCCCTGGATATGAGCACCGTGGGATTTGGAAGAAAAGAAGAATAAAGCTTCCTTTAACCATGAGTACTTGTGTGATATGCAGCACAATATTTCACCTTTTTAGGCCTAAGTATCCTCACGTTTATAATAAAAAAAATTGCATCCATCTTATAAGGCTCTTTAGAGGATGATATAGCGCATAAAACAATGAACGTGGAGTCCAGCGCAATATGAGCATGAAATATATAACAACGGATATCATATCACCTCTGTCAAAGAATTATCATATTGCATTGTAATGGTTCACTGATTTTTCTCCTCGACCGGTCTATGAATTGCTTCAGGGCTGGAGCAACTTTTTCAGCAGGGATTTACTTCCTTACTTTTAAAGTAAGTACCATAAATTAATTCTAAAAATTCAACTATCTTAAAGTTGCTAAAAGACATTAAGCATTTTCCTGCTTTCTTATATAGAGTACATTAGATTTAATGAATCCCCTTTGGAATTGCTCCAGTCTTTTGTGAAAGGCTGTTTTTTTCTTACTATGTTTAATATCTTTGTGCTCACTGAGCTCTTTGCTTCTGTTTGCCTGCTTTTCTTTTACTCCTGTCTTTTCTCTGATCATATGCTCCTCCTTCCATTGCATTGCTAAATCTGTATATTTCAGTCTTTGCTCCTCGTGACCAATTATTTCTTCTAATCTTCTCTACACAATCAAACCAGATTACCAATCTTTAAACTACTACCTATAATCTAGGATATGGATTCCGAGTTTAAGGATTCCCATATATGCCAAGTGCATAATGTTTAGAGTATAATTTCTTAGGCATATAGTTTTTCCATTAATATACTCTTGATGTTGATTTTCTTATTGTTTTTAGTTGTAACAGATAGACCACTTAATTTGGAAAGTTGGTATAGTAAAGGTGAGGTATTTATTACTTATGCCATAATGGTAGTAAAATAGACATATTTTATTCAAGCAAGGGCACATGCTGACACTGGGAGATCGATCGCCAAGAATCAGCTCATCCAACTTTCTCCTCATAGATATGAGGAAACAGACAAGTTGATTGACTTATGCAGTCATACAATGAGTTATGAGCAAACATGGAAATTGAGCTAATAGATTTTAACTAATTCTAGGTAATTTTTGTTTTATCTTATGCCTAATAACATTCTCCAGTGTCAGAAACTCTAATGACAATTTTAATTGTATATAATGGTGATTAAAACATATTTTTTGTGGTGGGGAGCAGAAGCAAAGAGAGAGAGAGAGAGAGAGAGAGAGAGCACGCATCTCAAGCAGGCTCCATACCCAGCAAGGAGCCTGGCTGAGGGCTCGATCTCATGACTCTGGGATCATGACCTGAGCCAAAACCAAGAGTCCAATGCTTAACCAACTGAGCTACCCACGTGCACCTTAAAACTTATTTCAAAAATCCAAAGGAAATATAAGTTGTCAATAAGATATAGCATTGATCTAGATAGCAATCACAGTAAATATGAAAGATGAGTTCTTTAAGCTTATTTTATTATTATTATTATTATTATTATTATTATTATTATTATTATTTGGTTTGTTTGTTGTTGAAATTCTAGTGTCAGGCCAGTCATACTTTTTGAATGTAAAAGTAGTCTTTCTCACTTCAAAGTCTATAAACATTTTCCTACTTTCCAATGCCTTGGTTGTTATTATGCCAAAATCTATGGAAACTGGGAAAGAAAGAAAGGATCTCAAAGAACGCCTATTACATTTTTGACCTATAAGCTTACTTCAAAGCCAGAATTCCTAACAACTCTTAAAATATACCCCCTGTGGTACGATGGTTTTAATTTACTAAGATTTCAAGTGGCTTCACCATACCTATTTTTCCCAGACACCTGCAGATCATAACAAAGTCAAGAATTAGAGATTCATTTCCTGCTCACTTTTCTTCATAGTATCCAGGGTGTGCTGTTCCATTCTGTGGCATTTTTATGTGATTTGTAGTTAGTAATGTGTAAAATTTAGATTTAACACTTATCAATATGCTACTTCTATGTAAGTTCTGATAAGGGAGGGATAGGAGTTAGGCATGCAAACCTGGATATGCAAACCAAATCATGAACTAGCAAATCACATTTTCTATAAAGGCAGCTAATCACTTCATTGGCAGAAGAGAGAATTTTTTGGAAGGTAAAGTGTGGCATACTATTATGAGCCTTTATAGGATTTTGATACAATGTTGGCTTTTAAACATATAAGGAAAAAAATATTCTATATTTTGGGTCACTATTTTAGGGAAATCTTCCAGAAACTACAAATAGTAGGCATTATTTGAAAGTTATAAGAAACTGACCAAAACGTATTAGCATTACACAATTACTATCCTTCCTCCAGAAAAATGAAGATAAGCATGTATTCTGAGTTAGCACCATATTCTGAAGCAGTTAAAACCTTGAAAGTAAAGTAGCATAGAATTAATGGTTTTATTCAAGGAAAGGACAATCTGGTCATCAATCACATAGGCAGCATGAATGAACTTAGCAAAAGATAGGGACATAATGACTTCCAGCAATGGCTGTCATCATAACTTAACATTTGCATAACTTAAAAATATCTATGGACTACTGGCTACGGTGATAATTCACAGTGGTTATTACACTTTCCAAATAAAAATCTGCATTATCACATTTTATCCCCACAATGATGCCGTATTGTCCAAATGACAGTGTGGCAGCTTCTCGTCACCGTTTTCATAAAAGAATACCTACAGTTGGCTGATGACAGAATTTGAACCAGAACCTATGTCCTTTGGGTTTAAATCTCAGGCTATTCTATTCTATTTCTGTATCTCAAGAGAAAATGGTAACTGTATGCTGATAATTCAAATTAAATAATCACATTTAACTCCTTACTGATTTGTATGTTGGGTGCATACGCAAACTTAATACACTGTGATTTTTTTTCAATAAGTTAAACTTTAAAATAGCAAATATTTTCAAAGTCCAGGTTAAAAATATCGAAAAGCACCAAAAAGTCTTAATGCTGAAAATTATAGTCCCTTGGTACTCCCTCGTGTCAGCTTTGTTCTCCAGAGGCAAAGATTTTTAACTATTTCGGTTTAATTTATTATTCTCCCCTGTGCTTACAAGGTGCATTTTTGCCCGGATCATCTTCACTGACATTTACTTTGGATTGTTATTTTTTAAATTTCTTCCTCAGCTCCATCTATTTTAACCCATGGACCAGTAAGAGCCTAAACCTTTGCCTGACACAGACTTCCAGCAGGCCAATTTCTAATTAGCGGTGGCCTCCACACCTCAGGTTTCTCCTTCTGTTAAAGAAAATTTAGTCATTTGTGTACTTTTGTCATTTATTAATCTGACCATATAAAAATTTATAAGGCATGCTTAGTATTTGTCCACAAATTCTTTAAAGTCAACTTGAATAAATCTAGAATTAAATGGGTGGGTTTAGGAGTTCTGGTATTGGGTTTGGAAATGATGACTTTACTTATGGTTCTGAGGTGGTGTAAAATTCAAATGTACAGGGATCCCTGGGTGGCGCAGCAGTTTGGCGCCTGCCTTTGGCCCAGGGCGCGATCCTGGAGACCCGGGATCGAATCCCACGTCGGGCTCCCGGTGCATGGAGCCTGCTTCTCCCTCTGCCTGTGTCTCTGCCTCTCTCTCTCACTGTGTGCCTATCATAAATAAATAAAAAAAAAATTTAAAAAAAAAAATTCAAATGTACATGAAGGTGAGTGCCTACTGCTTTCTATTCATATATTTTATATTTTCCTATAGATTCCAACTGTTGTTAGAAAATACTATGCATTAAGGAACTTTAAAAAATAAGAAGGCTGGACAGGAAAAATAACCCTATGGTAGCCTTGTTGTTGTTGTTTTTTAAGGTGATTGATTGATTGATTGATTGATTGATTTAGAGAAAGATAGAGAACAAGTATAAGCAAGGGAGGGGAGAGGGAAAGAGGATCTCAAGCAGACTCCCACTGCTCATGGACTCCCCATCCCCATCAGACTCAATCTCATCACCCTGAGATCATAACCTGAGCCAAAACCAAGAGTTGGACACTCAACGGAGCCACCCAGGTGCCCCTACCCCTATGCTAAACTTTTATTCATCTCTGCACTTTTTTTTCCCTCACCCTTGCAAATCCTCACCACAGAGAGTCACTGATATAAAAGGACAAAAGGTTGCACAGAGAGACCACACATTAAACCAAACATATCATCACACACTCACCATAGTTTCCCGTATATCACAGATGTCTCAAAATCCAAATAAATTGCTTTGCATCTTAAAGGCATTTCTTTCTTCATCCTCCCTTTGACAAGAAAACTACTCAAGATCCACTCATGACAGTATTTTCACTTTTTGCATTTCAGTCTCTAGTAGCAGTCACAATCCCATTCTCATACTCTGAGAAGGTGTATGCTAATATTGGAATAAGTTTATCTGTAGACATTACAATTGAAAAACAAGCGTGTTCGAATGAAAGGCAATATCATGAGTATCATTCATCATTTAGCTGCCACAGCTGGGTTTCCAGATGTACAGATGTAAAAACTGGGACAAAGGATAGATGGCTTGTTCTAGGGCACACATATAGCAATGCGCCATGGGACCCTCTGGTAGATCTACAAATCACCTGGAGGTGATTCCTTTCTAGTAATGAGTACCGTGGGGTTCATACCATAAAAAGGCAGGCAGGTCTAAAATTAAAGCACCATATTTTGAACTCATAGGTAGATAAAATTGGAAATATATGGAGTGTGCATTTCCATGAACAACAACAACATAAAAAGCCTAGCACATATGTTTCATGTTTTTTCTTTCTATCTCATTTCTAAATCTCATAATATTAATGGAAATACAAAATCACCACAGATCAACATCAAAGTAATAATTGTTATAGGCAACATTGATCTGGCAAGATCAATGCAGGCAAGATTAATGGAAGCTCAAATCTATAGGTGAAAGTTCTAATAGAAGAGCAACAACTGCATATTATCTTAGTATCTCCTCTAAGATAGATGGCAACTTTACAAAGAAAAACGATGGCAACTTTATGGTAGAGAAAGCCAGCAGCCACTATTTTAACCAAGTGATCAAGGTTAATACCCGAAGTAGTAAGGTATATGGATACTATGTGCCCCCTGCGCTGAGAAGGACATCATATTTCTATGGTATTCAAACTAATCATGAGAAAATCAGACAAATCCATTTCCTACATAACCCTGACCAGTACGATTCAAAAGTGTGATAGTCATGAAAGACAAAAAGAACTGAGAACCTGTCCTAGAGTAGAGGAAACAAAGAAGGCATGGTAATTAAGTGCAATGTAAGATTCTGAAATAAATCTTAGCAACAAAGAAGGACATCACTAGAAAAAATATATAAATGTGAATGAGAGAGTAGCACAGAAGGATATTGGTAGAAAAACTACTAAAATGAGAATAGGACCAGTAGTTTAAGTGATATGGTTGTACAAATACTGATTTTATGGTTCTAATGGTCGTATTATAGTTATATGTATATTAATGTTAGAGACCCTAGGAGGCTGGTATATGGAAACTCTCTGTATGGCCTTGTAATAATCTGCAAGATTCTGTACATATAGAATTATTTCAAAATATCAGGGAAAAAATCATATCCTAAATATTTGTAAATAACAACATAGTGACAATCAGAAAAGCATTTTAGTATATCTTCCTATGGAGGGATATTAAGGAAGTATAGAAATTGTAAATATACATTTCAATAAATCACTGGAAAGTCAGCATGTGACTACCACTCAGGTCAAAAACTCGGGCAATATACAAGAGACCTAGAGGTGTGCCTTATAATTCCTCTAAGATCTCCTTCGTCTCTTCTCCCCAGGTTAACCCCTGTATTGTCTTCCAAGAGCATAAAGAGTTGTTTCTTAATTTTATATCAGAGAACATAGCAATTCACAGGCTATCCAGTAATAAGTGAGAGTTTTCTTTGTTCCATAGCCTCACCAACACTTGGCTTCGTCTACTTAATTTTACTCATTCCGGCATGCACAAGAAAGTACAGAGTTTCGGTAGCAATTCTTTTGAACCTCTGTGTTCCACATGGCTGAATTATGGCTGTGCAATGAGAAAGGGACTTCTTATAAACACTTTGAAATAATTCAGCACATGAGACTACTTTTATATTAATCACATTCTGAAGTCTCATTTACAGGTCCCAGAGGAAGTCAGAGCTTTCCCAGAAGATTTGTCTTACAGAGAAAAAAATGAATAGAATTAAATACAATGTGATTTGGGATTGTTTAGGTGTTGCATGCTTTTATTTTATGATAAAATTATTTCAATAATTTACATTTTAATTTAACTTTATTTAATTTACACAAAATACATACGGATAAAAGCATAACATTCCCTCATGAGAAAAAGGACTAATAGCTCTTCTAAGGATGCAGATATTTTGTCCTAATTTTATTTCAGTACTCGACTCCCTTGATAAGCGCACGTCATATTTTTCCAAATAGAAGTAGAAATGGGCCCATTTATCAATACCATATATTGATAAGTCTAGAAACTTTTATAAAACATTTAAAGACATTTGTAAATGACTTAAATATTCCCTTAATGCCTGCTAAAACCTGCATGAATATATTACAATGATTTGCTACAAAAAAGAATTGTACTTTTAGTTAACAAATTTTTCTGAGATATAGCTAGAGTGACTAATAAAGAATAATAAGGAAAAGTGACAGTGGGCAATGAGGTAAACCTTATACAATCTATTCATGTATTTTAAATTATATCTCAACCATCTTAGGAGATTTTGCTATGTTTTTAGTTGTGGATTCAGCCCCAGAGAGTTATAAATGTCAATATGTAATTTGATTCAATTCATTTTTTAAAATTTTTATAGCTGTGTAATCAGAGTTTGTTTATCACAGTGTGATTTTTACCCCCAAAAATGAAAAAAAAAGGAAAAAAAATCATTTTACTGCTGCCTTACTTTATTATCAGGCACATCCTATATAGCTAAGAAAACAGATTATATGTAGAAGGTCACAAGGCTAGTACGTGGCAAAGCTTTCAGCTCAGAGTAAACTCTTAATTAAAACCCATTAGACTATCTCCACTTGCTCATCACAACATGTCATTCTGCAGAATATGTACTTATAGTTATGTTTCTTGCCCAGGAAGTAAGAAGAAAACAAACCAGTGCTTTTGAAATAACAGAATCAACTGTGAACTTTGTTAGACATCCAACAGCTGAGCTGTGTACTTTCTTACTGTCTATAGTCTTATTTTTTCCTCCCTCCCCTATTGGTCACTCTCCTTCCACCTGCAGTCTTTTCCTTTTTTTTTTTTTTTTCCTTTTGGTAATTTCTTTTAAATTTTATGATAGCTCCTATTTCTTTTTTTTCTTTAACATTTGTTTTAAGTTTGATTTGTTAATATATAGTATAACACACAGTGCTCATCCCACCATGTGCCCTCCTCAATGCCCGTCACCAGTTACCTCATCCCCCTGCCCACCTCCCCTTCTGTGACCCCTTTATGTATTTACCAGAGTTGGTAGTCTCTCATGATTTGTCTCCCTCTCTAATTTCTCCCCATTCGGTTCCCCTCCTTTCCTTTATAATCCCTTTCACTATTTCTTATATTCCACGTATGAGTGAAACCATATGATGATTGTCCTTCTCCTGTTGACTTACCCTCTTTTTTTCTCCTCAAGTCACTGAGGTATAAACATTTGAGATAAGAAAAGTTGGCTACCAGCATTTGTCTTGAGTATTTTCAGGGTATGACTTTACTAGGGTCACCAAACCAGGAAGAAATTCGTATTTCTCTGCTTGATTGCACAAGAAGATATATAGGCATTTGGGTCCTATCCTGATCTTATTGTTGGTACAAAGGCCAACTCAGCCCTGGAATATGCAAGAGATTAGAGAAAGAACTGAACTTGCTAGATCTGGCAGCTGGGGTTGTACCTGCCTTCTCCATATGTGTCCAGCTATTGGAATAGGATTTGGCTATTATTTGCCAACCTGGCACCAATAGTGGTATACCTTCCTGTTACTGCTACTTCTGCCAAAATAACAGGTTCTTATCTCTGAAAATTTGACATTAATGATCCACTTTCTTTCCTACTTGCACCACTTTATTCTTGTGTATACCTATGTTTTGCTTAACTTTGATTTCTTTATATTTGAGAAAGGAGATTTATGCATTTGTGATGTGAACATGTAAATAAAAATCAGGTTTGACTACGTGTATTAGAAAACTCCAAACTAAACAAAATGAAATTTTATTTCTCTCTCATAGGAAACAGGCAGTCAGGGGTTGGCATAGCAGTTCAATAATAGCGACAAGGACATTTCTTTTTAATATCATGCACTGCTGTCCTGGAAGCCATCTCATAATTAAACATGAATTTGAAATGATAGGGGGGAAAAAAAAGATGAGGAATCATGTGTTTTTCCTCTAAGGAACCTCTTGTTGGAAATCACAAACAAACAAACAAAAACCCTTCTGCTTATAATTCATTTGCCAGAACATAGTCACTAAGCCAACCTAGCTCTGAGGACAGAAAAGCAATTTCATAATTGGATGCCACAATATATTTACATAGTAGGTGTAGTTGACAAAGCTAACAATTAGTCTACCTATATATAATAATACATGTGTGCGCATAATATACATATATATTCCAAAATGCAAATAAATTGGAATATGGATATCCTACAATTGTATTAGTGTTGAGGGTAGCCAGACCTCCACATCTGTTGAAAGAATATTTCCTTAGGTCAAAATATTATTGTCTCCAGAGGAGAAGCAATTGAGTATCAAGCATTTCAAACTGGTTAGCAATAAAATATAACTTTCACAACAAATTTAAAAATTAATAATAAAAGAAACCAAAAAAATATATTAAGAAAAATACCAGTGATTCATTAGATGACCGCTTTAAAAAGTAGACATAATAATAGAAACTACTTTATTAGTAAAAATATTAGAAATAATATTTTGCTTATTTTAAACATTTAGTAATCAAATAATTTTTGTGTTTATGATACTATGATATATGGCTGTTATGACATTTTAAATGCATGTGTCATTTTGAAAATTATTTTTGAAGAGAACTATTCTAGAAGCCATCAACATAAGAAGAATATTTTGTTGTTCAATAAAAGCTTTTATCAAAAATTGTTTTTTTTTTTAATTTTAGGACTAAGCTTTAATGTCCAAGTATGGTTAATAAATTCTGTTTCTAAATATTGTTCAATGACAGTATTTTGAGCCAAATATTATGTCACATCTATTTTGAGTTCTTTTTATATAATTAAACAAAATACAAATTTATAATTATATCTTATTTTTATAATGATGTATTGTCTGTTTATCATTATATAAAGTAAAGCCATTAATTCTAATAATGTGGTTTAATAAAAGTCTGCTTAGATTCTCACTGTTGACCATTTATTTACCCAAGCAAACAAATAAACTTCTCATAAGATAGTATACAAGTTCCAGTACTCCATTCATTACATTTATTCAAGTTTATGTGTGTGTTCATTCACTTAAAAAATATAATGATATAAGGGTACCAGGGTGTCACAGTTGGTTAAGCTTCTTGATTTTGGTTCAGGTCATGGTTTCAGAGTCTATTTAGGATTGAGCCCCATGACAGGCTCTCTGTTTGGTGGGGCATCCACTTGCCATTCTCTCCATCTCCCTCTGCCCCTACCCCCATGTGTTCTTCCCCTTTCTCTCACTTTCTTTCTCTCAAATAAATAAATCTTTAAAAATATATATAATTATATATCTTTCACTTGCCACAATATGTCCAGTACTAAAGTAAAATAAGTTAAATATAAAACGACGCAAAATACAAAAAGACAAAAAAGAAAAAGGAAAAAAGAAGAACAGAAGTCAGGCACTGGAGCAAGTTTCTTCTGTGGTGTGTGTGTGTGTGTGTGTGTGTGTGTAGGAAGAAGCAGGATAGGACAGAGGTTTAGTTGGCTTTCTTATTATTACTGACATCTATGGAGTTTATATCTTATCAGTTTTTCCGTTTATAGCATAGCCCTTTGTGTACAAAACTGAAAAGACTACTGATGAAAGAAGTAGGGGATCCCTGGGTGGCTCAGTGGTTTAGTGTCTGTCTTCAGCTCAGGGCCTGATCCTGGAGACCCAGGATTGAGTTCCCATTGGGCTCCCTGCAGGGAGCCTGCTTCTGCCTCTACCTGTGTCTCTGCCTCTCTCTCTCTCTCTCTCTCTCTCTCTCTGTGTGTGTCTCTCATGAATAAGTAAAATCTTTAAAAAAAAGAAAGAAGAAGTAGAGAAATATCAAGAAAACCCATACTTCTGAAGTTTGCCCATTTCCTGTTGTAGTAGCTGCAGGCCCTATCCAGGCTTTGCTGTGTCACACGCGCTATTTGATATCATTTCTATTACTTCTTAGTTATGCCATCATCATGAAATGCCCCCAAATAAAAAAAATATTTCAGGTTACATCTAATTATATGAAGATATTTAAAAAATCATTTTCCTAAACTAAAGGTAGGACTTTTTTTTAAAATCAACAGAAAAAACAAAACACAACTGTATTTTCACTTGATAGCATTGTTTCCTAAGAGTAGACACAAAAAGGTAACCATCCAAAACTAAACCTGAAAAATTATGGCAAAGACAAAAAGAACACAAACTTAGATCCAGAAAACTGAAGCAAAAGGCCAGCTTTACCATTAACGATAAAATCTTGGTCTGTATACTTTACCTTTCAAGCCTGACATTTTCCCACAAAACACACAGGAAATAATATTTACCTTTCAATATTGTTTTGAACATTCAATTAAAATGATGTGTGTGCATTTGTACAATTTAAACAGGATGAACACTAAAAATGAAATATGAACATCAATAATTTAAGGAATAATGGTAGAAAGAAAAATAAACAATATTTCAAAAACAGGAGATCCTACAAATCAATATGCCACTTTTCTCATTCAAGGAGTAGTATTTTTGGCAATTCTGTTTTAGAGAAAATACGTACAAAGAAACTCCCTTAGGAATCTTTTTTGTTTGTTTTTAATCTCAGAATAATGATCTCGGAACACCTGTCAGAGTAATGTTCTCTTTAATTTGATATTTTACATGTTGGAGAAGATTAAAGGCAAGCCATGCCCCTGAGTTATTTAACTATATGTGTAATTGTAAATTTATCCGAAGTTTCAGAAGTAACGGTGATCTCTTAAAAAAAAAAAAAAAACAGTAATCATTCTCAAAAATAGAAAACCACTTAAAATGCAACTTCCCCTTCTCCCTTCCGGATCCCTCAGTCCTCATAATGAGGAATTGGAACTGGATTTATGTGACAATGCTGCTGATGATCTGGGAGGGAAGAGACAAAGCAACAGCCTCAGAGCCTTCCAGGTCTGCACCAACTCGGCTATGCCAACTGCAAAGAAAAAAAGGCATGACTTGTTTTTGTTGGTAAAGTCAGCAGATGTGACTTGAAGACAAATAGGGAGCAGATGTGATGAGTTAGATCGCTTGCTTTTACATAGACAAATGTGGCTGTAGCCATCATAACTGGGAAATGCTTCAGCTGCAGAATCGGCTCGGTCTCCTAAGCACCAAGCTTATGTTTCCTACCCCCCTGGCGGTTCTAAAGAAGCATGGAGAGAGCCCCGAACCTCTGAGCTCTCATCTGATCATGTTAAGTTAAGCAAAATTAATTTTGAAAAATGACTTAAAAGGCATGTGCTGCCTTTTACACAAATTGTAATGAAATGCACTCTGTTGGAGTTTTTGTTGTTGAAAAAAAAGAAAAGAAAAAAGAGAATATGAAAAAAGAGATGTTTGTCAGAACTGGCGTGGAAAAAGATTAAAAATGCAACAGTTGTTTTGATGGAATTGGCTGATAAGAAGTGTTGGGAGAAAACAAAAAACACAAGCTGATATTAGATGTGGTGCGCCATTTCCAAAAGTGACATTTATTTCCTTGGAAAAGTCCAATATGCTCAGTTATCGAACTTCTGACCTTTCCTTCTAAACATTGTAAGAAGCTGCTGATCATCTGGGTCTCTCTGTTGTAGATGCTGGGTTGCATCTTTTTAAGGCAGAGAAAAGGCAAGAGGTTTATCCCTCTTGCATTTGGAATCTCTCAAGTCCAATCAAAATCTAAGGGAAAAATTCTATCCGTCTGAAAGCCAGGTTTGCTATTAAGTTTCGCCCCCATCCTTTATTGTGTCTGAGTGATATCCTGGGCAGACAGCTAACACCGTGGTGAGTTACCTTTCATCTTTTCTTTCCCTTTTTAAACATATAACATATAAACCTAAACAATAATGAAAGTATGAACATCATTTTTTGCCTGTACTCAGCTGATTGTTTTCTTTTTTTTCTGGATGTAGTGAGATTCCCCAAATTCTATTTTACTTTTACATGTCCCCAAACGAAGTAATCCTTGCAGCCATTTATCTTACTATTACCTCTGATGTATACTGTCAAACTCCGTGTAGGCAGGCGGCAAGGAGAATGCTATCCAGAGACCTAAGTGGAACTGCCAACAGTGTAGCCTCATGCAAATCACATTTGCATCCAAGAAAGATGTGATAGGACATTCTTCTGATATATGACTACGCTTAATTTCTGTGAATAATGCTAAAATGTAAATGATTCATGACATCCCTCAGTCCATAAAAGGTGGCAACAATGACATTTTCTCTCCTGAATTCTGACTTCACCTGTTATTAGCTTTGTGAGCCTCCACTTCTTCAAATGTAAAGTGAAGACTGTAAAATCTAGCCTGCGGGGAGTTGAAGATGAAATCATATCATCCTGGTATAAAGCTTCTAGTCTCTGGGATTCCTCAGTGTTGAGTAGTGCACATCTCTATCCTGGTGCCTTGATTCTGACTCTTGCTAGCTCAGGGACTGCAGAAGCTCCTGGACCAGCAGAACTTCACTTTCGTTATTGGTGGGATAATAATCACATCTTAAAATGTTTGCAAATTAAATCATATAATAATCGATAAAGTAGTTAGGATGGTGCCTAGCTTGAGAAATGGTAGGCTTCATAAATATTAGCTGTTAAGTCCTCCCTTGAATGCTTTCATATTAATGTCTTGCAGAATTTCTAGGGAATAATGCAGGTACACCTCATTTTATTATGCTTTGCTTTATTGCCCTTCACACATGGTGCATTTTTTTTTTTTTTAACAAATTGAAAGTTCAAGACTTCAGTGGAGCCCTACCTACAGATGTCATGGAAATAGCAAAAAACAAACAAACAAACAAACAACCTGAAATCAGAAGTGGAGTTTGAAGATGTGACTAAATTGCTGCAATCTCATGATAAAACGTTAACAGATGAGCAATTGCTTCTTACGGGTGAGAAAAGAAAGTGATTTCTTGAGATGGAATCTACTCCTGATGAAGACGCTATGAAGAAACATAACAACAAACGATTTTGAGTATTCCGTAAACTGGTTGACAAACTAGTGTCAGGGTTCTAAAAGATTGACTCAAACTTTGAAAGAAGTCCAACTGTGGTTAAAATGCCATCAAACAGCATCACATGCTACAGAGAAATTGTTTATAAAAGAAAGAGTCAGTCAATAGAGCAAACCTCATTGTTGTCTTATTTTAAGAAATTTCTACAACCATCCCAGCCTTTAGCAACCATCATCCGGGTGAGTCAGGAGCCATTAACCTGGAGGCGAGGCCCTCCACCAGCAAAAATAAAAAATAAATAAAATTTTAAAAAAATTACTATTTGCTGAAACCTCAGATGATGGTTAGCATATTTTAACAAGTAAGTACTTTTAAATTAAGGAATGCACATTGTTTTAGATGTAACACTATTGCAAAGATACAACATTAGAATATAATGCAAACCTAATTTCTATATGCACCGGGAAACTCCTCCTAAAATCATTTGAGTTGCTTTATCATGCTATTTGCTCTATCGTGGTGGTCTGGAACTGAACCCACAATCTCCTGGTTGTATGTAATTGGCCTGCTATACCCTGAGATCTTCCTGACATCTATATCTAGAACCCCAAGGCCTGTGGCTGGCCCTGAGAGTCAGATTTGTGAATTTGGTTCTAACGCATTGCCACGTTTTCTAAACTCTCTGCTCAACTGTACTCTTCCATAGGCAGGAGCATGTATTCAAGGTCCTCATCCTATGCTCTTAGCCTTCAGAGTCCTGTTTGCTTGTCCCGAACTAAAGAGAAATTACACTGTAATATTAAGCAGCCCTTTCTTTGGGACTGCAATTAAAATATAGCTTTATAAAGTTAATTTTGAAATTGCTGCTATATTCTTTAAAGATTTTATTTATTTATTTGACAGAGAAATACAGCACGAGCAGGAGAGGGAGAGAGACTAAGAGAGAGTGAGAGACAGAGAGAGAGAATCTCAAGCTGACTCCATGCTGAGCACAAAGCCCGATGCTGGACTTGATCCCAGGACCTCAGGATCATGACCTGGGCTGAAGGCAGACACTTAACCGACTGAGCCACCCAGGCACCCCATACTCATCTTCTGACCGTACATCAATTCTTATAGCTCTGTGAGCTTTCTCTTCTAGTCTGCAAGTAATCGATGCCAGTATCATGTCTTTATGATTACTCAGGTTGTAAGACTCAAGCATGTCCACTGAATGCTTCTTTTAGATGTTCCTAATAAACATTGGCCACTAAAGCTACATTAAAACAAGAAATGGTAGTTAATATTAGACAAATAGTAGAATTTAGTCAGAATCATTTTTTTAAAGATTTATTTATTTATTTATTCATGAGAGACACAGAGAGAGGCAGAGAAACAGGCAGAGGGAGAAGCAGGCTCTTCGTAGGAACCTGATGCAGGACTCGATTCCAGATCACGGGATCATAACCTGAGCTGAAGGAAGCTGCCCAACTGCAGAGCCACCTGGGTGTCCCATGTCAGAAGCATTTCAAAATAATTAGGAAATACATCAGTGTAAATACATGCTTAGAGTGATTTTTTTATTGTAGTATAATTAACATATAATATCCTATTCGTTTCAGGTATACATCATCGCAGTGGTTTGGTATTTTCATACATTTGAAATGATCCTCATAAGTCTATCATCTATCGCCATGCAATGTTATTATAAAGTTATTGACTATATTCCTTATGCTATACCTTACAGGCATATGACTTCTTTATTTTATAATTGGAAGTTTGTACCTCCTAATCCCCTTATTTCTCTTGCCCCACAGCCCTCACCCCTCTGGTAACCAACAGTTTGTTTCCTGGATCTGTGAGTCTGCATCTGTGTTGGTTTGTCCATTTGTTTTGCTTTTCAGATTCCACATAAAAGTGAAATCATATGGCATTTTTCTTTGCCTAATTTATTGCACTTGGCATAATACCCTCTAGGTTCATCCATGTTATCACAAATGGCAAGATTTTATTATTTTTATGGCTGAGTCATATTCTAGTGTGTGTGTGTACACACACAATGCAGATTTGTAAAAACATACAAAGGTGACACATATTTTTGAGTCTTTATCTTGGTCCCCAGTCCCCTCATCCATCAATGTCTATATCAAGAAAATTTACAATCTACCCACAGAATCTGGAAGTCCATCTGTTGGCAGAGGCTCTAATTGTAGGCACATGCAGCTAAAAGAATGTTCCTAATCTAAGAGTTGTTAATCCAGTGGGACTCTCTCAGTTATTTGGAAACGATCCTAAATTCCACTATTTATCTATTTATTTATTTAGTTGCCGTTTATTTTGTTTTAAGGTTACTTTAATGTCCTTGATGTTTATCAGAAATATCTGAAATATGCACTGAAGGACAAGCTTCACTTGTATCATCTGGGTGATCTAGGGACAGGTTGCCAGCATCCACAACTTGTAAATTAGAAAATTCACAGATGTATAGGAACCGGGAAAAATCGCAGGGTTAAGTGTAACTTGAAACGGAATTCCCCAAGAATCCTTACTTAGAGGATTTATTTAATACGTTGCAAAAGAAAAAGAGAAGCTAAGTTTATCTGAAATGCATAGCATCCTGTGAGAGTGAAGAGATTCTTTGAGATGATTAGCCTATCAAGAGCCACCAGAATGATCATCGAAATTCATTGTTTTTCACGGTATATCCACATCCTTAATCTTTTGCTAATACCTGTGGAACAGGTTAACTAATGATTTAAGCAGCCCCACCCCCCATGATAAATCAAGGCTGTAACAACATGGTCTGAGACTCTTGTCACTGTTTTCATTTTTCTCTTGCAGCACTATTTTTGTTAAGTGTTATCAGTAAGGCCTGGACCTGAAGCTTTCACTCTACTGGAGTCGGCGGCAGTGGAATGATTCAGATAGAGTGGCAAAAGAGCCATCCACGCCAACGGCTTCATCGAGGCTTATTTTTCATTCTTTCCACAGTCCTGCTGCTGAAATATGGTCTGACTGCTTAGCTGGATCATGGGGGAAAGTGGGAGTGGAATACGACTCAAAGCAAGCAGTTTCACGGTCTCACTGATGTAAAGAGCAGAAAAATTTTGTTTTGGGCTGTTTACTGTTCTGAATAGCAATCAGTAGTTTGCACTTGTAGGTAAAAACATCTGTTAAATACATCTTAGAGGTGTTCCTTGTTAACAGTTATTTAAAAAAAAACTAGATCTTGGAGTCAGACCCAGTCTCTAACAGCTCCTTAACTCAATATGGACATTATTTTTCTTAAATATATGAAATGAGAGCCCAATACCTAAGATCCCTTCCAGTTATAATATGGCTAAGGCTCTATACAATTTTTCTTTTACATATATACTGAATTCTAATGGTTGGATCTATCAGAATTTGATAGGTTATTCTTATTTCTATATCATTATTCTCTCAGATTAAGTAATATCAAAGCCATCTTTCTAAATGATTTTTTTCTAAAGATTTTATTTATTTATTTATTCATGAGAGACATACAGAGAGAGGCAGAGAGACAGAGGCAGAGGGAGAAGCAGGCTTCCTGCAGGGAGCCCGACGTGGGACTCGATCCTGGGTCTCCAGGGTCACGCCCTGAGCCAAAGGCACATGATCAACCACTGAGCCAGCCAGGTGTCCCTAAATTATTATTTTTAAAAAGCTTTCACACAGCAAAGGAAATGATCAATAGAATGAAAAGACAAACTACCGAATGGGAGAAGGTATGTACAAATGATATATCCATAAGTAGTTAATATCCAAAATATATAAAGAATGTATAAAACTCAACACCAAAAAACCCTCCAAAAACAAAGAATCTGATTAAAAATGGGCAGAAGACACAAATAGTCATTTTTCCAATGAAGACAGATGGTCAACAGACACATGAAAAGATGTTCAACATCACCAAATATCAGGGACTTGCAAATCAAAACCACAATGAGATAGAACCTTACACTTGTCAAAATGCCCAGAATCAAACAGACAAGAAGTAACAATGTTGGTGAGAGTGTAGAGAAAAAGGAGCCCTTGTGCACTGTTGGTGAGAATGTACATTGGTTCAGCCACTGTGGAAAATAGTACACAGGTTTCTTAAAATACTAAAAATAAAAATACTATATGATCCAGTAATTCCACTACTAGGTATTTATCCAAAGAAAGCAAACAAACAAAAACTCACTGATTTTTTAAAAAATATGTATCCCCATGTTTATTGCAGCATTATTCATAACAACCAGGATATGGAAGGAACCCAAGGGTCCACTGATAGACAAATGAATAAAGAAGGTGGTATGTCTATATACAATGGAATATTACTCAGCCAGAAAAAGAGAAAAAAAAAAAAAAGAATGAGCTGTTTCCACCCACAGCAACTTGGACGGATCTAGAATATTATAAGTGAAAAGTCAAACAAAGAAAGACAAATACCATATGATTTGACCCATGTGAGATCTAAAAAATAAAACAAGTGAACAAACAATAAAATTGAAAAAGACCTAAAAATAGTAGAGAATGCACTGATGGCTGCCTGGGAGGGTGGGGGGTTAGGGGGAGGTAAAAGGGGTGAAAGGGAGTGGGGAGTACAGCCTTCAAGGTATAGAGTGAATAAGTCAGAGATAGAAGGTACAGTAGAGGCACTATAGTCAAGGGTAATGTTAAAGCCTTGTGTGGTGATGCATGGCGGCTACATGTGTGATGAGCAAGGCATGGGACACAGAGTTGTCAGATCACTGTGATGTATGCCTGAAACAAAGGTGACATTGTGGGGGGCTCAGCGGTGGAGCATCGGCCTTTGGCCCAGGCTGTGACCCCGGGGTCCCAGGATCAAGTCCCACGTCGGGCTCCCTACATGGGGCCTGCTTCTCCCTCTCCTGTGTCTTGGCCTCTCTCTGTGTCTCTCATGAATAAATAAAATCTTTTTTTTTTTTTAATGTGACATTGTGTGTCAACTACACTTCATTAAAAAACATTTTAATTTTGGTAAAACACACACAATATCAAATTTATCATCTTCCACATTTTTAGGTGTATAGTTCAGACATGTTAACTGGGTTCATATTGTTGTTCTGCTAACCTCCAGAACGTTTTCATCATACAAAACTGAAATTTTATACCCATTACATAACAACGCCCATTCCTCCTTTTTTTTAGTCCGTGGAAACCATCATCTACTTTTTGCTGTTGCTGTTACTATTATTATTGTAAGAACTCTAGCATGAGACCTATTCTCTGAAGGGACAGCGAAGCCCATGGTGCCCTAGTAAGCTCCAGGTCTTCCTTGTCTTATGTGACTGAAGCTTTATATCCCTTCAACAGCAAGCCCTCATTTTGCCTTCTCTCGAGCTTCTGCAAACCACTGTCCTACTGTTTCTATTGAGTCTATTTTAGATCTCCCAAATATGGGAAATAATGTAATATTTGTCCCTCTCTGACTGGCTTATTTTACTTACCATTATGTCCTCTTGGTTCATCCCTGTTGATGGACATGGCATGGTTGCCTCCTTTTTCAAGAGTGAATAATATTCCATTGTAGTATGTAAAGCATTATCTTTATCCACTTATCTGTCACCAGACTTTTAAATTGTTTTCATATCTCAGCTCTTGTGAATAATAGCACAACGGACACGGGACTGTATGTGTCACTCTACTTTTTATCCCTATGAGTTTAACTACTCTAAACACATTATATATAAATAAATTCATAGAGCATTTGTCTTTCTGTTTTAATTCACCCAGCATTTGAATTCCCCCAGTATTTTATATCTATGGGGCAATGGCCAGGTTTTAATGAATTAAAAGGAAAACGTCATCACGCTGAACTTAGTGGAATACAACAATTATGGTGGCTTTTTAAAAATATATATTATTATTATCTTTCATGCTTTTGAATGTGAACTGGCCTAGCTAGTCAGTTTTAGTTTGGAAGTTCTTCACGAAATGATAGACAGTAACTGGGGCTGGATGATCTCAAAGGCTTCCTCATTTAAAGAAGGCTTTTGGGGACACCTGGGTGCTCAGTAGTTGAGTGCCTTTGGCTCAGAGCATGATCCCAGAGTCCCGGGATTGAGTCCCACATTGGACTCCCTGCAGGGAGCCTGCTTCTCCCTCTGCCTGTGTCTCTGCCTCTCTCTGTTTGCCTCTCATGAATAAATAAATTAAATCTTAAAAAAAAAAAAGAAGGCTTTTGATGCTTGCTGTGTCTGGGTTTCTGTTGAGTCTCTTGGTCAAAGCAGCTATATTCAGACTTTTATAGGTGAAATAAGCATTATCACAACACAGCAGCTGGGTCTCGTGGACAGGAATCCCAAAATATTCAGGAGGAAGATGTATGACCATCTTATCTTGTAAATCACAAATTATCACTCCTAAAATGTTCTATTCATCAGAAACTAGGTGTTAAGATGGACAGGAGAGAAGAAATAGACTATCAGACGTGAGGAAAGGAATTACACTAGATCTCAAAAGGAAGAATGGCAAAGGATGGGGAAACATGCTTAAAAACATAATAAATAGCATCATATGAGAACATGTGTTTATTTTAATGCTGTCATGAATATTTCTATTTCTCCTAATTGTGTTGTTAGACTTATACAAATTATACACATTTGTCTGGCCTTTTGATAACGGTCATTAGAAAATACAAAAATAAAAAAAATATCATATAGATTGTTAGGTATAGGTAGCTAAAAATTGTTATCAATAATTGTTATTGTCTAGGTAGCAAAAGCTCAAAATGTCAGGGATAAAAGTACCAGGATAACAGTAATCCTCTCAAATATACATCTCTGATTTGGGACGAGAGGATCTTTCCATGGGCTAACCCTTCCCTGAGCAGGATGGTAGGATCATGATATACTGCATCGTACAAAGCACATAAAAACAAGGTAGCTGTGCCTTACTGCGTGGTGCTCAAGTACTAGAATATCAAACAAGATAAGAATAATGTGGCTAAGAATATGTGGCTTTCGTTGTATTTTGGTCCATTTATATATCTAAAGAGCCTGGGTTTTAAAATGGTCTCCAAAAAACTAATATAAAATAAAATAAAATAAAATAAAATAAAATAAAATAAAATAAAATAAAATAAAATAAAATAAAATAAAATAAAATAAAATAAAATAAAATAAAATAAAATAAAATAAAATAAAATAAAATAAAATAAAATAAAATAAAATAAAAATAAAATGGTCTCCAGAATTGTAATTTTTTTTTTTTTAGCATTTGTTAAATCCTATCATTTCATTAGTGAAATGCTTAAGCATGGAGCATGAAGTGCAGATGTATTGCATTGCTTATGATATAAAGTGATTCCAAGCAAGATATGGATCTGCCTAATAGAGGATTTTGCAAACTATTATCTGAACAATTTATTTTTTTAAATAATTCCCTTTTCTAAAATACTTGAAAATAGTTACAACACCATATGGTCTTTTTTAAATGGATAATTCCTTTCACTATTAGATGTATACAATTTAATTAAGTTATAAAACTAATTTAAGGAATCATTTCTATCTAAATCAGCTTGAAATATTAAGTAAACTTTAGATGGCTAGGACATTGTAATTGCTGAAGTCCCTTTTTTTTCCAATAAAATGCATATTTTGAATAGTATGAATTTGGTATTCTGAACTTATGGCCACTGTTTATTAAAATTTTGAATCATATATCAAAGTCACAAATGCAGCATACAATTGAAGGAAATCAAGGTATAAAAAAGATCAGTCAGATAATAAAGAGTAACGTACTAGATGTTTTTACATGGTGCATGAAACAAATGTATATATTACCTCCATTTTTTGGTTGGAGAAACAAGGTGTGGGCCGTAGAGGGTTGTCATTACTTCAGTAACTTCCAATTCAAATTAATGTCTATCCAAAATGGATATTCCACTCCACTACATTTATCTCCCCTAAAAGATTCTGTAAAGCCTACTTTTTAAAGAAAATTGTACCTAAGATCCTCATTTTGCTTTTAACTTTAGGACTGGAGCCATATTCCTGTACCTATGCTAAGCTCCTCTGACAACTATTGGTTTTATAAACCAATTCATTCACCTCCTATAGCGAAACATTTATATTGGTTTCACATGATGTTAACTGGACCCACCACCTCTAGCCACACTTCCATGTTGATCATGGCCAAATGTCAGGTTGTTTCTGGTGCTAGTGAATCACCTCGAGAAGTTGCTTGGCATTATTTGCAGTTATTTAATAGAAAGGCTCAGTGACAGAAACAGCGTGGGCTCTGCCCATTGCATCACATAACTCAAGCAATAGTACCCCAGATTAGCATCAATATTACACTTGCGCCCTATTTAGCAACAACTGCAAAAAATGGCAAGGTAGTTTCAAAGTTATCCTCTTCCTCTCTTACAAGTGTTTTTTTTTCTTTTTTTTTTTTTAAATGATGGACTATTAACCATGAGATTTCTAAGTCTTCTTGCAATCCAGAGAGCCTGAGGTTAAAGGCGGATTCAGAAGTAAAAGATAATTTTGAAAATATTAAATATTAACATTAAATATTAAAAATAGGAATGCCTGGGTGGCTCAGTGTTTAAGCGTTTGGCTCAGGGCATGATTCCAGGGTCCTGGGATCGAGTTCCACATCGGGCTCCCTGCAAGGAGTCTGCTTCTCCCTCTGCCTGTGTCTCTGCCTCTCTCTGTGTGCCTCTCACGAATAAATAAAAAATAAAATAAATAAATATTAAAAATATTTTATTACTCAATATGCAAACTTACTATGAGCTTAGTTTAGGAGTGTGAAAATAATTTGTGGGGGAATAAGACTTTTCAGAAAATAAGTATCATAAATGCCAAAGATTATTTACTGTGTAGACACTCTCAGGAAAGTACTGGAGGATGTTCAACAACAAAATGACAAGAACAGGCGACTGAAAGGTGAATTCTTTGTGGCCAAAAACCATGGCCTCCAATAGAGGAAAAATGTAGACTAATTCACAGAACAGAGAGGCAAAGGAGAGTCTTAATAACACGGCCATGTGAGAAGTCTAGACATTTGTCAGAAGAGTCCAGGAGAGATATTTTATGGGCTGGGCTAGGAGGGGTGCAGATTTAAATTTATAACACACCATTCTGACAGATTTGACCATGTGGAAACTGAATTGAGATACACTAATACGTTTAATAAAGCTCTTGGAAGGAAGACTCACATAGCGGAACTCAAAGGATGCATTTTACTTCAGGAAGGAAACAATTTCCCTCCTCCCTCCCTTCCTTCCTACTTCCTTCTTTCCTGTCCTCCCTTTTCCCTCTCTCTCCTTTTTTTTTTTTTTTTTTTGCACTCCTCTTCTTCTCTTTCTTTTGTTTTTTGTTTTTTGGTTTACATTGTAAATGAAAATTAAGATACTGTGAATTCAAAACTAATTCAGATTAACCAAAAATACACGTGCTTGCCTGATTAACAAAACAAATTTATTTATTTTCAGCTGTATAGTATCCCCATAAAATACTAAAACCTCATTTCTGTGGTTTACCACAATTTTCCTTGTTTCGCTACATTGCTCTCATGGATGTTTTAATATAGTAATTCATATTTTCTCAGGGCAATGTACTGTATTCAAGTAAGGCTTCGACTATGCCAACAAAAATAATTTTAAATTGAATGCTCTTCGTCCTTGTGTTTGGTTTATCACATTTTATATTTAGCAATGCAATTGTGAGAATAGTTTATTCTGGAGTAAGTAATATTTTATTCTGGTTTTATTGCCATCAGGCACAGTTTGAGCATCACAGTCCTCATTATTTAGACATAACACAGTGTCTATGTATATAAATCTAAAAATATATCATCCATTTTTGTTATTTCAATATGTATTCATCCTCATGTATTCTTTTCAAACTCCCCCTTCCCTTTTTTGAAAGCTTTCTGCATTGGTTCATTGCCCAATCTACTTCATTTCCGCATCTTTATCTTAGTTAATAATATTTTGATTCACTTATGATATTATGATACTACAACATCATTTTATATTCTCTTTCACTTCATTTTGGTCATTACGGGCTACATTTTCATCATCTCAAATCTAATTCATATCATTTTAAAGCAGGCACTAGTCATTGTGTGCCCAATTATAATTGTTTTCTTTTATTTCCTGTTATCTTGAATTCAATTACCCTTTTTATTCATTTCTCATCTGTTTATGTTATTCTCAATTTGATTTTGTAAGGCTCTGGTTCTGCTAATATTACTTTACAATATAGTGTTACCCTGATTTCATATACTTCCTTTTCATTAATACTTGTTCAGTGCACACACATACACACACGCACACACACACACGCAATTTCTTCTACAGAAAATCACTTAACCCTCTTTTTATGCCTGTTGGCATTTACTTACCACTCTTTTCAGTAAAACAATATTTTTAGAGTTTTACTTGTAACTTCACCAACTTTTTAACAGTGATTTTAGTACATTTTTCTTGCTAAATATATCTAATGTTACTTTAGTCATAAATTCTGTTATTACAGTACTCCTATAAATACACCTTTTCTTCATTTACAATGTTGAGTTGATCTTCCTTTATTTTATACTCTGTTTCAATTAGTACATTTGGCTAAATTTCATACTGGTTAAATTGGTGAAAATATTATTCTACTTTTAATTTAATTCTAAATTTCCTTTCATAGGATGAAAGAAAAGGCCAAAGGTGAGCAGACTCTCCATTTGATTCAGATGAGTAAAATGATAGCATCTACTGTAAAATAATTTAATAATACTTGACTTCATAGCCATTTACTCATTATTATGTGCCTCAAAAATAATGGCAAAGTGTTAGATTTGTGTAATCATTAAAAAATAAGCATGAACTCTTAAATTCTGATGCAGGAAAAATGAATTGAAAACTGAAGGCACTGACACAGAATCTAATCCCTGTTCATGTTGCTTCTTGTGGGCTTTTGAAATTCCCTAGCTAAAGTGCTAGAAATTCATATCCTACTTAAAATAACTTTGTCCTATGGCTATAATATAGTATGCGCCCATTTTTTGGGATTTGTTGATGAGAAGAGATTCGTTTTCTTCACATTCTCTCCTTCTCAAATGGAAGTTCTGATATTTCATTTTCCAGAAAATGGGTCTGAGTTCTTCATCTAAATTTTAAAATTATAACTGAGTTGACATTGTTTCATTTATAGGTCAACTAGTTCATCTAAAGCAGGGCTGTTCAATTTACGTGATAATGGGAATGTTCGCTAGACTGTCCAAGATGGTAGCTACTAGTGATATCAACACTTGGGATCTGTAGGTAACATGAAAGATTCATTTAGAATGTTATTTAATTTTAAGTAATTTAAAATTTAAACATACATATATGATTAGTGGCTTACATAAATAGGGAGAATTATATTAAAGAGACACACCTTATATCATTTGGGATTTTAAATATCGCTATTCAGTAGGTACTACTGTCAAGAAACCCAAGAGGACCAAACTTCATGAATCCAAAGGTAAATATCAAAATGTAACTTTTCAGTACAAATAAGAAAATTTAAAAAACAAAGTTCTACACGTGTGTTTCAGAAATTTGAGAAGAGGTATTTACTTGGTTTCTTTTTCCTTCTTTTTTTTTTTAATTCAACAGCTGAGAATATTTATTGATTAGCTACAAGGTAGGGCATTTTCCCTGAAACAATAAGATGGATCGAGACAAGGGCAAAAACAAGTTGTAGTTCTGAAGGGAATGACAAATTAAACCAATGTTTCACTGCTGGACTGAGTGGATGATATGCTATGAAAAATACGGAGAAGGGTCAGGGGATGAGACATTCCAGAAAACATCCATACTGCTTTTCAAATTCAAGGTAAGTTACTTTCACTAGAAGGCGGGGGTGCGGGTATGTGAGGTGGGGGAGAAGACAGTATGTACAATAAGCTGCAGCTGAGTTAGAGATATGAACTTGCTTGGATACTACTTTTTAAAAGTATTATCGTTTAGTTTCCCAGTTTCATAACATCTACATGGTATGGAAAATCTATTCCTATACAAAAATGTCAATAAATAAGTAAACAAAGGCATAATTGGTATTTCTAAATGAAAATGAATACATTTGATGCTTTTACAATTAATATGAACCTAATTATACTTTAAAGTTTTGGTGTGCTAATATGATCCTTCTAAATGCAAGCAAAGTCTAACATGGGACAGGTACATTAAAAATGTGTACCCAGAATCTTCTGAAAACTTGCTAAATCCCTCAAACAGGGAAAAATAAGAAACACTCTCATCTAATAATTAGGCAAACCCTGGCATGTAAAGAAAAGGGTTCCAAATGGCCACTTAAAACACCTGAGAAAAATGTAGGCCTTTCAAAATTTAGGGACAGACTTCTGGTTTTGGCTACACCCTGTAAAGAACTTAGAAGTCATCATTCCATTTTCGTGAGAAAAAGATGAAGAGAGGCGCCTGGGTGGCTCATTCAGTTAAGCCTTTGCCTTCAGCTCAGGTCATGATCTCAGGGTTTTGGGATGGATCAAGCTCCACATCAGGCTCCCTGCTCAGTGGGGAATCTGCTTCTCCCTCTCCCTCTGACCATTCTTCCTCTTCTTTTTCTCAAATGAATACAACATAAGCTTTAATTTTTTTTAAAGAAAAAGAGGAAGAAACTGAAAACCAGCAACTCTTTTTGGATTCATTAAAAACTAAGCCTGCAAGGGAAACTGTCACCCTAAAATCTGGAGAGGGGAAAACCCAGGGTCAGAGCCATAATTTGCTTCAAAGGACCAGAAGCTCAGGGAGTTATGAATTTAAAGGACCACTTGTTTGGTAACTAAACAAATTGCTGGAGGTTGAATGTTGAGGACCCTGAGAGGGAGAAACTTTTGGGGACACAGTATGAGGAGGTTCTCATCCTTCCATGGGCTTTTCCTTCAAGGATCTTTACCAGGTTTCCAAAATGAAGGCAAGAGAAAGATCCCCATAGGCCCTGACAGGGGAAGAGAAAACAATCTCTGTGAAATATGCCCAAAGCCTTCTCTATAACAAAGGTCTGCTCTCTAGGGTGAAAGTCTTCATCAAAGCCTATCACCACTGGAGAAGGAACTGCTCTCACCCTAGCTCCCTGTAGTCTTTTTATGTCTCACCAGAGTAGAAAGAAATAAATACAGTGAAGAAACAAATACTTTTGCTGTTACAAACCAAAGACAAAACCCGCTAAAAAATAATGATATAATCATCATATTGTAGACTACTTCCTCTCCTTACTACCTGAACATCATCCAAAAAAAGCCTTTGCTCTAATAACAGTGGATTACCAAATAAAGATCTGCAAGGCATAGACTCTCTCCCAGGAAGAATATATAGCAAAACCCAAAGTCAAGAGCAGAAACAAAAAACAAGGACACTAGAGGAATTTGAAGTCTCTGGGACTGACCGACAGCTACAACAAATATTTGCACTTAGCTCAACTCACAGATTAACACAAATTCTTGCATTAAAGCCCTATTCACCTCAGTTCCTATTATCTGATACAATATATCCAGCTATCAGCAAAAAAATGAAGAGGCACACCAAATTATGAGAAACAAAACAAAACATTGAAGAGACAAAGGAAGACTTAGGACCAAACTCAGAGATACGACACAGGTGTTGGAATTATCTGAGAGGGAATTTAAAATGACTGGTTAATATGTTAAGGGCCCAATGGAAATAGTAGACAACATTTAGCAACAGATGGGTAATGCAAGCAGAAATGTGAGAACTCAAAAGGTTAGTGAAGTCTAATATCTTGCTGGCATAACTTTTTATCTCTAAATGAGTTGTGAACATTTGCATAATGATGCCTTGAGAATGAAATAAGATATGCAGAAAATTATGTTGCCTAACATTTTAATAGTATTTTGGAACTTACAATATGCTGTTGCTTATCTTATTTCATTAGGCCCTAAACACAGATCTGGAAAGTAGACCGTCAGGCATTATTATTGTCCGTGCACAAAGCAGGGTTTAGAGGTTGTATCAGTCTGCGTAAAGCAAAGTCAGGCTGTGATAACAAATAGCATCCAAACCTTAGTGGCTTACAACGGAACAGGTTTATTTTTCTCTTAGTTTACCGGTTAATCAAGTGCGTGGGTTTGATTCTTTAATTTTAAGAAACTAGCTACAAGAATATCTGGGACATTGCATTTGTCTTGGTAGTGAGGGAAAAAAAAAAAAAAGAATCATTGACAGAAGTATGTGATACTTCTGTAAAGTTCTTCTGGACAAAGACTATATGCAACCTTCCTCCCATTTTTGCATTGTCAAAGTCAAATAATATGATCATTCGTTGTCAATGTTAAGTACGTTTTACCCCGCCACAGACCATGGTTCAGTAGGGAAGAACCAAGAGTGAGGGGCAGAAATTATTTAGGCAATAATATAATCTACAACAGATATTATGGCTTACCCGAGCTTGTGTGGTGGCACTATTTGATTATAAGCTCTCTGATTTCAAATTTTGCATTGTTTTAATTCACCACTTGGAAAATAAAACAAAAAACTTAGAACATAAAATTGAATAACTAATTTTAATACTGTTAATTTGGTATGCAAATGTCTTCCTTAGTATATCAATTAGGAGTGGTATTAGCTACATATTCATTGGTGAATAAATAGAAGTTTTATTTTCCTACACAGCAAGAATTTCTAAACAGATAGTTCCATGTCTGACAGAGTAGTTCTATGTTGCTATCAAAGACACAGTGTTTTAAAAACTTTTCTTAAAATACCACTTTTAGGGGCGCCCAGATTGGTCAGTGGTTGAGCATTTGCCTTCGGCTTGAGTCATGATCCTAGGGTCCTGGGATCAAGTCCCCCATTGGGCTCCGTGCAGGGAGCCTGCTTCTCCCTCTGCCTGTGTCTCTGCCTTTCTCTGTGTGTCTCTCATGAATAAATAAATAAAATATTTTTAAAAAAATAAAATATAACTTTTATCTTTATGCCTATCTCATCATGGCCTCTAATGACTACCCCATGGTCATGTCTGCATTCAATGTAGAAAGAAAGATACTTTTGAGAGATAGAAGTTTTGTAGCAAATGAAAATTTATTGTCCTTGCTTGCATTTTAATAAACATTATATTTTTCAATAAATGCAAACATATTTTATCTAGCACTTACAAATTTGTTTTTTAGAATGTACTGATTTAAAACAGAAGAAAAATCAAATAAGAAAAAGCATATAATCATATTTTAAGTGAAGGGCATAAAGGAGATAAAAGAAACATAACAAGTGAACTAAATAGTGCAAATTAAGATGATAAATATGAAATTCAAATGCAATAACATCAATTATCTGTGATATAAATTGACAAGCAATCTTGTAAAAGTGTCATCAAGACAGATTTAAAAGAAAGGGAAAGAATAAATAAATCCTAATTCTGTACTGCTTACAATTGACTTATTAAAAGCATAAGGACACACAAAGGATAAAATTAAAAGAATAAAAACAAATAAAAATACTAGGTGAATTCTAACCAAACATGGTACATATAACTATAATAATGCAAGGCAAAATAGACTTTCCTACAACAGCTATTATAAGTATAATGAGGATTACTTCAACATGAGTAATTAAATCAGAATATATTATAATTTTAGATTTGTATGCACCTGATAAATAGCTCTAGAATAGGTACAGTTAAAATTAATGGAAATACTGGAGAAAATAGAGATTAAAAAATGATGGTGGGAGACTTTCACATAATTTTCTCAGTAATTAATAAAATAAGCCTATAAAATAAGCAATAAACAGAAACTTTGAACAAAATGGTTGACAAAATTAAAAAAATGCAAGTTTACGGAATATCAGAAACACAAATTTCACATACATAGGACATTTATATAAATTGAACCACAAAATTCAAAACCCGCGATAACAAATTTCAAAAGATGAAATATTATAGTTCATAATCTGACCTCAAAGCAGAAAAAAATAGTGAAATATATCAGAAAATTCCCATGCCTAATAAAGAAAAAATAACTCATGTGTCAAATAAGCAATTATAATGGAAACCAAAAAGCAATTTTTGTAAGCCAGAAAATAAAAAATACTAAATATCAAGAGGTCATAAAGTATCCAAATATGGAAATATATAAAAGTGGAAGAACTGCAGATCAACATGAGAATTTGAAATTTTCAATAAATACTCATAGCAAAGTTGCTTATTCATGTGGAAAAAAAATGGCTGTCTATGTGGAAAATGAAATTCTTTCCTCACACTATACAATTTCAGTTGGATTCAAGACTAACATATAAATGGAGAAATCTTAAAATCGTTTGAAAAAATAATAGAATAATATCTTCTCCAGTAAATATTCTCCAGTAAATCAAACTTCAAGAAAAACACTACTAAAAACAAAATGATTGATCAATTTAACCATATTAAAATTAAGAAATTCTGTTCAGTAAATGCTACAAAAAAAATTGAAAAAGATAAACCATGAAGTGAGAGACAATATTTGCAGAACACACCACTATCAGTATCTAACATATTCAAACTACTAAGAATCAAGTAAGAAAAAACAACTGGAGACAAAAAATAAAGAGTAAAAAGGCTCATACAAGCTTCTCATCTAAAAGGAAACCTATGTTGTCTATGGAGAAGTTAAAAGACATTCCAATATATCAGCAACCACATATATACAAACTAAAATAGAAATGAGATACTATTGCACAATTTAGCCAAGATAAATTTTAAAAGCATTAAGATGACAAATGCTAGTGAGATCATAGATCAACAAAAACTTCCTTAACAATTGTTAAAGGCGTAAATTTGTACACTACCATGAAAACCACAAAGACAACCCCTAATAAAATCAAATATGCATGTATCTCGGTACATGGTAATTTCATTCCTACGTGCACGCTCATGGAGGTCTTGCATATTTCTGCCATAAGAACTGTACAAGGAATTCACAGGAATCCAAATACCAATCAGTGGCAGATTGTTGGTTAAGTTCATAATATAGAATTTCATACAACACAGGTGAGTCCTACAGGCTTGATAATAAAAAAGGAAATACGCAGGCATGATTTGATATGTACAAAGTTCAAAAACAGGCAATAATAAATAATGCAATTTTACTATGTTCACAAAAGTCAGGATGGCAGTTACCTTACCTTGGATGGGGAACATGTGATTTGGAAAAAGACAGACACTGAGTTTCTAAGGTATTGACAATAATCTTTTACAAACCAGGGCATTATCTGAATATTCACTACATAAGAACTCCTTCAACTACACCTACAGGTTTTATATACTTTCCGATACTTATGCAAATTTTTCCAATAACATTACAAATTGTAAAGAACTGCAAAATTATAAAGATTGTTATCTATTCTATGTGCATCATACGAGACATTAGGATAAGAGCACAGGTGTGGAGCGCGATCAAACAGGCTTCAAACCATTTTCTATTATGGTCTAAGGTTGGACCCTGGAGGGCCTTAGACTCCTCTATCTATAAACGAGGCATTTGGGGCACTGGGTGGCTCAGTCGGTTCAGTAGGTTAAGCATCTGACTCTTCTTTTTGGCTCAGGCTATGATCTAATGGGTCATGAGACTGGACTCAGCGCTCAGAGGGGAGTAGGCTTCAAGATTCTCCCCCTCTCCCTCCTCCTCTGAGTGCCCCCTCCCCCACTCGTGCTCTCTTGTCATAAATAAATGAAATATTTTAAAAAATAAATAAACAAAGAGGCATAGGACCATGGTCAGGATTAAATGAGATCATCTAAAATGTCTGTGTTTAATTATCTTCCCAAACATAACCTGTTTTTATTCTTACTATCTGTTAATGTCACTACTACTTATTTTCTAATCTTTCAGGCCAGAAATTGGCTAGTCAGCCCTTTCCTCATTTTTCAGTTCAATTTGATCCCCAATTCCACTGCAGGATATGTCCTAAAGGCCCTACAAATGACTTCTCTATTTCCTAATCCCATTCTATGTTTAGGCTTCTGTAATCTCTAACCTGAAATTATTCCTATGGCTTTAATTTTGGTGTTCTTAGCTCAACTCTTATCTTTTCTTTTTTTTTTTTTTTTAGTTCCTCAAAGATAGAGTGACCTTTCTCAAAATTGCATGTGTGTTCATGTATCTGCCCACCTTAATTCAATTACTCACCATGAACTAATTGATAATAGCCAATTTCCACTCCATTTGTGTATTTATCAACATCCATGTATCAATCTATTCATTGCTGCATTCATCCATCCATGTATCTATCCATCTAAAATAGGATCACCTCTTCACTCTAAGCAAGTATATTAGATTTTTTTAATGCAATTATGAGACTGTCATAATCTAATGAAGGATACTTTCATTACTCTATAACACTATCTCTGAAATCTTATATTTATTTTCTCTGTAACACTTTTTCCTCCAGAATATTGAAATATGAATATCTGCTGAAACCCACCTTATCGTCCCATCCCTTTGTGATGTGCCCCCTATCTCCGTAGGCCTTTCCTGCTCACAATTAGTTCTGTATGATCTCATCTTCTGTAGGATGCCTTCTTTGATTGCCTTGGATAATGTCAGTCATACTCACTTCCATATTCCTTCAGAGATTTCTATCAATAAATCCATTTTATTATGTTTACCTATCATGTTTACCCATCA
Organism: Vulpes vulpes; assembly: GCF_048418805.1. Classification (NCBI taxonomy): domain Eukaryota; kingdom Metazoa; phylum Chordata; class Mammalia; order Carnivora; family Canidae; genus Vulpes; species Vulpes vulpes. Next base: position 86,194,230 of record NC_132784.1, on the reverse strand, counting down.
CAAACTATTGAGAACAGAAAGTGGCAAACTTAACTTTGTATTCTCATAAACTACACAAAGAGCTAGAACATCCATGGCATTCAGTAGAAGATACGCATTTTGATGGCATAATTTTGATGATTATTAAATTTTAATTCCCTTTTCCTCATGTATCAATCTACACTCTTGACTTGTAATGCTTTATATATTTTTCTGTCTCTCTTTTTTGAGGATTGTGCAGCCGACTCTGTTTCCTGTACAGTCTAGTAAATCTGGGAAACTTAATAAATATTAGAATAATAACCACATACAGTGAGCTGAAGTCCCTGTTATTTTTATTTCTCTCCCCAAGACAACTTTATAGGCAGGAACTTCAAGGGAAATAATTTCATTATCAATGACAGTTGAGCTTACACTTTATAAAACTTTTTCTATTTTCCCCGTCAGTGAAATTTATGAGATACCGAATGTGTTTAGGAAAGTAATTTGAAGTAACACTCTGGCCTTAATACGAGAAGTACTAAAATCTCTAATTGTATTTTAGGTAGTAGATCAACCTGACCTTCCATAATAGGAATCTGAAAGCCAGGAGGCATTTGTGAATTGTTAATGTTCAAATTTGTATACATTCCCAATATTATCTTTATTTAAAATGCCAATGCATTGCTATGTTGTGATAAGACAGCCTTAGTTCTGACTCTACCAACTTCATATTCTTATGCCCTAAGTACAGCACCAATAAAGTTACATTATCTGATCTGGAAACACTCTATGCTGTGGATTAGCTTTATCAACAAGCAAAGAGTTGTGAATAGAGTCCATTTGTCACCCACAGATGAAATTTCAGGGTTGAACAGATCGGAGAAAATCACCATTTCTTTTCTGCCTTTTGCATTTTCTTATGAGTACTTATAAAATTAACTGGGAGAAGAGCACAACTTAAAAATATATATGTATTTTCTATACTGGCATGCTTCTCTTTTGTACAGGCGAATCATATCATTATCCACTCCACAGCAGTGGATTTTCTTCTGATTCTTAGTGATCTTTATTTTTTTTCCACAGTTCTATTTAGAAAATTGAAATGGCTTTCTCTTGATAACCACCCATAGCACAGCCACCTAGTGTGGCTTTATTTCAATAGCATATTTGAACAGAAAAGGCAACCAGTCTTTCCATTCTCTACCTTTGAAAATTAAAACACTGGATTTAGATAACCTGTATTGAAATGATGCAGGGCGGAGGGAGAGGAAGTAATGTAACCTACTTTGCATTCAGTATCCACCTGAAACATTTACTTTCTCTATGAATGAAGCGAGGGCTCATTTCCTCATTTCACCTTGATGATTATGAACTTTTTACACAACCAAATTTTCTCCTGATTATAATTTGATGAAGAAAATGTCACAAAAATTAAATCAAATCAAATGGCATTCCTCAGGAAAAAAAAATACATATACATAAAGCTCCATATCCTGCATCTGCTAGGTTGCTAAGTCAAGGATTCTGGAATAGGATATCATGATACTGAGACCATGGCTTATGGATAGAGAGATCACCTACTCTTTGTATCTTTTCAAAGCCTTTGCAAAGGTATTTGTCACTGTCAAATCTATGAATATGCATGCTTCGGTTGTGGATGAGATGTAACACAGCTATTCGCCATAGTTATAAATCAGCCGCTCCTTGGAATATCATTTCTTGTTGCTACATAGAAGGTTAACGGAAAGGGAAAGTGTTCTCCTTACCATTTCTTATTTCTCATGGAAATCTGTTCCCTCAGGTGACATTTATGAAAGAAACTGCAGTTCTGTTAATACTTGTGAAGAGTATGAATTGTCAGCATATCTGTACTCAGTTGCTCCATCTGTTTCTATTAATTCAATTTGTCTTTAATGTCCCAACCCTCTAATTATAACCTGTGTCATCTAAAATTTAATAAGTGAACTCATGGGCTATGGTTTTGATCTTTCTTTGGAGTCCCTATTAAGAGTGGAGGTAAAAGTCGGAATGATTTGCACACTTTTTTTTTTTCTTGATTTCCTCAGTGGATGAAATCCCCCCAAACAACTTGTGGAGGACTCTCTTAGGTATATGGTACAATTTCATGAGTTCTGTTGCATTTCTGAATCTCAAATATGTATATGACAAGTAAAAGGTGCATTACATTCAAAAGAAATATTTAGAGAGAGGTACGTTTTTGACTAATTGCATCATTTGGAGAAAATAAATGGATTTACCAAATTCCGTATTTTGTTATGCTGCAAGAATAGAAATTAGGAGCTCAGCACTTAAATTCCATATGATAATAATACTTTTCAGAATACATTACGAATGCACACAACCTTTTATTCTGTTGAGTATGTGTATAGGCAATTAGGTTACTGTACTTAGTAAGGCAGGAGTTAAAATACCAAACTTCTCAATTCAAAGCACACGGCAAGAAATATATGTACTTTCTTGTATTCAAACCTCATTTCAACCAGCTATCTCTTCTAATTCCATCCTGTAAGGAATGCTACTTAACCTTTATGAACACTATTTGGCAGTGACATTATGTTAGTTGAATTCATCTACTTTGAAGTCTCTTTTCTTATTAGTACTCAGATTTGCCCTTCCAGCTTGCCTTTACTTCCTTTCTTAACAATCCCCCCCCAAAAAAAGAGTAAAACTTAAAGTCAGAATTAGAAATTTATCTCAAAATGATTCCTCGCGTACAAATACATGTGATATTTCTGAAGACCAATGACATTATGGAATTATGGAATTATGGAATTCATTTTTTGTAAGGCTCTATCTAGTACATTTATCATTGTAGGGCTATTTTACACTGTATTGAAATTACTTTTATGAACGTCTGTACGTTTTTTGGTCTACAAGAGGTTCACCTTTTCTACCCTAACATTTTAATTTCGTGTCTCAATAAATAAATAAATAAATAAATAAATAAATAAATAAATAAAATAAAAATAATTTCATGTCTCCAAATGCTCATCGGCACAGTGACTGGAACTAACAATGCGCCTTTGTCATCCGATGCAGACTTAGAGTCTTACTATGGAACTTCTTTATGTCCATGCAGCTAGGAAGCACTTTAAAGCACTTTATGATGCTGGTTATGTACACTGCGTGTGCATGCGTATATGTGCTTCTATATTAGGGACTTTACTTAACGGTGGGAAGGTTTTCAAATGACCTTTCACTAAACTTCAGGGTGTCCTCCCGCTTTATACATGTAGACATCGATTTCCTAGGTCTGGCACAGCACTCCTCTCACATATACCGAATTTATTCCTGCATTTGTTTCACAATCATTCATCGGAGGCAAGCTTTGTGTTTTCTTTGCTACACAGAACAAATGTTGTTACCTGCAGGAGCATCTTCCTGTCTGACTTCAATTTATAGAGAATTTTATTTTCTCATATACCTATAGGGTGCATTGCCTTCCCAGCTGGAATATATACAACATAAAGATTATTTTTATATTACTTTTATAATAGTCACAGTATCCAAAAGAGCACTAATAAATATTAGTTGATATGTTAGGAATAAAAGAAAATGTAAACATATTCTTTTTAAAATGGTATCAATTATTTCTCATTCACATCATAGAAAAGCAGATGTTGAATTCACTGAGACTAACGGTTTTACTAACTCACATGGAAACTCCAGATGAATTTTTCTGTCACCGCAATAGCATCTGTGTGTTGGCTGAATACTGATGACCTTGAAACACAGCTTTCTAGTTCTAATAAGACAGGTAATTAAGTCAACTTCAAAAGTGGCTTTGCCCCATAAGACAGTGTCAGGTTCAAGGGGAAAATCCTTAGTTGCACATTAAGCATTTTCTTCTTAATTAGCTGAAACACGTTTTCTTCTGTTTGTTTAGTAGTTTTAATAAATTGCAAGTAATCAACTTTCAGTTAGAGGACAACATATGTGGAAGTGAGTGGTCTGTGTCTTCATTAATGAGATACCTGTTCTGGATTGGCCAAAGGGCAAAGACATGGTTGCTGTAAAAGCAAAGTACAGATGAAGAATGAAAAGAGTTCATTTACTAATCAGCAAAAAATTCCACCTGACTGATATCTTACATCCAATTTGAATCTTCTCCAACCTCACTGCTCGCCTCCCTCCCTAATCCATATCCTAAATGTAATGAGCAAAGTGCTTTCTTCTTTGGCTACCACCTTCTGATACCTGTCATCCTTTCTATCTCCCCAGAAGGAAGACCATTTAAAGGCCAATGTGTATTTGTACTTTTAAAGATCAATAAAATTCTTTATTATTAGAATTTTTTTTCTTTTTAGTTTCAAAATATTGAAGATCCTAACTTAGCCAAAGGTCTATGTCCAAGTCTTTATATCATGGTCTCTCTCTCTCTCTTTCTCTCCCTCTCAGCCTCATATCCCCCTCTCCATGTCTGTCCCTCCAAGATCCCTGCTTATTTTCCTTTTCCAAGTGATAAAGGAGAAAAAAAATTAAACTTGCCATGAAATTTTTGTTCAAAAATAAATCAAAGTTATATTTTATTGTGGAAAAAGCATATTAACATATATAAAAGAGTAAAAGCAATTCATTATGTTGAAAATTTGCTTCAATGTAAGAGACTAAAACAATTCCCATTGTAAACAACTATCTTTGTCACAAAAATCAAATGAGAGGTAAATGCACAATGGAATGGTTAACATTTTAATCTCAGTAAGCCAGAATAATAACACAGTTTACTTATATTCCATTTATCTATTAAAATATGTAATTACTTTTACATATGTTAATTTTCATATAATTTTGTTTACAATTTGATTAAATGTGTTTCAACAATTAATATACCCCTTTATTTCCATAGGAGTTAAAAATTTGCCACAAGGGAACATTCATTTTTGAGGGACATATCTCTGTACATTGCAGAGTAAAATTTATGAATAATTCACCTTGCCTTTCATTAGTTATTTCTGATTCCATATTTTATTAACTTTCCTGGATATATTTTTGCATTCCATAGAGAATGTGACCTACACATGATCCACTTACAAAAGAAATCAGACCGTTAGAGGTTAAAGGAACAGTACAGACCCAGTTTCAATTTTGAATTTTGCAGACAAGGATAAGCCTAGAGAGTTAATCGTTTTCCCCAAGGTCACAACAAAGGAGTCAAGCCAGGATGACATTTACAGCAAAAACAACAGAAAGGGGTCCTCCAAAATATTAGCCATGTTTCAAAATCTTTTTAATGCTAGCTATGGTCTGAGTAGAAGGTAATCTAGATGGCAAAAAGGAAGTTTTGAAGAAATACTTAAAAATAGAGTGGATTGAGGTGATCAATTCACAAAATATATGTATATCAAATTATCAAGGCATACACCTTCAACATATGCAGATTTTTGGTCAATTATACCTCAATAAAGCTGGGGAGAAAATAGAGAATAAAATATATATGATTTACATTATAGCATATTAAAAGGTGGAAATTATAGAATATACAAATTAAGTGATAAGATATGCCAGTTTGAAAGAATATCAAGGTATTTCTTAGAAAAGCTTAATAATATAGATTAGATAGATAGATAGATAGATAGATAGATAGATAGATCCTGATTGGGTTGTTTCAGGGTTGTTTAACCCTGATTAAACAACACCAGAGGTCAGAAAGTGTACACACATAAGAATGGAAAAAACTAGTCATTTTCTAGAAACCTACTAAGAGCAGATAATTTATTTTGGGATCTTTTCTCTTATTAATTCTTTAATAATCCCCCCCAATTTTTTATTGATTCAATTTAATTTTAGATCTCTTAGATTTATTTAAGTCCTATGATTTTGTTTGTTTATTTTTTTGTTTGTTTGCTTGCTTCCTGTTCTTTTCTTTCTGTTACTTCATTACTCTTTCACAGAAACTTCCTCAACTTAATTATTAAAAACAAAACTTTTAATGCATTTTGGAGAATGAGAACGATACACTTTTTTAAAAAAAGATATTGTTTTTTTTTTTTTTTAATAGACATTCTAATGTTTATATATTGTAGTGTAGAGGAGAAAAAAAAATATTTTCTGTGCCCTTCCAGGGTCTTCTTGGCTGAGAACCCCCAGTAATAAAAGACAGGTTAGCAGGAGAAAAACAGAAGTCTTACAATATGTATGCTTCATGTTTATATAGGAGAAACCCAGGAAAACTGAGCAACTCCCTTAAGTGCCCCAACCACCTCCTTAAATATCTCCAGCAAAGACAAAAGAAGGAGGAGGCAGTTATGAGAGGCTATAGGAAGAGTGCTGCAAACACAGGTGAGGTTATTATATAGATTTAAATCCCTGCCTAGGGCAGCCCCGGTGGCACAGCGGTTCAGCGCCGCCTGCAGCCCGGGGTGTGATCCTGGAGACCCGGGATCGAGTCCCGCGTCTGGCTCCCTGCGTGGTGCCTGCTTCTCCCTCTGCTTGTGTCTCTGCCTCTCTCTCTCTCTAGCTGTGTCTCTATGAATAAATAAACAAAATCTTCAAAATAAATAAATAAATAAATAAATAAATCCCTGCCTTCTTCACTGATAAGAGTCTCTATGGATTGTCATCCTTCTCTTCCTGACACAGAGAGGGAGATGGCAGGGGTTGGGGGACGGTGCTTACAGAGCTTTTCCTATGTCTAGTGTTTCTTAAAAATAATCAGCCTAAAATAATCCTCATGCCAAAGGAACATATCTTAGTTAGGGAGGCAAATTCTATCCTCCACACTAATTTTATTAGCATCTTCTTATTTATGTATGTATAATATTCCTTTTCACTCTACGAAAGCATTTTGACTTTTCCTCCCTCTGTTTTAACATCTTCCAGTTTTTTTTTTTTTTAATTTATTTATGATAGTCACAGAGAGAGAGAGAGAGAGGCAGAGACACAGGCAGAGGGAGAAGCAGGCTCCATGCACCGGGAGCCCGATGTGGGATTCGATCCTCGGTCTCCAGGATCGCGCCCTGGGCCAAAGGCAGGCGCTAAACTGCAGCGCCACCTAGGGATCCCGATCTTCCAGTTTTGTAAGCTCTTTTCCTTCTTGATCATTTGGTTTCTGCCATATTCCATCCTGTATCAGTTATTAGGCTTTCCACCCCCCACCCCCAGCTCCAGAGCACCCCCTCTATGCTCTTGAGTAGACTGTGGTTTGTTCCTTGACCCCACCACTATGGAGCGCTAGAGGGAATGGACACCAAAGAAGAAACTAACCGTCCTTGGTCCTTGGATGTTCCTTTCAGCATCACTTTGGAAACATCTCCTGACTCTAGAAACTACAGTTGGTCCATATTTCCTTTTTGTTTTGTTTTGTTTTCATACATTAGACCTCTCCTCATTCTGCTCCTTCCTAGCCAGAGTGTTTCCTCTTTGGAGACCTGAGTCCCAGTTCTAAGCAGTCCTTTCTCTGAGCTCTTGAGTTAACATCCACTGGGAACAGCCTCTCTTCAGTGTTTCCTTCCAAGATTCTAGTTATTCATAACCCCAACATCTTTCCTTTTCTTGAAGTAGTAGCTGTTCCTGTCACTGTTACCTGTATTACATCAGTGTTTCCTTTTGGCCATTCCAATACTTTGTAGAACCTGCATAACCCATTTTTCAGTTTCTCCTTTCCTCACATGAACCTGACTGCTACTGAATTTTTCTCTCTTTATTTTGCTTAACTACTAACATTTCAAACTTAAGGATGAGGACTAAGTTACCTACTTGGAGCTATGTCAATTGATGGGTGCCATCATTATTTAAGATCTTGCTCAGGGAGGCAACCATTTCCCTGGGGCACTCAATAGCATCATAAAGAGGTATTTTCTCTGGTCGAGTCAGACTTTCTAGAGATGACCCTTCTCATCCTCTGCCTAATGGATAATCATCCAGATATGAAGTGTGCAAAGCTGAAGAAGAAAAAGATGAAGCCATTTTTTTCTACACGTAAACTCCCAGTTAACACCAATATTTCCTGATCTTTACCTCAATTTTATCCTATTTGGTATCTGATACTTCTACATTCTAATGCGTGTGACATTCAGAGGACAATTTGACCCTTTTCTCAATTTATCCACTCTAAAAAGCTATTGACTATATTTTTTTTTCCACTGAGGTATTGGCTATTTCACATATAAACTGTTCTGTGATAAGACTGTTGTATTGTACTTGCTGCACCATGCTTGTGGATACTCTATTTTAATTAATTTGCTATTATTTAAAAATGCTCTTTCCATCTGTAGGACCTAAAGAACACCCTCAAGTTTTTTGTAGCACCAAATGTCAGATGGTGCATGAAAATAAAGGCATGCCCACCTTATAATATTGAAAACAGGAGTGTAAAATACACAATATTTTGAAGAGCACTTTGCCTACATATATTTGCCAATATAAAATTGACCCCTAAAAAACCTTTTAAATATAATTTTCCTCTACTGTAACATAAGCAAAATTAAAAAATAAGCAAAAATATAAAAACACACAAACATTTATGTACAAGTATGCTTATCTCATAATCTTAGTAATAATAAAATGTTTATAAACAAGTCAAATACTTCAACTCTAATAGATTATATTTAAACCATATGATAAATATATAAACAAACATTTGAAAAATTAAAAATAAATTCTCTAAAAACTTTTACAAGAGGCAAAATCACTATATATGATTCTAATCTATCAAAATAAAAAGAACTGATTATGTATATGCATGGAAAATAGACTGAATCACAGTAAAATATTTTAAAAAGTGGTGGAATTATATATTATGTTAATTTTATTTTAAAATATTCACTTTCTATATTGTAAATATAATACTTTTATGGGTTTTATTATAAAAATATATTTTAAAATTCTACAACCATGCATTTAATTATGCAAAACATACCTCTCACTGTACAAATTCTAGTAGGATTGTTTATTCTTCAAAAGAATAGGTTAAATCATGCTTTTGTCCAGTGGTATCCAATCTAATTTTTGATTTAATCTGCCCCATGTAAGATGTCAATTTAATAATAATAATAATAATAATATGGAAAATAATAAAATATTCATTCAAAAATAATGGTCATAACAGAGGTAAGGAGTTACAAATAATTAACAACTATTTAGGCAGATTGCATTCATTTCCTACTTTCTTTTTTCCTTAAAGATAGATTTATTTATTTATTTATTTATTTATTTATTTGAGAGAGAGAGAGAGAGAGAGAGAGAGAGAGGGAGAGAGACACCACACACAAATCAGGGAGGAGTAGAGGCAGAGAGAGAGAAAGAATTTCAAGCAGAGTCCCCACTGAGTGCAGAGCCCAGCACAGGGCTTGATCCCACGACCCTGCAATCAAGACCTGAGCTGAAATCAAGAGTTGGACACTCAACCAACTGAGCCACCCAGGTGCGCCCTCCTTATTTAATTTTTACAACACTTATACAAGAGAAGTACTGTTTGTGTCCACACTTGATTGTTCAGACAACTGCACAAGAACTTATGTGATTTCCTTGTTCAGACCCCTTATAAGCACCAGAACTAGGGCTGGACTTAGGTAGCTTCACATGAGAACCTATGGTCTCAGCACAACAGCTGGTGATGAGATGAGTTCTGGTCTATCAGCAGTCTGGAGAGAGTGAAGTCTGTCTTCATCACACCACATGCAGTGCACCATGTACATGGATTGAGAACTGCTGATTTTACTCATCTTACTGATAGAAGAATTTAGTTATTTCAGTGACAACACTGTGGAAAAAAAGAATAGGTTTTGCAGGCATTTGCCTTTAATGATAACATTCGATCTGGGGAATGCTTGTTACCATTTTTTTAAAAAGATGTATTTCTTTTAGAGTGAGGCAGAGGGACCGAGGGAGAAAGAGAAGGAGAGAGAGAATCTCAAGCAGACTCCCCACGAAGCACAGAGCCCAATCAGTGGCTCCATCCCAGCACTCTGAGATGAAATCAAGAGTTGATGGTTAACTGACTGAGCCCCCAGGCACCTCAAACCCACACTTTTAAAACTTGTAATACAATGGATTAAATATGAAGGGAGGGGTTTACGGTCAATGAGACCTGCTCACAAGAACCAATTATAAAGTTACTATAGGTTTAATATAGATATTTAAAATACTGTGCAAGGATACAGATGCAGTGAAACGCTGGAACACCTGCACCCCGATGTTTATAGCAGTAATATCCACATATCCACACCGTGGAAGGAGCCTCAGTATCCATCAAAAGATGAATGGCTAAAGAAGCTGTGGTCTATGTATACAATGGAATATTCCTCAGCCATTAGAAATGACAAATACCCACCATCTGCTTCGACGTGGATGGAACTGGAGGGTATTATGCTGAGTGAAATAAGTCAATCGGAGAAGGACAAACATCATATGGTCTCATTCATTTGGGGAATATAAAAATTAGTGGAAGGGAATAAAGGGAAAGGAGAGAAAATGAGTGAAAATATCAGTGAGGGTGACAAAACATGAGAGACACCTAACTTTGGGAGATGAACAAGGGGAAGTGGAAAGGGAGGTGGGCGGGGGATTGGGGTGACTGGATGACAGGCACTGAGGGGGGCACTTGATGGGATGAGCACTGGGTGTTATTTTAAATGTTGGCAAATTTAATTCCAATAAAAAATTTTAAAAAGTAAAATACTGTGTAAAGGTTACAAGACAATCATGAAGAATGCTATTTCTGAGTCTAGACTATAACATTAAATATGTTTAAAATTGTGGTTTCAAATGTAAATATCCCTGAGAATGGTAGTATATTCATTTTGAAGTGCATAATGCCTGATACCAGACATCTGGTAGAAAGTAACAGAAGGCTAGGTACTTTCTTTCCCCCAACAAACAGTGTCTACGCATTTTATATACCAAGTCTTTCGAATTCAAAATAGAAACCAAATTATTCAAACACTACAAACTTAACTGTCTAGAAAAGACAGACTTGCAAGGAAGTCCTTGCATTGTATTGTAAAATCATTATCATTAGACCAAGGTAGAAACTGCAGAAAAAAAAAAAAAGCCATAAGTAAGTGTAGGGCTAAAACCCTAGTACAAATTCACAAAGAAGTTAACATTTCTGTTGACATATGAAAAAAAAATTGAGTAAAGACAAGCCTGGAACACAAGATTTGGAAAAGGGTCTTCCTAACAGAGGAAAGAGATCCAAACATTTTAGGTACGCTCTTTTTATTTGAGAATGAAATGATGAGGGGCGCCTGGGTGGCTCAGGGATTGAGCGTCTGCCTTTGACTCAGGTCATGATCCCAGGGTCCTGGGATCAAGTCCCACGTCGGGCTCCCTGCAGGGAGGCTGCTTCTCCCTCTGCCTGTGTCTCTGCCTCTCTCTGTGACTCTCATGAATAAATAAATAAAATTAAAAATATAAAGAATGAAATGATGAATGATTAAAATGGAAAGTCCTGCTGGGTTCATAATTCATGACGAATGTAATGAGCATGTGGACCACTGAGCACCTAAAAGTAGACAACTGGTCTTAAAACAAGGAAAAGTGCCCAGAAGTCGAAGTATATAGCACAACCATGAATTATCTGTTAGGAATCTGAAGGGTGATCATGATACTTGGAAATCTGCATTACGACTTTAGGCCATAGGTTATGTATTTTTAATTGTTATAACAAAGAATGTTTGGGAGGCATATGACGGCACGCTAATTCATAGGGGGAGGAAGTTATCGCAACAAGGAAGACTGTAGTTGCAAGAATAAAAGGAAATAGAATTTTCTCCAATTTTCTCTTATAGGGAAATTTGACTCAGATGCAGCCAGGGATACAAGACCATTGGACTTAATAGGCTTCAAGTTTTATCATTTCAACTTAAGTACTTTTGCTGCTGATGGATGGAACAGAGAGAACTTACTATTCACCTCAAATCTCTCTTAGGCTGGATCTGTACTCTACTCTCCCGTCTTGCCCTTGACCCTGTACCATGAATTCCCCTCCTTTTAGCAGAAAGGGAGAGAGGAATCATGAGCTTCCCCAGGGTGGCAGTAGTCTCCTTGGCAACCAATCAATGTTGGGTACGAAAGGTGCCTCACACGGGGTACCTCATTGTAGAATAACAGGTTCGTTGAAGAAGGTGAGCAAAACATATGATTAATGAATAAGAATCCTGCTTTGGATGGTGTCTTGGATAAAGAGTTTTAAATTTAAATATATATATATATATATATATATATATATATATATATATATACCTTTTACAGAAGAGGCACAGCATTCTAGGAGATGAATCTATCAAGTCGTAATGCAGTAAATAAGTACAGATCAAGCTTCAGTTCATATATAACAAGTTTCAGATGTTGGTCATGTATTCCAAGCAGAAAGAAAAGTGAATTTAAATAGCAGTGTTTTTGCTTAAAAAAAAAAAAAAGAATATCAGCTTGAAATTTTAGTAATGAGTCTCTTACTGAATGTTATCAACATCAAAATCGGGCCTCTCAAGGACATCAGGGGGAAAAAAAGAAACAGTAAAGCAATTAATTTGACTTTCTTCCTTTTAAGGTCTTATAATTACATTTTCAGGATTAAGTACATTTATGTGAGGATTCTGCCATTTTCTTTGGATAGTAAAAGTGACTTTGTTTCATCTTGAAAAAAAAAATGGATTGTTCGTAGAGAATATTAAACTCAAAAGTTTCCGTGCAAATGATTAAGGAAAACATAGTCCACAAATCTGTATATCTTAATGATTCACGAACATTTTATATTTTCTAATATACTAAATCTCATGTACATTTACAAAACAAGAATAAATAAATCTGATGACTTTTTTTAATTTTTCTGTTGGACAGTTTGGAGTTGGTGAGAGTAGTTGATCTGAGTACAGCTTTTCAGTCATGTGATTAATTTAAAATGAATATTTATTGTGTGTGTGTGTGTTTGTGAATGAAAGTAAAGTCAATTATTTGAGTATTTAACCTCCAGCAAGGTCCTACCTTAAATTTTGTTGGAAAGTTTGACCATGGGGAGTCTGAAAGTACACCGTCCGAGGTTTCAAACAAGTAAGAAATGAGCCTGATTGAAAACCTAGAGAAATAATGCAAACGGGAAATGCCACTTTCCTTTCTACTGAAATGGATATTTGGGAATTTGGATTTTAAAGTGGAGGTAAATGTGCTGTGTAACACAGAAGTCCTGAATGTGACCCCCTTGCTTACGTAGCTGAGCTTTTACAAATTCGTGACAAGGAGCAGAGACATGGGAGGCATGAAGTCATATATGGAGGAGCTTCCCACAGATGGGAGGAAAAGGCAGGGTTGTGGCAAAAGACCTCACACTCTTGCAAACATTATTTCTTTAAAATTAACTACGTTTAAAAATGAGGATGTCCAGGGACACCTGGGTGGCTTGGTGGTTGAGCTTCTGCCTTTGGCTCAGGGCGTGGTCCCAGGGTCCTGGGTTCCAGTCCTGCATTGGGCTCCCCGCAGGGAGCCTGCTTCTCCCTCTGCCTATGTCTCTCCTCTCTCTGTGTGTCTCTCATGAATAAATAAATAAAATCTTTAAAAAAAATGAGGATGTCCCAAACATGGCTAAAGTAGGGAGAAAACAGTTGTTTGCTTCAGTCAGTAGGTGAACATAATTTGTGAAATGTGAACTTCACGCAAGAAGATTTTTGGACCTGCTCCATAATGAGGAACACTAAACCAGTATTTTTAGTGCTTTTCCCGCCTCCAGTTTTACAAGCTCCACAATCCACCATCAATAACAGTCAGAGTTATGGTTCTAAAATAGTCTGTCCCCATTTCAGTTACATGGCTCACCATCCTCCTCAAGATAAAATCCAAATTCTCCTCCATAAAATATAAGGGTCTCCATAATTTGGTAGTTTATCCTTTTCCATGCACTCCTTCTCACATTTTCTTCTTTGCACTTTAAGCTCTAGCCATATAGAAGTTCTTTCATTTAAAAAAAAAATGTGCCATGCCCTTTATGACTTTCAAGCCTTTGGGTCCAGTATTCCTTGGGAGACAGAATGATGTTTCATGGTTTCTTTATTTGGCTACAGTCTGTTTATCCTTCTTTCCAAGCTTAGACATCAATTTTCTTTTGAAATAAAATATAACCAAAGGGAAGAAAGGGAAAAAGTGCTCGTCCTTCCCCCAGTTTTGTTCATTCTGCCCTCACCCTTATTTCTCTGACACTTTATATTCCTACTGCTACCTCACTCATCATCCCATACTGTACTGCTTATTTACTCGTATCTTCCTCTAAAGTTTTATGATGGCAAGATGCATGTCTTTGGGTTCAACATCGCACTTTACAGTGTCTGAAACATAGAAAGACTAAATAAGTTTGGAGTAAGTCAGAAACTGAGGAAATGCTTACATAAATAAGTGAGGGAGGAGACATTTAGAAATCATTACAGCAGAAAGTTGATTTCATAACTAGAATGGCATTTTCCAAAAACACTTAATCGTTTGTGTGTTGTTTTCAGACATAGGCCTTGACGAATAAATTAAGTATATGGAGATCTGACGGGATTAGTAAAAGCAGCAGGCACCTGACATCAGACATGCCCAGAGAAGTGTGGCAATTTCGTGGGAAGCATATTTGCTTTGAGGTTTTCCAAAGAACATCTATGCATCTTGTAAAAAATCACTAAACAATGAATTCTTGGCTTGGTTGCATCAGTTGCTTGCAATAAAGTGTGCTGTGGGCCTTGCAAACAGTTTTCACATGAAACTTTACATAAGGCTGAGAAAACAGCTGATTAGCAAGTACTATGTATTGGAATTCTTAACAGGCTTTTGGGGAAATCTGATGGCAGGTTCTAGGAATCCAGCCACTGGAGGAATACAACTGCAGATTCCTCAGTTGTTGATGGTAAAGTTGGAGGTAGATTATAAAGACAGAGACATTCAAAGAAGATAAAGGAAAGACTAATTAGTAGCACCAGGATACACAGGGTGGGGGGGGCGGGGCTGGGATTTAGCAGTAAGCAGGAGCTATATAACTAAATGAATATGGACATGGGATGTGTGGAATAAAATGGAGAAGACAGAGAAAAGAAAAGAAAGGAAAAAGAAAGAAAAAAGAAAAAAAGAAAAGAAGAAAAAGAAAAGAAAAAAGAAAAGAAAAAAAAGAAAAGAAAAAAGAAAGTAAAGAAGGAAAAGGCTGGTCTTCAAAGGGATCTTGAAAATACATACAAACATGCACCTTTTAATCTCATGTTCAGAATGACTACCTGCAGCTACTGCACCAGCAGGCCCCAGGGCATTTTCACATCTTTATATTCTGCTTAAAGGATAGAACTCTCTGGTTTCTTCAGGGTTACTCTCTCAATTCCCATTTAGTGTCCCCTTCTCTCACGGTCATTTATACCAGCTTTTAACCCGATGGACCATAAGCTCTCAGCGAGGCTGGTTTCATTGCTCTGCTAAAGGACAATTGGGAATGACTCAGATATTTTTATTTATCACACCGGGTCGTCGGGGCTTCTGGCACGCAGTGGATACATGCCAAGGGAGCATTCTGTGTCGCCCAGGACATTCTGCGATGCCCAGGACAATGTCACTGTGACAAAAATTTCCCAGCGCCAAATTTCAATATTTCTGAGGATGATGAATCATGCATGAATGCCCTAAAAATGATTTTTTTTTTGGGGGGGAGGGTTTCAACCACATCCCCATGGAACAAATGGCCTTAGGCTGAAAATAATTTGAGAAGGAAAGAGAATAGTTGGCCCTTGAGACCAGTGTTTAATAGTAATGCTTATAAAGCTCCAAATCAATCAAACTATTGAGTCTATCATGAAAATCTCAAAATTCAGGGATCCCTGGGTGGCGCAGCAGTTTGGGGCCTGCCTTTGGCTCAGGGCACGATCCTGGCGACTCGGGATCAAATCCCACGTCGGGTTCCCGGTACATAGAGTCTGCTTCTCCCTCTGCCTATGTCTCTGCCCCTCTCTCTCTCTCTCTCTCTCTGTGTGTGTGACTATCATAAATAAATAAAAATTTTTAAAAAATCAATATTCAAAGCCATTGCACAAGAAAGTTTAAGTCAGATATTTCATACCTTTTTCCACATCTTTATCAGTCCACCAAGATGGTGACTTTCTAGCAGAGACAAGAGCTAATAATTTCACTGGATAAAAGGTTTTGCCATCCTATGACATTATCAAAACACACACACAAAACCAGAGAACAAAGAATAGTAGTAATAAAGCAATAAATGAGGAAACACATAAATAAGTATAATAAAAAAGAGAATCGTTTTCATCTATGTGGATCAAAAATCATCTGCCTGGTGCTGATGTTTGCATTATGCCAGCTGGAATTTCTGAACAAATTACTGCATCTTTCACACATTAAACTAATGCTCCTGACTGAATGAATGCAGTTTATTGCCAGGGCATATGATGTAGAAATACTTAGACGATGGAAATCAGACAGATGGCCTGGCAAATTAGTCTATAAGCAACAAGCCACAAGGATGGTCAGTGACAGTGACGGGAGAGTGTGGTCTTTGATAAGGAGAATCACAGGAAATCTAAAGGTGGAAAAGATCATGAAGAAGGAATAAGGAGGCTGCTGTTTAGTTTTTCTTCTAAAGCTAACAGATAGGTCAATAAATGTACTTTATTTTTTTAACTGCAGAAAGGAAAGAGTTACACTGTTCACAAACAAGTGAAACCTGAGATATTTGAAATTTTGTGACAATAGAGTCTTGTCTTTGCCCCAAGCGCCTCACCAGAATTTCAAACAGAGTGACTTTAGGGATCAAATATAAATTATTATGCTCACTACAGGTATGAGAGTTACTTTATGCAGGCCTTTGTGTAATTTTAAATGGTCACTTGTAATTCATGCCCAGCTTTTTTTCTTTTTCAAAATTCTAAGAGTTTAATTATTTGTATGATTGAAAAATCTTATTTAAAAATTAAAACATAAAAAACCCAGTGAAGTCCTAATACATGAAGACAATCACTACTAACTTTTTCTAAAGATCCCATGAATGTGATCATACAATTTATGTGTCTAACCAGAGGTTGTGACTAATCGTCTGTAGAGGGGATAAAAAGTACAAAGACGTTTGTAATGAAGTATACTCAAACAAGTTTCTGTGAGGTGTTTTCTCTTTTATTAGTGAAGTCTAAAGTGGGTCCATTTTCTGAGCATCAGAGGAAAAGTATCAGCTTTGGGGATCAACAAGAATCTTACACACAGAGCAAGATGACCCTTTTCTCTCAAGAGAAAGAAGTCTTAAACAAGAAAAAAATAACAAATATGCACTATTTTTCTAATGCTTATGTGCACCTTGTATAGTGTCTGAAACATAGTAAGCATTTGCCTGGTAAGAAAATTGCATCAGCTTTTGATGCAAACCAGTCCACCTCGGAATTTAGTGACTTAAAACAACAAACATTGATAATTGCTCACCAGGTCCTGGATTTTTCCCTCTAGGCCAGCTTGGCCGCACCAGGTCAAAGAAGCCTCATGTAAGGTCTGGTATTTGGCCCAACTCCAGCTAGTGAAGAATTTGCCTGGCCATGTATGTTCCATTATAATTCAGGCTAGTTTGTTGAGTTCTCTAAATCCCGCCAAAGAGACCCAAACCCAAGGTGCAAACACTCTTTCTGCCACTGTTTGCATCATGTTTGCTAAAAGTCTATGACCAACTCCAATTCAAGATTCAAGGGAAGGACTCTCTAAAATAATAATCATGTAAAAGCAGATACATCATCCTAAATTAAGTCTAAGCTACTTTAACCTTGCAGAGCCTACCTCAATATACACTGATGTTGCCTTACCTAAACTCATATATGTCTAAGTTAAAAAAAAAAAGACTCAAATTACAAAATCTAGATCTAAAATACTGGCTCGGTATAGAGAAGCACTTTCTTGAAATTTATCTTTTATCCATATTATTTTTAATCCAACCCCTCGCCAATTATTTATAGGACAACTGAGACTGCCAGATTCCATTTCCAAGTAATAAATGGTTAAGGGATGGTTCAGAAATATCTTAATTGGCAGATACTTTATCTTGGTTAATTTTATTTCATGAGAATAGCTTGTGTTAAATTGTTATAGGAAAAAAATAATGTCTTTTGATAATATACTTCTTTGCAGTAACACATAAATATGCTACAGTGATTTTCTTGCATATACTCAGTTCTCTAAATAAGTAAATAGATAAAAGATAACAAAACATTTCTTTGTCTCAATTTACATTGCTTTTGTGCAACACCCATGTAATGTCCATGAAATATTGATCATATCTATATATAATGACTCTCTACTTGAGAAATCATTATGTAGTAGGTGAAAATATGTAATGCAGCTCACAATAACAAAAAGCTACCAATGAATTAAGGGAATATAAGAACTTCAAGCTATAATTGAAAAACATGGCATATTTAAAAAACATAAAAAATTAAGTTTTCTGAGTGAAAGGATACCACTGATTAATTCAAAATCCAAAAATAGAGGAGGAAATCTAAAATATAAATAAACAATATGGAAAACTGTTAACATATGTACTATAAAGAAAACTCCAGCATATTGCTATTAAAAAGCAAAAATTAAACAAAAAAAACAAAAGAAACAAACCAACAAGCAAAATGAAGAATTTGGGGGAAAGAACATAAGCTTTCAAATAAATGGAAATACAGAAGGGAAAGAAAGAAAGAAATGAAAGAAAGAAGGAAACAAAAAAAGAAAGGGGGGAACAGAGAGAGAGAGGACAAAAAGGAGGGAAGGAAGGGGAAAAATGAAAAGTAAATAATAGCAAAAGATGTTCAATTTCATTTGAGTACATAAAATAATTATAAGATAATTTTCCATTATTTTGTTTGGCAAAAGGTAAACAATCTTTCAATATTATCTAGATATGACTATGTTGAGGGAAAATGGGTACTTTCATATAATCCTGGTGGTATATGAATATAGACTCTAATTGAAAAAAAATATGCTGAAAGCATGGACCAAAAATCAATGATGAATAGATTGGCTTTTTCTTAAAATAGCTTGCCGTAGGCAAATAATTCTTCCAAAAAAAAAAAAAAAAAGAAATAAACTTGTAAAACAATAACAAAACATGCAACAAGAAAAATCTATATAAATTCATCAGAGAGCTGCCAAAACAATGGGTTAGATAGACCAAGATTACAGAAAGGGCTAATCATGGAGCATTTTGCCTGAAGATTTTTTTTTCTGATCCTGTCATCACTCAGGTTGAGAATCTGGGTCTGTCCCTTGGAAGAGAGCTACCTCAGAGACACAGGGAAACCAGCTGGAATTTTGGTGACCTAATCAGGATGGAGGAAAAAACAAAAACAATTTTTTTTTTTTTTTTTAGATCATCAGTGGTCAACATATCTAAAAGAAAAGAGAAGAATAGATTAAATGGGTCTGACACATGGCAATTCTCCTCTCAAGGCTCTGACAGAAATCTACAGCTATATAGAAAGGAAAATAGAATGTGAGGGTGAAAGCATGTGAAAAAGCAAAGACAGATTTTGATAGTCTCACCCTGCTAGGAAGATAAGAGATTAATGTTCAGGACAGGACAAAAAGAGAGGTCATAATAAATAAACTAGATTCTTGGTTGGAAGCCCTAGAGGCTTATACTCTAAGAACTGGGAGGGGGAAAAAAATAGAAAAACAGAATTAGACTGATCCTTACCAAATCTGCTACCCATTCTCAACTGGGTTCTGGGTCTTTTTGATTTAAAATGATCAGTCACCTTTCCTTCTCTATAGCAAAGATTGAGTTCTTGCTGGAGGACTGTCAACCTCTATGAAGTTTTTCTTCAAAAAAAATCAATAAACTATAGAGAATTCAGATATAAACTGAAAAAAAAAAAAGAACACTTATCTCCTGGAGCCACAATATTGAAATTTCTGAAAACCAAGCCTCAAATTTTATCTTTCAGATGACTGGATTATAAAGAAAAACTGAAATCACAGACTCCTATGTATCATATGATAAAGTCAAGTCACTGCTTGCAAAATGACTTGTCTGGACAGAGAGTTATTGGCATGTTCTGATGAAACTGTAGACCTTGAACCCAAAATTTCCTGTATGCCTCTCTTATAAGTAAAAGCAGGACAGAAGTTTCTCTTTTTTCTAAGGAGGATAGCACCTCCTTGTTTAAATATCTAAAATAATTTCTCTTGAGATAGCTGCTCTGTAGTATAATGCTGATCTCTATAAAGACCCATTCATATTAGTTCTAGTGCCTTCTAAGTCTATAATCAGATTCAAATAGGATCCAGGAAAGGATATCAAAAACACCAAAAGATCTACAAGATTCTTCCAAACAATATAAGCAGGGAGCTCAGAGAATACATATCTAAAGGATCTTAAGAGCATTGTACCATTTTGGAAGGAATATAATTCTGGATGGAGTTAAACCTATTATTAGGAGTATGGTAACAAGATGGTCCAGACTTGGTGCATTACTTTGAGTAGCTGGAAGTGACTCAACAGCTGATTCTCTGTAGTGTCGGCATCTTGATAATACCATATTGAATAGATATTGGTGAAACACACGTGTGCCAAAGTGTGGAAAGAAAATGCTGCACAATAAAGAGCTGGCCATTTCATTGAGATGCCAAAGGTCTAGTAGCCTCGTGCAGAGTAAGGCAGTCTTTCCAAATGAAAGTTTGTCAACTGATACATGTGACATTCCCACCACTAACAAAAGGAACACAGGTACTGTTGGGCATCTTTGGATTTCAGAAGCGACATATATTTCATTGCTGCATGCTCCTTAAACACATGTACTGAATCACTTGAAAAGGGCCACGAGGAAAAGGAGGCTTTTCAACAAATTCAGGTTGCTAGTAAAGCTGCTTTGTTACTTCAGCCGTATGACTCATCAGTTGCATGGTACATAAAGTGTCTGTGACTCTAGAAATGTTGGAATGGAGAGTTTGGGAAGCCTGAAGCTTCTGTGGGACCTGATAAAACATCTGGGCCTTTCAAAAGTGAATGGGATGCACCACGATGACCCCTCTGGGGAGTAGCCCTGAAAGGCAGTGGTGAAGAGAACACCTCCCAGTGGCAGGGCCTTAAGCTAAGAACCTGGTTGTTCCCTTCTCCTTAAGGGGAAATGGCTAAAGATACCGGTATCCATTGATTCACGAGTAGTGTCTAGTGATTGGTCTAGAGATTAAAAAAATTCAAAAGAATGAAGTAGAAAAGTGTGAAGGTGTGGGGAAGATATATGTTGGCTGAAACTCCCTGAATGGGCGTGAAGAGTAAGGATATTTATATCTAATGCAAATGTATTCACCAACAATATCTTCAGTGCAAGAGGTGGCCAAAAATCATGTCGACAAAATGGCTGATCTCTGCTGATGTTGGGGAGCCTCTCTCCCCAACCACCCCTGCCTTTACCCAATCGACTCACTGAGGCAAGTAGGGAAATTATCATGGGCTAAGATACATGGCCTATCACTTCTACCAACTATATAGTCGATCAGACCAGTCTTCAGTGACAACTTCTCATCGGCGGAGAATAACACTGAGAACTTGATATGGCATCATTTCCCAGTAGACCATGCAGCCACCTGGCTGAAGGGGAACTGCCTGTACTTTCTGGAATAGGAATATATCTGGGCATAAACTCACGTTCAGTATTACCAATGCTTCTGCCCAAACCATCATCTGGAGAGTTAACAGGATGCCTTATTTTTGTCATGATATTCCAGACTCCAAAGCTTATCTCCAGGAAATTAATTTTACAGAAATTCAAAAACAATGTTTCATGCTCAAAGTGTTCACAGATCTTAGTATTCGGCCCATAACTCTGAAGCAACTGTATTGATTAAAAAAAAAAAAAAAGATGCAATAGCCTTTTGGAAGACTGTCACTGCACCAGTGAAATGACAACATCTTGAGGTATTGTGGGAGTGTCCTACCAAATATGGTATATGCTCTCACTCAGTGACTGATATATGGTAGTGTATCTTCTACTATTGCCATGATACATAATTACAGGAAAGAAAACAAGGAAATCGCATTTGCCTTACTTAATACCTATTCTAATCTAAGGAAGAAGTACGTCAAAGGAGTAAAACCAGTGGTCCCTCTGACTGGAAGCAGAAGCAGCACAAAAGGATTGCGGGGCTGACCGTCATGATTAATCCTTTCTGTGATGGGAAAATTAGGTTGCTACTCCACAAGGAGAAAGAATAAGCCTAGAATATGACTGCAACCATGAGATTTTTCTGGGAAAACTCTTAAGTATCTCACGTCTTATGCTTACAGTGAGTTGAAAACTACAGTAACAAAATAAAAGAGACAACTAATGGTGTAGAGACTTTAATAAAGACGTTCGAGCTGCCCTAATAGGTGAGACACAATAACCAGATTACAGATATAGAATCCAGATTGGAATAAGGAACTTGTAATTACTATCTGCTGCCACTTTATTAATTGCTATATTATTTATGCGTTTTCTTCTTTGCTGTTGTATTATTCGTATATATTAACCAATTATTTTTCTCTTCTCTTAACTCTAATATGTGTTATTAGAGGTTAAATCTCAAACTAATAGTTAAATGAAAGGACATCAAAAGGAAAGTAACTCAACTAGAAAAGGAATGAATATCATCTGGAAATTCTATGGGTCTTTGTGTTTCCGTTTTTGGGGAGAGTGTTGGCATGTCCTTAGTTTTATGTGACAGAGTTCTTTTCATTCAGTTAAATTGAAAATTTGTCTAATTAGTGTCTTTATTTGGAAATTACATAGAAGGGACATGTGTGAATGCTGCACTGGCAAAAAGATACATTATAATAAATTATTTGCTTCACTCTGGCTTCATCACTTGTGCCAGTATTTCCCAGAACTCCCTTCCAACGTGGATCTTGGTTAGTTTGCTTATAAGAGGTACCTGCCTAAAGTTTGAAGGCAGTCATGAAATTGAAGCCATTACTATTCTAAACTGTTTGTAGCTATCAGATGTTGCTGTGGTCAGAAGTGGTGGTGAAAGTTCAACTTGCAAAAGCATAGGATCTTCTACAAACACTGGCAGCTATTTAGACCTGGCCATTACCCTCCTTTTATATTTGTATAGTAGAGTCCCAGGTTTCCCCAATGTCCATTTCTGTCTCCTCTCCAGTGCTTCAGATCAAAAAAGTAAGTGGTTTCTGATTTTTGGCCATAGCCATCTGGATGTTCTCTCACTCAACTCTACACATGCATGTGTAACCTCTAGTTCCTAATGCGATACTTATTTCCATAATACTTGGGGTAGTTCTTGTGTTCTTACTGATCCAAACAGATCCAATGATTAAGTAGCTCGATAAATTAACAAAAGCAGGACATAAGTGAATATGTTATGAAACCATGATCATGATTGACTCAGGTAGGACTTGACTGTGGTTCAGAGAAGGAAATCAACCCATCAACCAACCAGATATGATTATAAGTCCTCTTCAAATAATTCCTTAATTGAAATAAAGGAATATTTACAGAAACACTATAAAAGGTAAAAATGTCAAAGAAGACACAAACTTTTTGCCTTTTTTTAAAATAGGAGAGGGGCATCTGGCTGGCTTAGTGATTGAGCATCTGCCTTCGGCTCAGGTCGTGATCCCGGGGTCCCGGGATCAAGTCCCACATTGGGTTCCCTGCATGGAGTCTGCTTCTCCCTCTGCCTGTGTCTCTGCCTCTCTCTCTCTCTCTCTGTGTCTAATGAATGAATAAATAAAATATTTCTTTTAAAAATAGGAGCAAGACAAGAATAACTGCTATCACTTCTGTTTGCCATTGTATTGAATAGCTTGTCAGTGTACTACATGTCCTACAGCATGTGGGGAGGAGGTGGTGGTAGAAAGAAATAAAGGTTACCAGAAACAATATTTTACAATGCACCTATTAAACTGTAACTCTAATCAAATCTGTAATAAGTAGACTGTTTTATATCTTATATGAGAAACACTTCAGTGTCACATTTGTAAGTATATATTTACAATTCCTTATCAAAAACACTTAACAGATTTTTATACTGTGCCTTTTTAATGTGTCAATTGCCAGCCATATCCAAAAGTTTTATTGCTCAAGTTTTAATTCTTCTGAAAGATTTACTTCAGATTTAATTTACATTTTATTTATTTTTAAAATATTTATTTATTTTTGTAGGGAGAGAGAAAGAACATAAGCAGGGGGAGGAGGAGGGACAGAGGGAGAGAATCCTCAAGCATACGCCTCGCTGAGCACAGAGCCCAACGCAGGGCTCTGGCCCAGGACCCTGAGATCATGACCTGAGCAGAAACCAAGAGTCTGATGAACTGACTGAGCCACCCAGGAGCCTCAATTTACATTTTAAATGTAAATTTCTTTACCTTGGATATGTTATAAATGAAACTTAATTTATATCATCATTATGAAACTTCGACTATATGTAATCCTTTTATATTAGAGAGGATTATTTTCAAGTATTTTTTTTCTTGAGAAGTTGTTTTATACCATTCTTCATTTTACCTTGCATCTTACCTCCACAAATATAAAATGAAATAAATACAATGTGTTTAAAGAAAGGTGCTCTAGAAGAAAATTATAGGCCCTGAATACTTTCCAGATTGGGTCTTAAGAACAAATAAAAATTGAAGATGACAGTTTACATAATCCAGGAAAGCAAACCTCACAAATACTCAATACTTTTATTTTCAACCCATTTCCTTTAACATTATACAAGTATAAAGAGTATATATATATGTGTATATATATATATATATATATATATATATATATATATTTTTTTTTTTTTTAATGGATGGATGTCATGGAGCTTATAGAATCCTCATATAACTCTTTTCTTACAGAATTATTCTGAAGTTGATTTAGGAGCATTTTGTGGGGAGGGTGAGGATACTACCAAGGAACATAAACAATACAGGCCATGTTCCTTACTGGGTCGAAACTTTGCAGTAAAGGTCAGGTGAACAAATTTATTTTGTGGGTTTACCAGGATAACTACCAATTTTTAGCAGCAAGTATATGAAAGCTTTGCCTAACTTGTGACTGCAGAAATTTTCTGCCTCCAAATGACTCCTCTGGATACACTGTCTTTGTTAGGGTTCCCTAAATGCTATTGAAAAGCGGTACCAAACAAAACTATTAGAGGAAAACAACAACAGCAACAACTAACGAGGGCAATGCTGATAAATCAGACCCTTGGGTTGAAAGAAATTAGACATTGTTTACATCTCTGCTGAAAAAAAAAAAAAGAGAGACTCATAAACCTATTCTTTTTAAATGTTCATTTGACAGTAATGTGTCCTTCATAAGACAAATGCTTACTGTCTTCTGATAAGTAGCTCACTCATAAACACATACATTTTGCTTGCTTAATTGTCACAGAGCAATTGGTCCCACTTGTAAAATGATATGAATGAAAATTCAAGACTTAATGAAAGCTACGCTCCCTAATATTAAGTAAACTAGCTTTAACCTTGACTTTTCAAAGTCTGTCTGACTTTATGACAAGGATATCCCTGCATATAAAAAGATGCCATTCCTTATGTGTCTTTCATAATACTTCAAACTGCTTAGCACCTTCAGGATGGCCCTGAGGGTCTTACAAAAATGGAAGAAGAAATACACAGGTACACCCATAATTACTTTCCTATCTCAAATACTGACTTCCGAAATCTAATATGATAAAACCCTTAAGGTGTTGGAAAATATGCTGAGTCATGTTCCAAGATTCAAGAGATTTTTTTTTTTTAATTTGATTATTGTTTTTCTAATCTTTTCATGTGAAAATGTGTATGCAACCCCAGGAAATAAATCATATCGTATAAAGATGATAATCCAAGCAGAAGATAAAAAGGAAGAAAGAAGATGAGGCATTCAAAATCAAGTCAGAACAACATCATCAAATGCAGCAAGTAGCAAGGCATAGAAAAAGAAAGAGACATATTGATAAATATTTTAGGGACACATTATCTTTCAACTTTAAAATAGAAATGCCACAGTGTTCGGTGTTTTAAAAATAATTGTGTCCTGTATTGCTAAGAATTTATGTCTAGTTGGTTCCCTTTTGTGGGGGGGGGGTAGGGGGTTGGAGAGGAGGAGAGAAAATATCAATTTAAAATCTTGTCACCTCAAATTCTTAACCATATTAATGCTACCCTTTGATTTTGTCATATATGCTTTGTGTTCAAAGAGGCAACCTTTGATGACTCGGGGAATAACCAGGAGTGAGTGGTGAAGCATATGGATAACGTAACCCAACAAAGTAGATGAAGTAGATGTGAGGTGAGGTGTTGGAGGTAAGGCTGGGTTCTTGTGTCATGGAGTCGAAGAATGAATCTCGTGGACACAGGAGAGTGAGTAAAGCGATAGAAGCTTATTAAATGAAGATACAGAGAAAGCTCTCAGGAGTGAGAGGGGTCCCGACAGGGCTGCTACTGAGGGCTTTTGGTGGCAATCTTTTATTCAGAACTGATGGGGAAGCTCGTGGCCTTGAGAGTCTTGTGCCATCTTGGGTTGAGCAAGGACTATCAATAACACCCTTAATGACTTACTTCTTTGTGGTCTGGTGATTTTCTGTGATTTCATTGTAGCCACTAAAGAAAAATACTCCCTAACATCCAGGACCAGGTGGTCTTGTCTCTTCCCTTATTTCTGGTTTCCTTACATCTCAGCATTTGGGGGATTTCTGTGAGTCTGGTCCCATTGCCCCCTATCTATTTCTCCCAACCTAGTCCTGCCTGGCCCTGAATCACTGGTGATTCAGCCACAAGACTATCTAATCTATGGCATAATTAACTTAAAGGAACCTCTGACAGAATGGAACAATGCCATAGACAACTTCTAGTCTGGATTTCTTTACACTCTCTTCCATTTTCCTCCCACCTTACCTTTTTTCCTGACTATTCTGACATAAATGTCTATGTTTCTGCCTCATGTCAAGAGAACACTGCTCACTACTTGAAAGCATTCATCGAGGCAAATACCAAAAAGCCAAATCTTTTAAGATTCAGAAGAATGCTCAACAAAACTAAACTTTATAAATTACTGAAAATTACTGTGGATTGTCCACTTCTTAAAGAGAGAGAGAGAGCTGTTAAACCACTTATGTTTTGTTGTAAACAACAAAAAAAAGTATTTTGTTGAAATTAAGGATATTATGTGAGGTTATAATATTTCCACAAAGGAGCAACTAATTTTGCTCAATAATGTGCTTAATGAGAAGCTAAATAACTTTTTTTAAGAATCACTTTGTCATCATCAGATCAATCACCAGCTGCAGAAATGAGGTCAACCAGTATCTCCTGATCTTCAGTGAGTTTGCCACCAAAAGAATAATTCATAGCTCAGCAGTTAAGGTGATTCTTGAATTAATTCTGCGCTACCTGAGACTCAGTCATAAACACAAAGTTACTAGTAGATTATGCTCCTCAGATTTTCATTGTTTATACTACTACTTGGAGGACTAGTGAAGAACTACTGGTTCTCCTTCTGTTAGCTCCTCTAGGACTTGAAGAAATATGGAGTGAATAACTGCTAACAGGTTTCTAAAGAGTGACTGCTCCCCAAGCTACACCTACCCTCCCCATGCCCCCTTCCATCTGGACTTGAGTTTAAAGTATGGATAGAAAATAGCATTTTTAAAATTCAAGCGCAGGTGATTTTTGCCACCTGTCTCAGGTAAAGCCCAGGAAGGAAGCAAGAACCCCATAGTTGGAATGGCTGCATGGTTCTGGTTTGGTCTTACTGAAGGTCCCCCAATGACTCTAGCAAGATGTGGAGAGAGTAGAATAATTTGCATGTTCCAAAAGAGAGCATGGTAATGATAAAGGGATATCACAATACCAGGAATACCAGGTGCCAAGGCACAGTGGACTAGATTCTCGCTACCCAGGAAAACACAAGAAATACTAAAGGCTGAACTGCATCTGGGAGTCAGTCACATGGAAGACTCTCATATTCATATTCAAACAAAACACCTCGGCAGATCACAGTGGACAATGAATTGTCACTCTAATTATCACAAAATCACTAGCATCATTTGTAGAATACAGAGCTATAAATCAAACTTAGAACTTTCTAATTTCATATGATGATACCTTAATTCTGTTTGAACTCTAACTCAGTTTTATATTTGTCGATTGAGTAAAAGAATGAATAAAACTGAGTGAATTTTTCTATAGAGCAAATTAAAAATTCTAAATAATTTCAACTTGGTCTGTAATTGATTTGATAGAAATTTGATTTTGGATGTAGTATAATAGTCTAGTTCTTATCTGAATTCCTATCAGGTAGATGCTTTTTGGCTATGTTAGGAGGTATGCATTTTCTCTGACCCAGTGTAAGATACGTGATGAGGAAATTACGGCCACATCGTGGCTCCCATGACTCTATGAAAAATCCCATTTTATGTTACAGTTGGTAATGCGTATCTCCAATTAGGTTCCATTATCCATACAGAACTGTCCTTAAAAATCTTTCTATAAATACTCGAGTTCAACTTTGTATCTGCAAGTCAATTTAATCACGATTATGTTTGAGGTTATATTAAAGGAAAAATTACTTATGTTTCAGAATTATAAGAGACAAATAACACAGGATTATTTATAACAAAGCCAGAAGCAATTGCCTTCATGGAATGAAGCGAGCACATATTTTTATCTGAGGGAGGCAAGCTGTTTTTCCTCTGATGTAGCATCCATAATCACGCAATAAACTCAGTGCCACTTGACTAATGATTTAAGTGCATTTGAAAATAAGTTACTCTTAGGTATCATTTTTATACTCTTAATTTTTTAAAGATATCACTGTGGACACTTCATATTTAAATAAAAGTCCTTATCTTTCTAAAATTTCATTATGGTCTATGTCTCATCTACTCTTGTATTTTCCTAATGCAAGGTTCTAATAAAACATTTATCACAAAACATTATTTCTGTTGTACAGAAGGTGAAACTGAGGCTTTAGAATCTTCCTTTTCAAAAATAAAACTTACTCAATGACAATAGATTGTCTCATAAATTTAAAAAGTATGCTCATGTTACTTTAAATAATTTTAAATTCATATCAATTATATTGATATACATTTAAATTTATATCAATTACAGTTTTAAAGCAAAATCAGAGTTTAAAAACAAAACTTGGTAATTAAGTTCATTTCACATGTGCAAAGAAAATTCTACTCAACTCAAATGGAAATCTCATCCATACATGAACTGTCATAATCCTAGAAAGTATAATGTCCTTCAAGTACTTTTCTTATATTCTACACAATGTGTAAACAATCTGGGACTACCAGAAATTTTAGTTTCAGCAACTTCCACTATGTATACTAGATGTGTATGCTTATGGCCAAGAAGAAGAGGCAAGAGCAAGTTGATTCCTGTTAAAGAGAAAAGCAAAAGAGCCATGCAAGAAACATGACAAGAAAACCTGAGACATGAGCTGACAAAGTGTGAAATGTAACAGTGACAAAGATGAAGAGTTTTGACATACATGACAACCCATTTCTCACTTACCTCTGATGCCTCAGGCTTCAAATCAGAGGAGAGATTTTTTAGTATAGAGAATCAGCAGGAGCTACAATCCAGCATGGCTATCATGCAACAGAAGTGATGGGCTAAAAAAATAACAATAATAAAGATTAAGGGATCAGTATTTAATACCAGCTGATTAAAGACAGAGAAATACTACACGCACTGAGCTTCTTTTTCTATTAACTAACACATAAGTGATCTGTTATTTAATAGTCATATATTTTTTCCTCATTAAACTTTTGTTTTAAATGAATGAATGAATGAATAAATAAATAAACAAACAAACTTTTGTTTTAATGGGTTTCAGATTTGTGGTCAAATTGTTTCCATTAAAAAGTACTTATTTTGGGGATCCCTGGGTGGCGCAGCGGTTTGGCGCCTGCCTTTGGCCCAGGGTGTGATCCTGGAGACCCGGGATCGAATCCCACATCGGGCTCCCGGTGCATGAAGCCTGCTTCTCCCTCTGCCTGTGTCTCTGCCTCTCTCTCTCTCTCTGTGACTATCATAAATAAATAAAAATTAAAAAAAAAAAGTACTGATTTTGAAAACTAATATCTTAAAACTGCCACACACACACAAAAACCCAAATGGCCCACAGAACATTTGCTGTTCCTTTGGAAGCTTTTATGATACATTAGTATCATGATCCAGATTTTTATTATTAAACTTAAATGGCCAATTGACAGATACACTTCTGAGACCATTCTTCTGCCACTGGTTAAGAGTAGGGTGGGAGGTATTGGACACAATACTCATTTAGCCTTCTGAGCTTTCTGGGCAGATTTGGTGCCCTTGCGAGCTCCAGCTGCCGTCTTGTCCACACAACAACCATATGTCTCATGTCAAAAACAGCAAAACAACCCAGAGTAGGATAGTCAAAGAAGCTCTCAACATTCACAGGCATGCCAGGAACCATATAAATGACAGCAGAACCACCAGATTTTAAGAGCTGGAGGACATCTTCCAGCTTCTTTTCCAGAACAATAATCAATTTTCTCCTTTAGCTTAGCAAACCTGCAAACAAAGTGAGCTGTGTGACAATTCACGTAGGTTCATATCCAGCACTGATTTGGCCTGGAATGTTCCAGATAATCACCTGGGCTATGAAGCTACCTTCCTCCATTAGTGCATCATCTTTGCGGTCACCAGCCACACTGTCACAATGCACATCTTTGACAGATACATTCTTGATACTGAAACCCACTCTGTCCCCAGGAAGAGCCTCACTGAACGCGTCATGGTGTATTTCAACAGAGTTTACTCCAGTTGTAACGTTGACTGGAGAAAAGGTGACCACTATGACAGGTTTAAGAATACCAGTCTCCACTTGGCCCACAGGGACAGTATCAATACCACCAATTCCGTAGACGTCATGGCAGGGCAGATGCAAGGGCTTGTCAGTTGGACCAGTTGGTGACAAAATGCAATCCAGGACTTCGAGCAGTGTGGTTGCACTGGCTTTGCCATCTTTATGGGTGATTTTCCACCCTGAACCAAGGCATGTTAGCCCTTGGCTCCAGCATGTTGTCACCATTCCAACCAGAAATTGACAGAGATGCGGTCAGGGTTGCAGCCAATTTTCTTGATGTAGGTGCTAACTTCCTTAAGGATTTTCTTGTCTCTCTTCTGGCTGTAGGGTGGCTCGGGGGAATCCATTTGGTTAACACTAACAATTAGTTGTTTCATACCTAGTGTGTGAGCCAGGAGGCATGCTCTCGGGTCTGCCCATTCCTGGAGATACCAGTTTCTTTTTTTTTTTTTTTTTTTAATATTTATTTATTTATTTATTTATTTATTTATTTATTTATTTATTTATGATAGTCACAGAGAGAGAGAGAGAGAGGCAGAGACACAGGCAGAGGGAGAAGCAGGCTCCATGCACCGGGAGCCCGATGTGGGATTCGATCCCGGGTCTCCAGGATTGCGCCCCGGGCCAAAGGCAGGTGCCGAACCGCTGCGCCACCCAGGGATCCCCCTTTTTTTTTTTATTTTTTATTTATTTATTTATTTATGATAGTCACAGAGAGAGAGAGATACCAGTTTCAAATCCATCAACACCAGCAGCACAGTCAGTTGGAGATGTGCCTGTAATCATGTTTTTGATAAACACTCTGTACCTTGGGGCATCAGTGATGGTCACATAATAGTTCCTGGTCTTGAATTTCCAGGGAGATATCAATGATGATATCACGTTCACATTCAGCTTTCAGTTCATCCAAGACCCAGGCACCCTTGAAGGTACACTCTCTCATCTCAGCAGCCTCCTTCACAAATGTTTTGGTAGTTGGTCAATCCCACCACATTTGTAGATCAGATGACCAAGAGTGGTAGCCTTGTCCAAATCTATGTGCCCAATGATAATGATGTGGATGTGAGTCTTTTCTTTTTCCATTTTGCTGAAGGTTTAGAGGCAGTTTTCCCAAAGCGTATGTTCTGGTGACAAATCTGTTGCAAAAAATAATAGTTATATCTTTATTCTCACTGAATTCACATAATGATATTCTCATATCTGACCTTCCTTGAATATTAATAAAACAGAAATAGTTACCAGTTCTCATACACTGGGAGAAGAGATTTTCCCTTGTAATCAATTTCTGTCAAATTAAGAAGGTGCACGTAACGAGCCCTTAGCTTGACTAAACTTTAGACAGTCTTCTTCCTGACCAAAGGAACTTCCCTTTATAGAGCATTTACTTTACAAAACTTATAATTGTAAATTCTTTCTCTGCCCCTTTGAGATATACGGCAGATTTTTAAAAATCATCTTGCCAGTTTTATGACCCAGGATTGTCTTTATCAGGTATCTGGGAGCAATGCCTTTGAAATGCAATCACCAAGGAAGATTAGAGCCTGTATCCTGTATCACACATCTCTGTTAAGAAGTATGAGCCCGGGACACCTGTGTGGCTCAGTGGTTGAGCATCTGTCTTTGGCTCAGGGCATGATCTCAGCATCCTGGGATTGAGTCTCACATTGGGCTCCCTGCAGGGCAGAAGAAGGAGCAAGAATATTTCATCTTTTTATCCCAGCAGTCTTGCATGTAGCTGACCTCAAACACACATTTATTGAATTAATGAATAAACCAGTGTTCTGAATCAAGGCATGATGAATGAATGACAGCTGTGTTTTCTTATGAAGATGTACAATGTGGATGCATGTGTCAAAGCAAACACTACGCTGGACAAAGTTAAATAGGCAAGGAAGAAGGGCCTGCTTCTGCCCCTCTCTGTGTGTTTTAAATAAATAAATAAATAAATAAATAAATAAATAAATAAATAAATAAAATCTTTAAAGAAGAAAGAAAGAAAGGAAGGAAGGAAGGAAGGAAGGAAGGAAGGAAGGAAGAAAGAAAGAAAGAAAGAAAGAAAGAAAGAAAGAAAGAAAGAAAAAAAGAGTGAGCCTAATTTCAGTGGGTGCCAGCAAGACAGCAAGCCTAGTCATACAGGAAATCATTTTGCAAATTCAGGAAAAAATTGACATGGTGGACACACTCCACTAGTCAACTATCCTTTCCTTTCCACTATCCTTTCCACTAGCTCACCCTAGTGCTAAGGAAAGAGTGAGAGTGAGAGGGAGAGCAGAGAGAGAGAGGGAGAGAGAAGAACAGACCAACCCGTCACCTTTTGTTTGAATGGAACTGAGTCAGAGTGAGTTCTGGGGTCTTTCTGCTATGGCGATATTCTTGAATAAAGCCTTCCTTGACTATTTAACTTTGCCCAGTGTAGTGTTTGCTTTGACATATGCATCCACATTTTGCATCTTCATAAGAAAATACAGCTGTCATTCATTCATCATGCCCTGATTCAGAACACTGATTTATTCATTAATCCCATAAATATGTGTTTGAGGTCTGCTACAGGCAAGAGTGCTGGGATAAAAAGATGAAATATTCTTGCTTCTTATATTTTAATGACCAGAAATACTTAAATTGTATTTATAAAGTACACATGGGAAATAAAGATTCCTTTGGGAGAAAAGACTTTACCTGATCTGGAGCCTCATAACTTACTCAGGAGTTTTTCATTTGTTTATTTTTATTTATTTATCTTGTTTACTTTTTTTGATTTTTACTTGTTTATCTTCTCTAAGCGGGAAGGTTGAAAAGGACCCAAACCATCTTAACAAAGCTGCAAACAGAAATTTCAGAAGGCTGAGTTTTTTTTATGATGATTTTGGTGTCAGGAGAAGAGTTTTTATTAATTTCTTTTTGTAGTCCTTTAATTATTTGCTTCATTTATATTCCTTTCAGATATAAGCATGCAAACACAAAGCTGAATAGGTGCTTTGTCTTTCTGCTCATCACTTCATAGAGAGGGAAATCTAATTTAAGCTTTGTGTGTAAGTTGCTGATGGAACAGCAGTATGTTACCCCAAAATGATGTCAGACACATGACCCTATAGCCCATTCATTTGATTTGGGAAGAGGCAAAGTCACCATTATTTTGAATTTGATACTACTAGAGAACTAGATCCTGTCTATCAGAGCTTAAACTTTACCTCTAGGATATATGACCTAAGCTATCGTGATGTACCTACCACCCCTTAGCAAAATGATAAGTAGAATTTCTTTTTCTTTTTTTTTTTAGTTTTTTTTAATAAGTAAACTTTTTTTTTCTTTCTTTTTTTTTTTTTTTAAATAGTCACACAGAGAGAGAGAGAGAGAGAGGCAGAGACACAGGCAGAGGGAGAAGCAGGCTCCATGCACCAGGAGGCTGACGTGGGATTTGATCCCGGGTCTCCAGGATCGCGCCCTGGGCCAAAGGCAGGCGCCAACCACTGCGCCACCCAGGGATCCCCTAAGTAAACTTTCTTAGAGAAGTAACAGAAGTTACTTTAGAGCATGCGGGAGACATCAGAGAAAGAAACAAAATGAGAGTACTCTCCAGGTAGCTTTTTTAGTGGAGATGGTATTATCTAGAATGAATAATTTGATAAAGCATGTTCAGTATGACGTGAATTCTCAAATAAGAAATGTGTCATTCTAAAGCCATCAGGAGACCAAAGCCTATTAATAATAGCTACCTAAAAATGTTAAGAATGCAAGGTACCAAAGAGTAGATTTTGACAGGACTCTGAAGTAAATCTACTACCCCACATCCATGTGCCTTTGTTTGGAAAGGATGAAATGAAATCTTCAACAAAAGCTAGAGAAATTGGATGAGCCTTGATGAGCAACTCACTAACTCAGGGTGAAAAGTCTGACCTCAGTGGGATGTAGGAAACAGACCAATACTTCTGGAACAAACCCTCAGAAAAAAAGTAAACTATAAAAGCCATCTACCCAGATGGAGAGCCTAACAAAGTTAAGGATCAGAGAAACCACCCCCTGGGCAGATTCTGATCATATGGAAGTTCTGGCTCAGCCCCGAGGGAACCAAAGCACATGTGAAAAAATGTTAAATGAAAAATTGCTTAGACTGAGCAGTTTTATCTTGTGAATTTTGGTTACATGCAAATAAAAGAAGTACACTATGCATACGAAAAGATGCTCACTGTAGAATTATTATTTTTAATCGCTAAAAGCTCTCAATTACCTAACTACTCAGTAATAAGAGGATTGTATAAATAATGGTTTAGTTATAATAAGAGAGAATACTAAGCAGATATTCAAAATCATGTTTAAAAAATTAGTGACAGAAATATTCATCCTAATTTTAGGGGACAAAGGAAACAGAGAAAATGCAATTTATGCTATTTGCAAGTATACATAATATTATGTATGTGCATATAGAGCAATAATAAAATTTGTGCTAAAACCAAAATATTACCCTTCTCTAGATATAGAGATTTTTAAAAAAAAATATTTTATTTATTTATTCATGATAGACACCGAGAGAGAGACAGAGACACAGGCAGAGGTAGAAGCAGGCTCCCTGCAGGGAGCCCAGTGTGGGACTCGATCCCGGGACCCAGGGTCACGACCTGAGCCAAAGGCAGACACTCAAACACTGAGCCACCCGGGTGCCCCTAGATGTGTCCTTAGATCATAAACTTTTTTCCATCTTACATATATCCTCTACGTTTCAAATTCCTTGCAAAGACATTACTGTTTTTATTATCAGAAAAAAATCTTTAAATTTAATAACAATAAATTGCTGAGACTAAAATTTTGCCCTACTGGTAAGCTAGGCAGTTAGTCTGCCATTGTCAGAAGATGCATGATTCTGGGTCAGAGGCAAAGATCTTTCTTATCGTGACCCAGCAGGCAGCATGAGCTTCACATTCACATTAGTATGCTTGCCCCCAAAGTCCCACAGAAGTGAGGCAGAGAGAGGATGCAATTTAGGCTCAGGGACCCAGAGTCCACAAACTCTAGATCTTTGAGGGCTTCTAGAAAACCTGCCCCAAAATTTGTCTTCAAAGGGAGACTTTATCTTTATCATGCCCCCACGGAACAAATCTACCCTTTGCCCCAGAGGAAGATACTGTCCCTATCTTTGAAAGCTCTTTCCTATAAAAACATCTTTGAAAAGATGGTTTGGAGAAAAACTGTCAATGCCGCTTGGTAAAATCCTGGGCAAAAAATATAAGAGCCCCACTGGAAGTATGTGTCCCACCACAAAACACATTTCCAAACTCAGTAATCTGTTTTGTTTTTTATTCTAAACTTCTTTCAAAAGAAACAGCATCTCTAAGACATTATTTTTACAGTTGCTGATACTCCCATCCTGCCCCCTCCTGAGCTGGCCGTTGAGTTCTGCACAGGACAGCATTAGAATTTGCTTTACAAAAAAAAAAAAAAAAAGAAAAGAAAAGAAAGAATTTGCTTTACAGGTCCACTGAGAACCTATAGCCTGGATTCCCACTTGTGACACTGCATTTCACTGCTTAGCAAACACTGGCTTGTCCTTTTGTTCTCAGAGTAGTTTCCGGCATCTCTTCCTCCCCAAAGGAATCTGTGGCTGATGATAGATTTGATGCACCACAGAACACACAACTATGAGGGGAAGTCTTTCCACTCACCCTGATGTGTGATGAGGTTGCTTTGGGTAACCAGCTCACTTCAGCCAAGCAGAGTCCTAAGGTGCAAAATGCATTTCCAACATCACTGTGATATATTCTGAGAGGACCGTTCTTGTCCATAAAATAAATAAAAGCAGGCTATTAGACAAAATGAAGTTCTGATGTTGGCTCATGCAGATCCTGCATGCCCTTCTACGAATGAGAATTGCCTATTGGTCGAATGGGATCCATTGATACCTGAGTTACTAAATCTCAATTCTCTCTGATATTCAGGAAGCTGACTTCACCTTACACTCTTGGGTCTGGGCTTCTTTGTTTTTCCTTTCCTCTCGATAAAGCTCTAAGTTAAGGTACCAGGAATGACACAGGTGAATGTCACACCACCTACCATAACTGTAACTTTGAGAAATCACTCAGCCCAGTGATTTTTTTTTTTTTTTTTTGCTTACTACTATCAGCTCCAATTTTGCCAGCATTCTATTTGAAAAAAAAAAATCACATTTACAAAAGTAGCTAGAAAAGTCTAAGTAGAGTTTAAATGTTCTCACCAATAAAACAAATAAACAAACAAATAAATGCCAATAGGTGAAGATAAGTTAACTCAATGAGAGGTGGATGGAAATCCTTTCACTGTGTATGTATCAAATCATATCATCACACTCTACACTTTAAATATATCTTAGAATTTTATTTATCAATTATACCTCAATAAACCTGAGAAAGAAAAAAGAACGCTCTCTCTAGTCTTTGTAGTCCATAAATAAAATTAAAATACTAATATCACACAGCTTTTTCTAAAACGATCTTTGAACCTAGTGATTTAATGAAAAAGCAAGTAACAATTTACTATTACAGTAAGTTGTAGGATTTGCAGACACCAATACCTGAGAAAAAGAGAATTAACATAGTCTATGTTGATCATAAATTTGCTTTTTTACATGTTTCTTTTCATATCTCCTATTAAATAAATGCTTTGCTCTAGATCCAATTAATGATTTTATTAGTACACAAAACTTCCCTTTTCCCCAATCTATTAACCAATCAGTGGTTAAATAAAATAAAATTGGGCAGCCTGGGTGGCTCAGTGGTTTAATGCCACCTTCAGCCCAGGGCCTAATCCAGGAGACCTGGAATCAAGTCCCATGTTGGGCTCCCTGCATGGAGCCTGCTTCTCCCTCTGCCTATGTCTCTACCTCTCTCTGTGTTTCTCATGAATAAATAAATAAAATCTTTAAAAAAATTAATTAAATTAAATAGAATTAAATTAAATTCCATGCTACGTACAATGGTAGGCACATTGGGGAGTTAAAAAATAAATTATTTTTTATATTAACAGTTATAAAAAGTCAGTAGGAAGTGTTAGAGAATGGAGACAATAATATTATTCTTTGTCCATAAGAGCTTAATATTTTATAGATATTTTTTGTTCCACTTGATTTTACTTAGCATGAACATTTTCCAAAATCATTACAAAGCTTTATTATACATGATTATATAGAAGTAATTCCCTTTCTGTTGGGCACTAGTTGTTTTCTTATTTTTCACACTTACAAAAAAAGCTCCCACTACCAATATTCCTGATCATAAATGGGAGACCACGTTACTTCCTAAGGTAGAGTCCTAGAAGTAGATTGCTGTATGGAGGACGGAGTCATTTTTAAAGCTCTAGATACCTACTGTCAGATTGCTGTCCAATATTCTATCAATTTATTATCTTTTGTAGTGCATGGGAATTTTCATCTCACTGAACACTTCTCAGAATTCATCATTAAATATTAAAAGAATTTTTTTTTATTTTGGTTTTAACTTATATTTCTTTAATGAGAAGTAACATTAAACATATTTTTCTTGTACAAATGTACCATGCATACTTCTTCTTCAGCTTCTTAATCTTATGTTTACAAAGTTTTTGTTTCTGTTTTTAAGATTTCATTTATTCATTCATGAGAGACAGAGAGACAGAGAGAGAGAGAGAGAGAGGCAGAGACATAGGCAGAGG
Source organism: Vulpes vulpes (assembly GCF_048418805.1). Taxonomy (NCBI): domain Eukaryota; kingdom Metazoa; phylum Chordata; class Mammalia; order Carnivora; family Canidae; genus Vulpes; species Vulpes vulpes. The sequence goes on along the minus strand of NC_132784.1, from coordinate 86,155,831 downwards.
GAGAAGCAGGCTCCATGCAGGGAGCCCAACGTGGGACGGGACTCTATCCTGGGTCTCCAGGATCACGCCCTGGGCTGAAGGTGGAGCTAAACCCCTGGGCCACCCTACAAAGATTTTTAAGTCTCAATTTTACTCTCCTGTTCAGAGTGGTTGGGAAGATTTAAAAAATCTGCATTTTCCCTTCATCCATTAAAGTGAATGGGTTGTATGAATTAGTTAGAAAGCAGGAGTTCTGAAAGGTGGAAGTGGAGGTGGATGCCACCATTCTGCAATGAAGGAGTAGACCAGTAGCCTCCAGGACACATGGATTTGGGCTGTGCCCATTTTCCACATTCTCTTCTCCACTCATCAGGTTCATGTTATTCAAATGTCTTAAGATATTTACATTTCTTACTAAGATTATTCATAATCTTTTCTATTATATATGCATACATTTTCTTTTTAGTAACTCTTTACCTATTTCTCCCACCCTTTAACGCCCAACCTCTAGCAACCACCAATCTGTTTTCTGTATCTATGAACTTGTTTGTTTATTTGTTTTGGGTTCTATAGAGAAGAGAGATCATATGGTATTTTTCTGTCTGACTGATTTCACTTAGCATAATATTCTCAAGGTCCATCTGTTTTGTGGCAAATGGCAAGATTTCATTTTTTTAATGACTGAATAATATTCCTCTGTGTGTGTGTATACACCAAATCTTCTTTATCCACTATGGACACTTAGGTTGTTTCCATAACTTGGCTATATAAATAATGCTGCAATGAACATAGTGGTGCATATATCCTTTTAAATCAGTGTTTTCATTTTTTTTTTTAGATAAGTACCCAGAAGGAGAATTTCTGGATAATAGTATAGTTGTATTTTTTAATTTTTTTGAAGAATCTCCACAGTTCTTTCCATAGTGGCTACACCAATTTACATTCCTACCTACACTGCAAAGTGTCTACATCCTCATTATTTCTTATGTTTTTGGTAACAGTCTTTCTGACTGGTATGAGGCAATAGCTCATTGTGGCTTAGACTTTCATTTCCCTGATGAGTAATGATGTAAAATATCTTTTCATATACCTGTTGGCCATCTGTACATTTTCTTTAGAAAACACCTATTCAGATTTTCTGTTCATTTTAAAACAGATTGTTTGGGTTTCTGTTCTTGTGATTAAGTTGTATGAATTCCATATTTTCAAGTCTTACATTCAGGTCTTTAATTTATTTTGAGTTAATTTTTGTGTAGGGTGTAAGATAGTGGTCCAGTTTCACTGAAGAGCTGATCCTTTCCCCATTGTATATTCTTGACTCCTTTGTCTCCGTTAACTATATATGCATAGGTTTATTTCTAGGCTCTCTATTCTGTTATACTGACCTATGTGTTTCTTTTTATGCTAATGCCATACTATTTTAATTATGATAGCTTTGTAATATAGTTGGAAATCAGAGAGCATGGTTATCTCCAGTTTTGTTCTTTCTCAAGATTGATTTGGTAATTTAGGTCCTGTGTGTTGGTGTGGGTGTGTAGCCATACAGATTTTAGGATATATCTATTGCTTTGAAAAAATGCCATTGGAATTTTGATAGGGACTGCACTGAATTGCCTTAGGTATTATGGGCATCTTAATAATATTGATCATTCCAATTCATGGGCATAGAATATCTTTTCATTTATTTGTGTTTCAATCTCTTTCACTAAACTCTTGTAATTTTCAACAGGTCTGTCACCATCTTGGTTAAGTTCATTCCCAGATATTTTACTTTTTTAGATGTAATTATATGTGGAATTGTTTTATTTCTCTTTCAGGTAGTTTTTATTGGTGTATAGAAATGCAACAGATTTTGCATATTGATTTTGTACCCTGAAATTTTACTGAATTTATTAGTTGTAACAGTTTTTGTTTTTGTTTTTTGTTTTTGTTGCTTGTTTTATTTTGTTTTGTCTTTTATTTTTTTGATGGTGCTTTTAAGATTTTCTATATGTAATACCATGCCATTGACTAATAGTAACAGTTTTACTTCTTCCTTTTGAATTTGTAAGTTTTTTTCTTTTTCTTTGACTAATTGGTCTGGCCAGGACTTCCAATACCAGGTTAAATAAAAGTGGCAATATTGGGCATCAGTCTTGTGTTCCTGATCCTAGATGAAAGGCTTTTAGCTTTTTACTGTTAAGTATGATGTTAGCTGTGGACTTCTCATATATTATGTTGAGGTAAGTTCCCTTTACACCCACTTTGTTGAGAAATTTTATTACAAATGGAAGTTGAATTTTACCAAAGCTTTTTTTTCCCCTACATATATTGAGAAGAACATATATCCTTAATTTTGTTAATGTGGTATATGACACTAATTTATAGACGTTGAGCCACTTTTGCATCCTTGGAATAAATCCCACTGGATCATAGTGTATGACACTTTTATTGTATTGGTGAGTTTAGTTTACTAACATTTTGTTGAGCATTTTTGCATACTTCATTAGGGATATTGTCCTGCCATTTTCTTTTCTTGTAGTACCCTTGTATTGTTTTGGTATCAGGGTAAGACTGGCCTCATAAAATGACTTTAGAAGAATTCACTCCTCTCCTGTTTTTTGGAAGAATAGGTATTAATTATTTGATGTTTTCTATCTTCACACTCTTAGTGTTCTCCTTTTGCTTTGTGTCAGAGTACTAGAAACGCCCTTATGAGAGTTTTTACATGTGTCTGGTGCTCTGTTTTTGTGGCTGCCCCCCAGGGAACACATCTACATCACCTGGCTCTGGCAGCCAATGGAACTTATGTTTGTGAGTCCCAAAGACTGTAACTGTCAGAGGAAGAGCCCTTAAGCAGCTGCCACCTTACAGGACATAGCAAGAGGCAAAAGACCCAGAAACTCAGTTTTCATTGGAAGGAGACCCAATTTTTGCAACTGCTGCCCAGAGGATACCAGATGATCCAGATGATCTGGCCAGCAGGGTGTATGCCTGTGGCCCCATGGGATTGTATATATATATTTGCATACTTTTAAAAGCTGCTGCCTGAGGGTCTGGCTTCCCAAAATCCTGAAACTAGGCACTAAAATCTTTCCCTTACAGACAATGGCAGGTCTAGGCACACTCTCAATTATTGGGAGTTCTTATTTGTAATAGCTCCCAAGGTTTGAGTGACAACAAAGAGCTGGAGCTGGCTTGAATGATAAGGTTCACATCTGACACAAGGCCAGTCCTTCAAAGTTGGAAGAGGTGGTTGTTTCATCTACTATATGGAGGCCAACATGATGAGTCAAGCAAAATGAAGAAACAGAGGAATATATTCTAAGAAGAAAACAACAACAACAACAAACCCTCAGAAAAAGAGCTTAATGAAAAAGAAGTAATTTACCTGATAGAGAGTTCAAAGTTATAAAGATGCTCATTGAATGGGGGGGAAAAGAATGGATGATCTCAGTGAAAACAAGAAAGAGATGGAAAATATAAGCAAGTATCAAATACAAGTCAGGAACAAGTACCAAATAACTGAAGAATATAATTGAACTGAAAATACACTAGAGGGATTCAACAGCAGACAAGGCAAAACAGAAGAAAGGGTCAGTCAACCTGAAGACACAACAGTGGAACACAGAGCAGCAAAAGCAAAAAGAATGAAAAATAGTGAAGAAGTTTAAGGGAGGTACCGGACAATATCAAGCAGATTAATATTAGCATCATAGGACTCTCAGAAGAAAAAGAGAAAGAGAAAAGAGCAGAAATCTTGTTTGAAGAAAAAATGGCTGAAAAATTCCCTGGCTGAGGCAGAAAATGGATCTTCAGACCCAGGAAGCTCAGAGAGTTCCAAATAAGATGAACCCAAAAAAGACCCACACCAAAATACATGATAACAAAAATGTCAGAAGTCAAAAATGAGGAGAGACTATTAAAAACAGTAAGAGGAAAACAAACTTTTGTCACATATAATGGAACCCCCATAAAACTACTAGAAGATTTTTCAACAGAACCTTTGCAGGCCAGAGCGAGTGGCATAATATATCTAAAGTGCTTACAGAAAAATAAAACTCAAACTAGAATATTCTATACAGCAAAATTATCATTCAGAATTTAAAGAATAATAAAAAGTTTTCCAGACAAGCAAAAGCTAAAGGAATTCATCACCACTAAACATCCCTAACAAGAATTGTTAAAAGAGACTTCTTTAAGCTGAAATTAAAGAGTATTTATTGGTAACAATAGGCATATGAAATAATAAATATCACTAGAAAGATAAATTTAGGAAAGGTGTAATCACTTATAAAGCTAGTATAAAAATTAAAGGACAAAAAATGGTATATATGTGTAAAATTTCTTTGAATTGTCTTTAAATAAAGAAATATATGTATCTCTATACATCACTTCTTTCACTTAATAATAAATAAATGTGTCATATATGTTTTAAAAATACAAAATAAATATAATATAAATATAATTATAAATATAGACATATATATAAAATATGCCAGAACTGATGTTAGGCATTTTTAGAATCTAAAAAAATTAGGTCATTTCAAATGTAAAATTAAGTAAATATAATTAGATAAATGCACCAATGTTTGTGTGTATATATATTCGTATCTCCTAATATAATATTACAGATGGTCCCTGACTTATGGTTTCATTTTTACTTTACAATGGTGTGAAAGCAATATGCATTCAGTATAAGCCATACTTCAAAATTTGAATTTTGGTCTTTTCCCAGGCTAGCAATATGCAGTATGATACAGCAGCACTGTGAGGGTAAACAAGGATATACTTAAAACCAGACTATACCCATACAACCTTCTGTTTTTACTTTCAGCATTCAATCAATTACATGATATAATCAACATGAATTTATAAAACAAGCTTTATATTACATTATTTCGCTCAACTATAGGCTAATGTAAGTGTTCTGAGCATGTTTAAGGTGGACTAGCTTAGGCTATTTTGCTCAGCAAGTTAAGCATTTTCAACTTGGGATATTTTCATTTTATGATGGATTTATTAGATATAACCCCATCTGAAGTTGAGGAAGACCTGTATATGGCCCTTATATTTGTCTAATAACCTTTGCCAGGAGTCTACAGATTGCCAAGGGAACAATTCTTGAAACACTGAAAGTCATTCTTGTGAACAATGGGATCACTTAATTGTGTTAAGTTAGGCTTTCAGAGAGTGATTTTTCTCTAGTATCATATCACTCTCAGATACTTGTACTTGATTGTCATCTGGTTTTGATTTTAATGTTACTATTTATTGATACCTATGCAGTATCTATAAATTTCTTTAAAAACATTTACCAATGACATTTTGTTCTGTTTTGTTTTTAGTGTTTAAACCCTGCTTTGCAGAACCCAGAGTGATCTTCGGAAGGATTCAGAAGCAATCACATTCGTGACTTAGAAGCAATTCTAAAGGAGGCAGGTGGATAACCACAGGAACCAAGTTCACCTTGGAAATGGGCTCTGAAGAGTTATAACTCTCTATCACAAAGAAAATAACCCCAGGGCATCACTGCTAGCTGCCCCTGAATTATTTGATACACATATAAGATTCACTGCCACATGGTAAGAGTGAAGACTTCCAAAAGGGTGAGAATTGCTGATAAAAGAGAGTTGATGGCACTGGGGAAAGGATATACTTTCAAAGTGGGTACAAGCAACCAGTGCAAATTATACCTTAGAGGATCTAGAGTTCAAAAACAGTCCTAGCCTAAACTATGAGTGAAGAGACAGGGAGCAGTTCTAACAGTGATTTTTTTTTTCACATATTCATCTACTATATTTGAATTAATAACATCAGAAAACAACTACTTGGAAAAAAATAGCATTTATGTGATGTCTACAGTCCAGAAAGTAAAAATCCAACATCCTCTCATTTTTGAAGACATCTTTTTGAACTTCAAAACGATTGAGAACGCATCAGAATACAGTTATGTGATCCTTCTTCTAAATCATTCTCTGCATTTAATTCTGTAAAAGTAAGAGGTGTGCAAGGAATCTATGATACTATTATAGTGAATTCAATATGCCATAACTTTAAACTTTAGCACATGTGTAGCTATTTGCCTACTAATACCAAGCCCCTCATTAATATTTGCACAGAAATCCAGGACAGTGTTCAACAACCTTTTTCTGTAAAAGGCCAGTTTATAAATATGTTAAGTCTTGCAAAGCTTAATAATAAATATTTTGTCTCTGATGCAACCACTTAACTTTGGCATTACAGTGTCAAACTAGCCATGAACAGGATATAAATTAATCGGCCACACTGCGTTCCAAGAAAACTTTATTTGCAAAAGCAGGCAGTACGGCAGATTTGGTTGGGCTCTTAGTTTAAAACATTTATTTAAACCTGAGTTATAAGTTGAAGAGTATTCTTAGGATGAAAGATTGCCTGCTTATCTGCATTATTTTTTTTCCTTCTTGTATTCCTTATGTTCACCATATACACTAGTCACAGAATGCTCCTGGTGTCATCCTTGAATTGCTTGCATTTTTCTTGTATTTGGAACATTGATCCTCCCAGGAATTCCTGTCTTAACTTATCTCTACTTTGAAATCTCATTCATATTTTAAAAACTGTCTCTAAACTTGCCTCTATCTTCCCTCAGCTGTGTCTTTCTTCCTTTTACCTCTTAAAACTATGTTTTTGCAGATTCCTTAGGACACCCTTAGTTTCTTCTCTGCATTATAATTGTTTATAAATATACATTCAAATAAGTAGATTTCAGATTCTTTTGCCCCTTAAATTGACCAGCACAGTGCTTTGCATGAAGTGTTCAATAAATAGTTATTCAGTGGACAAATGCCTAAACAGGCACTTACCTTTGGAAGGGGAAGAAAAAAGATTTAAGGTCAATATCATGGGATCAATTTGGCTAGAACATTTCAAGTAAACCACAAGTCATTTAATTTTTATTTCATATTAACTTAATAACATAGCCTACCCACATTGGAAACTTCCAAAACTGGCTAAGAATCTTGGACAACTGATACCATATTTTTGAATAAGAAGTTCTTGTCATTTATTCAAACTGACCCACTATTATTATTATTTTTTATTATTATATTTATTATTATTATTATTTAAGAATTTATTTATTTACTCATGAGAGACACAGAGACACAGGCAGAGGCAGAAGCAGGCTCCATGCAGGGAGCCTGACGTGGGACTCAATCCCGGGACTCCAGGATCAGCCCTGAGCCGAAGGCAGTGCTAAATAGCTGAGCTACCTGGGCTGCCCACCCACTAGTATTATTAAATCATTTAATTTATCTAGTGAATTCAAAATATTATGTAAACATAAAGAGCATTTTAAATAAACATAGGCGATTATTTTCTAATGACATCTAAGTTACTAAAAAGGTATTTTATTTGCATTTCAATATTATCATAGTTGTATTCTTTTTTGGGAATATGAAACTAGGCCATTGAAAAATATAAATTATCAAATCAATTATAATTTATTCTTTCCACTGTCATATGTTTATCTATCAACAAATTAATCAGTGTTTTCTCAATTTTTAACTCAAAAAGAGAGACTCACTTAAAAAAATAAAGAGAAATTCAAAGAACATTATGAAAGTCAACAACTTACAATCCTTTGACAGGAAGGGCTAATTCCCATTGCTTGCTTGCTTTCAGGTATTCTGTCGTTTATCTCTTCTTTTCTCCAGGTATTTGTTCTTTTCCTAAAAATAATCCTAGTTCTTACAGCAGTTTACTATTATGAAACTGCAACTGCATTTACATAAAGCTTTGTTTTGGCCAGCAAGTGAAAATGGGATTTCTTTTCACGTCTAGTGCGTTTGAGGCACACATGCTTGGGGAGGGAGCCATTAAGGGCAGCAAAGGACAAGACAAGGTCACCTGGAGACTGCAACTAAGAGAATCAGAAATAGAAATTGCTCTTCATTCTGGATCAAAAATCATTTCTTAAAATACCACATCAGAGTATATGTTAATACTCAGAAGGCAGAATGTTAAGAAAACAGGGAAGGCGACATTATAAGCTGGCATGAAATCTCCAAAATGTGTTTACTCCGAATTCTTGGAGTTCATATAAGTATATAATTCAATGTGGAGGACATTATCCAACAATGTGAATAGGAATGAAAACTTCTGGTTGAAAATTTGGCAATGGTGACCATAACCACAAATAAATAAATCTTTTTTTCCAAGAAACTGAATTTTAAAAAATTCTGAAACAAAGATACAGCTTTGTATAACATGTAGGTATAAGTGTTCATCCTACCACATTTAGAGGGGGAAAAAAAGCCAACAATTAGGCTTCTAAAAAATGATAGTATATCTAAAGAGTGTTTTGTTGGTTGAAACGATACCAAGAATACAATATAAAATAGGAATTATTTATTTTCAGTAAGTAAAGTAAGTTTAGAGAATATTTATATTCTATGACCCCAGACTAAAGGTCTCATTTAATTCTCCAAAGTATCTATTTTCTGGATATAAAGAGTTATTAATTACAAACTTTTTATTTATTATCCTAGGAATGCTGACATTCATACCAGGGCATTTCAAAGCCATAAATTGCTCATTTACTTTGTTGATTATGTAATTATTTTGAAAAACATATACATTTCCTTAAGTTATTTGTGAATCCTTTAGCCCTGTGTGAATTTATCCATCGCCTTATATATCAGTTAATCTAAAAGGTTCAGAGTTTTTTCAGGTCTACATATCTTACTGCACTATGGCTCAAATAACAATTTAGACAATAAAATTTTGAAATTCAAATTCATTTTGAAGGCTTTTTAGCTACCCAACGATCAAGACACTATTGGGATGCCTGGGTGCTTCAGCTGTTGAACGTCTGCCTTCATCTCAGGTCATGATCCTGGAGACCCGGATCGAGTCCTGCCTCAGGCTCCCTGCATGGAGCCTGTTTCTCCCTCTGCCTGTATCTCCACCTCTCTCTCTGTGTCTCTCATGAATAAATTAATAAAATCTTTAAAAAAAAAAAAAAAGACAGTATCCCTGTGAGGAAATGAAAGTCAAAGTCAGATAATTCAGCCATTATGTTTACTGGGGAGGGTGGGCAGGATATTTAGGCAAAAGCCAGAGGTTATATGAAGTTCCAGAGACAGGAAGAAAAAATATATATATATATGATTGGCACTTAAGCCCAAGGTAAAAAAAAAAATCCATTAGTCCCTAGTGATAGATACACATGATTATAAATAATGACTAATCTCCAATGCAAAACTTCAAATAATTTATGTCAATACTTTGCTTTTAAGGGGATGAAGCATAACTCTCCATTACTTAAGTGCAGGTTGTGCATAGTGACCTCCTTCTAAGGATCATAGTAAGGAAAGAGAAGGAAAAAAAAAAAAACCAACAGAGACAACCTACAGTGGAAAAACATGACTAACACTACCTCAAGCCAGGTGATCAGATTTAAATCCATCCCATTTGTTATATCGATAGTATGCGCTCTTGATGTGATGTGAATAATATGGTACCTACCTCTGTGGTTTTTCTCCCCCAAAACACACAGTCCCAGACTAACCATGATAAAAAAATTAAACCAAATTTAAGGATATTCTACAAATCATCTAACATTCTGCAAAAGTGTCCCAGAAAGTCTGACAAACTATCTCAGCCTAGAGGAGTCTTAGTGGATATAACTACTAATTCAGTGTGTTACCCTGGATGAGATCCTGAGAACAGAAAAAGTACATGAGGGGGAAATAGGGGAAATTTTAATAAAATATGACCTTTAGTTGATAACAGTGTATCAATATCGGTCCATTAATTGTGATAGTTGTACCATATTAGCACCAGAGACTCATAGGGTAAACTGTGTGTGGGGGGTATGCAAGAACTCGCTACTATCTTCATAAGAATTCTGTAAAGCTGTTCCATATTGTACATTTTAAAATGACATTTAAGAGAAACTAAAAGAAGAAAACTGTGGGAACGAAGCTTCTTAAAAGAGATAAACTGCAGCGTAAGCTGAGAGATGTGAATTCAAAAATGATGTGAATGCCTCCCTTTGTGACTATGCCTGTGCAGGAGGCACTGTGGTCCTTATCCTCCTGGAGCTTAAATGTTTCTAGCAGGGTGGTGGGACGATAAACCATTAAGTCAATAAATGAAGAAAATAATCACACATAGTGATCATTCCTGTGAAGGAAATAGGCGAACCCCCTATATTTAAGCCTTATAGTGACTCAAATGTTATTCTCTTTTGAATACTTCCCCTACCTGCAGCCCATCCTCCTGCCCTAACTACAGTACTTGTACTTGGCTTGTCAACTCTGACAACCAGCCAGTGTTTGCAGATACAGATATGGCAAATAAATGTCTAATTATCTGTGGGTGTGTTCATGTGTGTTTGTTTTAAATGGGGTGGGAAGGGCTGGCACTATGGGGCCTCATTTCAGTTTGGGAAAACAATCACAGAAATCATGACACCCTGGAGATAAAGCAAATGTAAACAGGTAATTTATTCCTCTATGGAGACAAAAAAAAAAGATGTGTGAAATGTGGATTTTTTTCATTCTTACTACTTCTTTAGGATGCATTTTACTTTTCCATTCTTTGTAATATATTTTAAGTATATATATATATATATATATATATATATATATATATATATAGCTATCCACTTATATTCTAAAAAAAATGTTTTTTATTCTTTTAGACAGTTTTTTCTTACCATGTAAGGGCATAGATTCTGGAAAACCATAGAGCAATACTGTGGGAAAGAAAGGAACCTACATAAACTGGCCAGATTGAGAAAATCAACCATGACTTTCATTTCACTATTATATATTATAGCCTCACGTCTTTGAGTAGCTGCTTTGAAGATACTTCACTTTGTTGATTGAGATTAAAGTAGGATTTCATTTTCATCTGCTTTAAATTTAGTTGTTGTTTTTTTTTGAAACTTCGTTTTCCATAATTGACTTTTCCTTTCCTGAAATGTTTGTGCTTTAAAATTTAATATTGCATAATCAACAATATAAAGCAAGTTTGCTTAGGGTAAAACATAAGTTTTGAATAATTATTAGTGGACTTTTTGTAATTCTCTTCATGATTTTTCTCTCATTTGATAGTTCAAAATCTCATTTTGAATAACCATAAACAAAGGGAGCATTCAGTTTCAGAGCTAAACCAATCTAATAAGTTTTTGTATAAATCTGTATTTGAATTTAAGCTTATGTTTAAAGTTCTATTGTCATTTCATTTGTTTTGCTTCATTTCTTAAGCATATGAGGTTATAGGCCATAACAAAGAGACTGAAGTTTCTGTGTGTCATAATTTTTTGAACTTGAGACCATGGAGCTTCTGGGGCCATTTAGATAGGAGAATTATATAAAAAAACACTTCCATCTTTGAAAGTGTTGACTGCATAATTCCAGAGTCCTAATGGAAGCAGGACAAATTTTCTAAGGGTAACAGAGCAGAGCACAAGTAAACAACCTGGTGAGGAAATTCTTATGGTTGCTAATCCCCAAGTTAGAGTGCAACTTTAGTTCAATGATTATAGAGCAATGAAAAAGAGAAAAAAAAGAGATCATTATTTAAAATATTTTGAAAATTATACTTTTCATAGGTATTAAGTTTGAAAGAATGAATGAGTTAGAATGAGAATAAGAGAGGCTTGTGGATAGAGCTATTTCAAAATGGTTTATACGAAGAATAATACTCTGATTAACCCAATTTAATTTTGGTAGAAGAAAATGAAAAGCCCTAGAGCAGACTTCTGAGGATATTTTAACAGCATCCACCCATTCTCTTCTGAGAACTTCTCCTTTATTTTTTTTTTTTCTGATTAACCCAGATCAAACTGGGACATGATCATCAAGAACTGATTATTAAAAAAAAAAAAGAACTGATTATTAAAACCAGATAAATTAGTCTTCAATTTTTTCAAATTGGAAAATGGGGTATCTGTATTTTGTGACTCTTGCATGGGAAAAAAATCACTGAATATATAGGTTAACTGAGAGATAACAAAAATAATTTAATGCTATATTATTGGAGCTGAAAATAGGATAATGGAGTTAAGAATATGTTAAGCATATTTTGTTGACAGCAGACTCACTCTTCCTAGGTATTTTTAGGCTCTTACTATATCCATGACCTTTCTGTGGCTTTGTGGTTCAGCATTTCCTTCTTCAGTGACTCAATAAATGGATTTTATTTCATATTTTGTGAGTGTTCTCCCTATGTAACTATCTCCTCTTCCTTTTCCTCTTCTTCATTACTGGCATTTAAGGTATTTGAAGTATGTATTATACAGATCCATTTTAGTTTATTAGCTACATTTTTACATCTAGTATACCTTAGGACATTTTTTGTTACCTTCTCACATTTAGATGAAAATCTGAATGGTTCTAAAACTGTAGAATTACAAATTCTTTTTCTTTTTCCTTTTTTTTTTTTTTTTTTTTTTTTTTACAAATTCTTTTTCATCCATATATTAACCAGAGTAGGCTATGCTACATTATTATAATAAACTACCCCAAAATATCACAATACAGTTTATTACTTGGTAATGTCTGAAACAGACTGGGGTGCCCTCCCAATGGGGCCTTCTCCATCCTGTGACTCAGGGATCCAGGATCCAAAGGACAGAAATCTTTGTTTTATTATTATTCCATCAGCTTGGAAGAATGACATGTACTTAGAGAGTGCTCAAGAAATATTTGTTGCATTAATTAAATAGTGAATAAAAAGTAAAGGAAAGCAGAAAAAGTTTGTGGAGTTGTACTATTGAGGAAACTGATATTTATAAAATAATACGTGGTTTGTTTAATGTATCAACATATGCTAAAAGGAAGTGCTGTAGGACTTCCTTATAATTTAGAATAGAATTCATTTACATCTTTGAGTATGAAAGGATGCCTCCACACATAAATATGGTGGTATTTTTCTTAAGAATGTGAGAAAACTTCCTAAAATACCAATTAATTGACTGTTAAATGAGAAAAACTGGGGAATACAGAGCATAGGATGAATCTTATCAGTTCTCATTTTCTCCATTGCTCCCTTGTTCCCTTCACCAGTTCTTCCTCTAACTGTGCCCCACGGTTTGCTATCAAATACATTTTCAACAGAATTATTGGGCAATATTTCTTCTGGGTTTGTTACAATCCAAAATGAGTCAGAGTGAATAGGTCATTTGGAATTGTTGAATCGAGTCTATCCACTTTTATCTCTAGCTGTTGTAAATTTGATGATAATGATAATGAATATTTTGTAAACTGAGGATGCCAGTTTACAAAACATATATTCACATAAATACATTAGTTAGGCTATAGGAATTCACTACCTAACAAGATATCATGATCTTAACTCTCAGATTATTCTATGACTGTACATTAGAAAGCTCAAAATGGAATTAAGGGACCCCCAAAAAATGTAGTTATATTTTCAAAGAACATTCTGAGAACTATTTTCACTCCATGTCCTATTAATAATATCCTATCAATAAGTCATTGCCCGAGGAAACACCGAAATATCTGGTCAAGGCAAGATTCCTCCCTTCTACTTTTGACACTAACCCCCAACTTGCTGCTACTTTAGCAAGGTGACTTTCCTGACATTTCATATATCATTAATTATTTTTTCTATTTTGCTTAATTTTACTGCCCTCGGTAATTTGTCATATCCGTTGAATTCAGACACATGTGGTTGCATGCTAAAGGGACTGAAACACATCAGGAATCTAATTTTTCTTGACAACTACATTATGTCACCTCTAGCATTGGCATATTTTAAATTTCTGTGTTTTCTCCTGATTTGATTGACACCTAGCATACTAAATTGCCTAAGCTCTTGAATATACTTGATTATAGCCCCAAGAACTCCACCCCCTGATAAGTGAGTAAGCTCTGATTTTTATTTTATTTATTTATTTATTTATTTTTTTTATGATAGTCACAGAAAGAGAGAGAGAGGCAGAGACACAGGCGGAGGGAGAAGCAGGCTCCATGCACTGGGAGCCTGATGTGGGATTCGATCTCGGGTCTCCAGGATCGCGCCCTGGGCCAAAGGCAGGCGCCAAACCGCTGCGCCACCCAGGGATCCCAGCTCTGATTTTTAGAAGCAAGTATTCTTGTAATTAAAGGAAACCTCTCTGTTATCCTTACTTACCTGTGGTAAGGAATAGTGTTTAGTTTAGGACTAGAGGGACACCTGGGTGGCTCAGTGGTTGAGCATCTGCCTTTGACTCAGGGTATGATCCTGGGGTCCTGGGATCGAGTCCAACATCGGGCTCCCTGCAGGGAGGCTGCTTCTCCCTCTGCCTATGTCTGCCTCTCATGAGTAAATAAATAAAATCTTTAAAATAATAATTTAGGACTGGAACTTCAAAACTTATTTGCTTATACATACTATAATTCCATTTGATGTTTGGATTAACAAAATATCCCTCTTCTATATTTTGCTTTTAGTTTATCTAAGATTCCACAGTATAGTGTTTATTCAATAAGAATTAGTGACCATGGGATCCCTGGGTGGCCCAGCGGTTTGGCGCCTGCCTTTGGCCCAGGGCGCGATCCTGGAGACCCCGGATCGAATCCCACGTCAGGCGCCCAGTGCATGGAGCCTGCTTCTCCCTCTGCCTATGTCTCTGCCTCTCTCTCTATCTCTCTGTGACTATCATAAATAAATAAAAATTAAAAAAAAAATAAAAAAAAGGATTAGTGACCATGAGTTTCTTTACTTTTAAATATACCTCTGAAAGAAACCTAATTAATATATTGAATTCCCTCAACCATACGCCATATTTACACCATACATCACTTTCCTTAAGAAAAGCAAAGTGATAAGGAAACTGCATTCACAGTAACAGTTCGGCAATTTCTTTAAAGGTATGAAAATAAGATCATTGTCTTTCTCCTTGAACACAAAAGGATGTTCTCCTTGAAACAAAAAGGATGTCTCAAAAGGGACACAAATTCAAATAATTTGGTTTTAAAAAAATTAGTTCTTAGTCTCTGTACTAGTTTTCTAGGGCTGTCATAACAAATTGCCACAAACTGAGAGGTTTCAAACAACAGGAATTTATTTTTTCCCAATTCCGGGGACGAGAAGTACAAAATCAAGTCATCTCTAAGGCCATGCTCCCTCTGAAGGCTCTAGGGAAGAATATTTACTTGACTTTTCCTGGCTTCTGGAAGCTACCAGAAATTCCTGCGTTCCTTGGCTTATAACAACATCAAGCTAAATCTTCTCCCCTGTCTTCATGTGGTTTTCTTCTCTCTTTATGTCTTTACATGGCTTTATTTTCTATATGCCTCTGTCTCTGAATCCCCCTCTTATTTTTCCTATAAAGATGCTGTCATTGAGTTTAGGGCCCATTGAATCCAGTAAGACCTCTTCCTAATGAAGTGCATAGGAAGGAATGAATATCCAAATAAAGTCATATTCTAAGGTTCAAGGCAGACATGAATTTGGAGAGATACTGCTCAAACCATAATAATCTGTATTTATAATATAGGATATTTAAGATAAACACCTGTAAATGAATCTTACAGACAAATCACTTTAAAAGCTTAATATTAATTGTCCAGTTTTCACTAAATCCTAGTAATATTACTTCCTTTGCCCTCACCACATGTGCCCATATTATCTATTGCAGCACATAAGAGCCACCCAATAAATACCCCATGTGCCTTTACTGGGGTAACACCCCAATGAGTGTTGGCACTGTCAGCTTGATCACTGCAAACCCACTACTTTCACAGGACCAATTATAAAAAGGAAACTCTAATTAGAGCTGATTACCACTTATTTCCCAAACAAACAAACAAAAAAACCCAGCACAAATCCCATTAGGTTTTTTTTCTTGCTTACCTCACTCATTTGTAAATAGTGATCTCATACTTTGTCTTCCAAATCAAGGCCACTTCGGAAAGTGGAGGAAACAGTATTAAGAATTACCAACAAGCATAAATGGTAGCAGGCATAGGTTCACTCTACCAATAATTGGCCCTCCTCAAACAGGTCTTTATTCCCATTTCTCCAGCCAGTAAGCTAAATACAAGTGGCATTCCATGTTCTGCATTTTCCAAACCCTTCTGCTATGCCCTCTGGAATGTATACGAGCCATCATCAGTGAACCCTATGCTATCCCCACACTCTGCATGCTCCCTTCACCATTTTGTTCAATCTTCTATGCCTCCAGTGCAGATTATTCCAACATTTCTCTTACCAAGGAGCCTGGGTTAATGTAGATGTCTTCCTTATTCTTCAAAATGCCATGTCCTTCCTAAAAGGACTGAGACACCATATGCTTTTGTGGTTATCTAGTAATCTCCAAATGCCTCCTTTCTTGAAAATTATATTATCCAGTTCACTATTTCTCTCCCCAGCACAATTTTGGTTGTGATTTTAATGGCTAATAATTTCAACCGTATTACCCATCCAACACCTTGGTTATTCAGTTCCTTTCCGTGACCACTCTTAACAATATTTACCTCCACTTTTCACCAGCCACCTGCTCCCATATGAGACACCACTGTTCCTCATTCAGTCTGTTTTAAATGCCCACTCTAATCAGCACGCCTCTCAGTTTATCATTCATCATCACCCCATTCCTCTGGTATCATCAGTGTGCCCACTGTGACATCATATAAACATGTTGCAAGATTTCTCATCTAAGGAAGAAAACCACTCTTAATTCTCACCCTCCTCCCAGCTCCTCTCTTTATCTCATTCACTGTGTCACAAAACTCACTGAAAGTGTTTCCTATCAACCTCCCCAACTGCTCTCAATAGTCAGTCACGTTATACTTCCATCGAAATAGCAGTGCCGAGAAGCAGGGAAGAGCTCTTGTGATTGCAGCCAAGAATGTTCCCCTTGCCAGTATGTCCTGACTTCTCAGCAGTGATGACACAATTGATTTCCTCCCCCTTCTCAAAACACCTGCTTCACTCAGCGGCCTGAGCCCCGCACGCTCCTGTCGGTCCTCCTCCTGTGTTGTCAGCTCCTTCTCAGGATCCTTTGCCTTTTTCTCTCCGTTCTCAGTATCCACTCCCTGGGTCACCTCTTTCATCCCCATGGCTTTACGCTTCTGGTAGATGCTATCGATTTCCACATTTGTCCCCCTCTAACCTGGATGTCATTGCCCAGGGCTCCAGGCTCAGGTGTCTGTTTACTTACCTATCTCTACCCTTGGAAGTCTAACACATATCCCAAGTTGGACATAGCCAGAACAGCGCTTGAAGCCACTCTCGAACTTTTTTTTTTCCCTCATCGGTCTTCTGTTAATCAATAAAGATCACCATCATTCACCTAGTGACTCAATCTAAACATTTAGGAAACACTGTCACATTTTGTTTTCTTTCCCTCTCATACCACATCCAATTTTTTAACACTGTGGGCCTTTCTTTCAAAATGTACCATAAATCAGAACACCTCTTTTCATTTGTTACCACCCTGGTCTAAGACACAACTACTGTTCTTGTAAAATACAAACATAGCCTCCCTAGAGAGCTTTTTTCTTCCACTATTCTTATCTGAAATCGATTTCCAGCACAGCATCCTCTGAGATCTTTTTAAAAGGCAGGTAAAATCTAATCCTTCCCCTGCTCCATCCTATCACAGGTAGAAAATACCAATTCTTTATGTGGACATCCAATGGCTGACTTGCCACCCTGTTGCTCACCTCTCTCAAGCCACCTCCTTCCCCTGTTTTTTATGGCTTACATCTTCCAACTGACTCTTGATGTTTCCTCAAACATGCCTAATTCTTTCTACTTTAGACTCTTTCCACTTTCTTCCTTCAATGTTGTGTCCCTAGATATTCACATAGCCCACACCCATTTCTTGCAGATCTTTGCTCAGGGATATCCTCAAGCCATGGCTCCCTGCCCCCATTACCCCTAAAAAAAAAAAAAAAAAAAAAAAGTAAAATCAAGACATTCCTAAAAAATATAAAATATAATAACATGTCAAAGATTCCATCTAATCCATTAATTGGTGTGTGGGGGGACCAGCAAAACATTATAAGAAGTTCAAAGGAAAATTTAAATAATCATACATATACACACAATAAGGAGTCCTGAAATAAATTTATAAATAGGTGCCAAACAGTCTATCCACAGGGCAGTGATCAATAGCATCCTGCCACATACAATTTATTTGCATTTTTATGAGTGCAATTTTTATTATTAGCAATTTTCTACATTTTAGAGTTGTAAATTAGCTAAAAGGCAATGAAAGGAAGAGATTACTTGGAAGAATACCCTAGATAGGACTCTCAGTAATCTCTTTTTTCCCCACTTCAAAGACTTTCATAATGTTTATTGACACTTGCTATCTTCCTATCCTCCTTTACTTCCCCTCACTGAACTTATTACTAAATGAAATTATGTTATATATTCACATTTTTATTGTCTATCTCTCTCATTAGAAAATAAGCTCCATGAAACCATAAAATTTTAAAAGGTTGTGGCACATAATAGCTGTTCATAATTTGTTGAAAGTTGAAGAAATGTATATATATTTTATAACAGAACTTAAGTATTATCTGTTCATCATCAGATATATTTTTAAAATAATGAGTCTCAACAAAACATAAATTGAACATATTTCAAATATTTCATTTAACTGTTAGCCAGTAAAAAACCAGCTCAAGTTAAAACTAAGCTTTTAAAACTAGTTTGAAAGAGAAGTTGGAGTAAACAAACACACACACACACACACAGGAAATCAGGAATGTTTTCCCAAGAAATGAATTGGTTAGGAATTCAAAACTAGTGTGTGGGGAACAAATCATACTTCAATTGGACACATCATTTGAATTTCTATGGATAGTAGTCATTGGCATTCCTATCAATTTTCTACAATTTATAGAGTTTTAAAGTAGCTCAAATATAATGAAACATGGATAATCTGGGATATTAGATAGGATACCTGGTAATCTTTTATCCTATTTTGAAATTTTTCATAGTTTTTTTCCTAACATTACGTGAAATAAAAAATGTGAGAACATTAGTATGAGAAAAAAAGAAGAAAAACATTAGTGTGAGAATTGCCCATATATAGGGAAGATAACTAAACTCTGAATGCTAGCCCTCTCTTTTTTTGTATCCCCATTATTGCATATCAATTATCATCCAAAATTGAAGCGAGTCATCAGCCAAAGAAATGTGACTTTTTTACCATTAATCTTGCATTTTAAATGTATGTTTTGTGGGATGCCTGGGTGGCCCAGTGGTTGAGCATCTGTCTTTGGCTCAGGGTGCGATCCTAGGATCCTGTATTGGGCTCCCTGAGGTGCCTGCTTCTCCCTCTGCATATGTCTCTGCCTCTCTCTGTGTGTCTCTCATGAATACATAAATAATCTTATTTTCAAAAATATTTTACAATATTAATTCTGCCAATCCATGAGCATGGAATATTTTTCCATCTCTTTGTGTCTTCCTCAATTTCTTTCAGAAGTGTTCTATAGTTTTTAGGGTATAGATCCTTTACCTCTTTGGTTAGGTTTATTCCTAGGTATCTTGTGCTTTTGCGTGCAAATGTAAATGGGATTGACTCCTTAA
Source organism: Vulpes vulpes (assembly GCF_048418805.1). Lineage (NCBI taxonomy): Eukaryota > Metazoa > Chordata > Mammalia > Carnivora > Canidae > Vulpes > Vulpes vulpes. Next base: position 86,136,322 of record NC_132784.1, on the reverse strand, counting down.
TTTCTCTTTCTTCAGTCTCATTGTTAGCGTATAGAAATGCCACTGACTTCTGGGCATTGATTTTGTATCCTGCCACACTGCCAAATTGCTGTATGAGTTCTAGCAATCTTGGGGTGGAGTCTTTTGGGTTTTCTATGTAGAGTATCATGTCATCAGCGAAGAGGGAGAGTTTGACTTCTTCTTTGCCATTTCGAAAGCCTTTAATGTCTTTTTGTTATCTGATTGCTGAGGCTAGAACTTCTAGTACTATGTTGAATAGCTGTGGTGAGAGTGGACATCCCTGTCTTGTTCCTGATGTTACACAGGGCAATTTACACGTTTAATGCAATCCCTATCAAAATACCATGGACTTTCTTCAGAGAGTTAGAGCAAATTATTTTAAGATTTGTGTGGAATCAGAAAAGACCACGAATAGCCAGGGGAATTTTAAAAAAGAAAACCATATCTGGGGGCATCACAATGCCAGATTTCAGGTTGTACTACAAAGCTGTGGTCATCAAGACAGTGTGGTACTGGCACAAAAACAGACACATAGATCAATGGAACAGAATAGAGAACCCAGAAGTGGACCCTCAACTTTATGGTCAACTAATATTCGATAAAGGAGGAAAGACTATCCATTGGAAGAAAGACAGTCTCTTCAGTAAATGGTGCTGGGAATATTGGACATCCACATGCACAAGAATGAAACTATACCACTCTCTTGCACCAGACACAAAGATAAACTCAAAATGGATGAAAGATCTCAATGTGAGACAAGATTCCATCAAAATCCTAGAGGGGAACACAGGCAACACCCTTTTTGAACTCGGCCACAGTAACTTCTTGCAAGATACATCCACGAAGGCAAAAGAAACAAAAGCAAAAATGAACTATTGGGACTTCATCAAGATAAGAAGCTTTTGCACAGCAAAGGATACAGTCAACAAAACTAAGAGACAACCTACAGAATGGGAGAAGATATTTGCAAATGACGTATCAAATAAAAGGCTAGTTTCCAAGATCTATAAAGAACTTATTAAACTCCACAGCAAAGAAACAAACAATCCATTCAGGAAATGGGCAAAAGACATGAACAGAAATCTCACAGAAGAAGACATAGACATGGCCAACACACACATGAGAAAATGCTCTGCATCACTTGCCATCAGGGAAATACAAATCAAAACCACAATGAGATCCCACCTCACCCCAGTGAGAATGGGGAAAATTAACAAGGCAGGAAACCACAAATGTTGGAGAGGATGTGGAGAAAAGGGAACCCTCTTACACTGTTGGTCGGAATGTGAACTGGTGCAGCCACTCTGGAAAACTGTGTGGAGGTTCCTCAAAGAGTTAAAAATAGATCTACCCTACGACCCAGCAATTGCCCTGCTGGGGATTTACCCCAAAGATACTGATGCAGTGAAACGCCGGGACACCTGCACCCCGATGTTTCTAGCAGCAATGTCCACAATAGCCAAACTGTTATAGGAGCCTCGGTGTCCATCGAAAGATGAATGGATAAAGAAGATGTGGTCAAAAAAAAAAAAAAAAAAAAGAAGAAGAAGAAGAAGAAGAAGAAGATGTGGTCAATGTATACGGTGGAATATTCCTCAGCAATTAGAAACGACAAATACCCACCATTTTCTTCGACGTGGATGGAACTGGAGGGTATTATGCTGAGTGAAATAAGTCAGCCGGAGAAGGACAATCATTATATGGTCTCATTCATTTGGGGAATATAAATAATAGTGAAAGGGAATAGAGGGGAAGGGAGAAGAAATGGGTAGGAAATATCAGAAAGGGAGACAGAACATGAGAGACTCCTAACTCTAGGAAACAAACTAGGGGTTTGTCTAGCTCACCAGGGGTGGTGGAAGGGGAGGAGGGCGGGGGTGGGGGTGACTGGGTGGCGGGCACTGAGGGGGGCACTTGACGGGATGAGCACTGGGTGTTATTCTGTATGTTGGCAAATTGAGCACCAATAAAAAATAAATTTATTATTAAATAAAAAAATAAAAATAAAAATATTTTTTTAAAATAAAACAAAGTGGTTTGTTTACATGAGCACCATTAATTCTAATAAAAAAATGGGGCCCATCCATTTCAAACCTTTTTATATGTCACAACTAAGTGTAAAGTTGGGTTAAACATCCACAAATCTAATTTAAAATTAATTTATGGGGTGCCTGGGTGGCTCAGTAAGTTAAGTGTCTAACTTCGGCCCAGGTCATGATCTCAGGGTCCTGGGATCAAACCCTACATCAGGGCTTTCTGCTCAGCAGGGAGTCTGCTTCTCCCTCTCTGTGTGCATCTGTGCTCACTCTCTCTCATGTGTGTGCTCTATTCTCTCAATAAACAAATCTTTTAAATTTTTAATTTATTATATATTTGACTGTCCATAGCTATTGATAATGACCAATAGAGAATTTCTTATCAATGCTATTTCTCCTTTAGTGTATATTTCAAGTGCCTGATCATAACTCTGATCCACTGTAAATACTGATTTGTTTCTCATGCTATTTTTGCCCCATGTGGCCTGACTGAGATATCAGCATATTATTCCAGGCCCCTCTGGCTGTGCCTTAGACTTTATGTTTACATTGATCCAAACTAGAGCCTCTGATCCCTGACTGTAATACTCATAATGGCTGCTTTATGACATAAACCTGCCTCTAAATATGAACTCTTCAATGAACCCCATTCTTCAGCTGGGCCACCCTCTGTTCTCTTAGTGAGCATTACAATGCTAAGGGGGTGAAACAATTTGTGAGAAGTCTGTTTTCCTGATTGGAGACCAAAATGGAAAAAGAACGATATGTGAGCAGAATAAAATCATTCCCTTTAAAACACCATTAAGCATGTGCCAACCAACATCCATAGATCAGAACATTACAATTAAAATATTCTACACTCAGAATAGGTCTAGGATATCTTACGGAGTACTGGTCATTAACACAATTTATGAATAGAACACAAGTATCTTGTAGAATACACTCAATATATCCCACAAATTTGACTATTTCCAGGACCACATAACTTTGTATATCTCAGTAATCTTTCTATATTGTTTTAGCTTGTTATTCACTTCTCTCAAATATTGGAAAGAACATAAGTAACAGATTTTCCTTGGCCTTGGATCTGTTTAACATTGATTTTAATAAACAATATAATGCAAAATTAAGCTGCACAGATAGCCTAAGGTATGATTAAATTATTATCAGACAGTAACTGATCAGGCCAAAGAAGTTCAGAGCATTTCAGCATTGGAATATGATTTCTATAAATCAGTAACAAAACTCATACATGGCCAGGGCTAAAAATAAAAAAAAGCTTCTAGGTATTGATCTGTAGGTATGTACACGGATATATATGTGTATATGAGTGTGCATATTATGCACATGTACTCATGCTATTTTGTTTTCTCTTAAAAAATGCATGTCAGTGCCAATATATATAACTAAGCACATGTTGATTTCATTTTCTATATTATAATCAATAACATTTTGCATAAATATCCATCTGTGTGTATGGGCATATATGCATGTGCATGTAGATATATTAGATGGCTATAACTATACCTATAGCTAGTGATACAATAGCTTCATCAGTTTTCTAAAAGTGGTTTTCCAAATTTTCAACAACTTATCTAAAACTCCTACAGGTTACCAGGAAGACATTTGAATAATAAAGTCAGATACTAAATACATGAAAAAGCACCTGATTTTAATGGTATAATTAAATCATTATTTCAGCCTTCTCTCATTCTTCTACCAGCTTTTGTCCTTCACAATATGAGTGATAACACTACTGGAAAGAACATCATCTAATAGATACAGGATGCTCTGTAAGTAAAAACACCATGATGACGAAATAATCAATTCCTCTAGGAAATCTTGATTAACATTCTCTCCTAAGTGGTATCATACTTTGTATGTGTAGTTGCTTGCCTCTGAGCATGGGACCCGAAGGAGAGCAATCTCTTGGGTATGTAAGGACTGGACTTCCGTATCTATTTCCTTAGTTCCTAGCATGCTGCCTACACCAGATGAGGTGCTCAATATGCATTCTCTGAATAAACAGAAAAAAGGATCATGGGAGAGAATAGCTGAAAACAATTTTCCTAAAGAATTAGTCTGACAATCAAGACACAATGAGAACAACCATTAGAACTGATAAATATATATATCTCCATTAAAATATTGTTTAATTTGAACATTTGAACAAAGGTAGAAAAAAAAACACCAATTATTAAACTAATATAAATGGCCTAAGTGCTACACAGGAACGAGGTCAAAGGTATTTTTCCTAGTTCAGAATGAAATTTGACGTATTGCGTGTTAACTTCGTGGTACCTATTCAACGTAAGGTGCACACCTCATGGAATAGACGAAGAGCCCTGATAACTACTAACATCAGAAGAAATAGGATAAAGGCAGCTTAAGAGAGCAGAACATCCAACCAAATATAATATAAACAGTGGGCTATAGAATTTAAGAAGAGACAGTGGTAACAAACTATAGCACCAGTATTTGAAAAAAAAAAAAAAAGTATGTTTGACTGGAAAAATTAAATATTTAGTTCCTTGATTTTAGAGAAATTTAATTTTCTAAGAAACAGAATATTAAATAAATAAATATAAATAAATAATAAATAAATAAATAAATAAATAAATAAATAAATAATAAATAAATAAAACAGAATATGAATGAACCTGATGCTACAATGGTTCTCAACTACCACATTCTGCTTTGAGTTATAATAGATTTTTTCAAGCTGTAGTTAAGCAATGATGATGTACCAAAAATTATTCATATGTATCCCTTTTGTCCTTCCATATTCTAATTTTTTTTTTTTTTTTTTTTTTTTATTTACGATAGTCACAGAGAGAGAGAGAGAGAGAGGCAGAGACACAGGCAGAGGGAGAAGCGGGCTCCATGCACCGGGAGCCCGATGTGGGATTCGATCCCGGGTCTCCAGGATCGCGCCCTGGGCCAAAGGCAGGCGCCAAACCACTGCGCCACCCAGCGATCCCTTCCATATTCTATATATCTTTGTATTTTTACATCTTTCTTAGTATCCTCTTTCTACTGCCTCTTATATGTGTATATGTATACATACACGCTTGCATATAAAAGGGCACATAATACAACTGAATTATATGTCTATATGTAGACATTCAATAAATTATTTATTAAATGTGTGATATATGCTAGAAATATGAACACAGAAAGAAAAATAAGATGTAGTCTGACCTTGTGGAGCGTGGTGTTGGTGTGGGGAGTTGAATACATTAAAAAGTATTAGAGTATGCAGTAAACAATCTTTGATAGAGATTTATATAACAATCTATGGCAGTCCAGGAAAATGAGTGTGCACACAGATGTTAAAATGCTTGAATGCGGTCTCTAAGAAAGAGAAAGAACACACAAGGCATCAACGAAAAGAGGCCATGTCAGAAGGAAAATAGCATTTGCAAAGGTCCAGAAGGCACAAGAGTAAAACACATTAAAAAATCACATGCAGATCAATCTGAGGACCTGTTACAAATATATGACAATTTGTAAGATTTAAATAAATGCATGCATATTGGGTTTTTTCTTCTATGTTTGGATTTTTTTTCCCCAGTAGTAATAAGAAAAAGATTCTGGTTTTTCAAGGACATACAGAAGAAATCTGGCTAATACTTCCTCAAAGTGATAAAGCAACAGAGTAATGTGATTCAATCCAACAGCTACAGGATACTCTACTCCTCTTCATTACTCCATAAAACATTCTGCCTATTTGTGAGGAAAACATGTCACTTTTATTTTTTTTTCATTTCACTTTTAAATTGTGATTCCAAACTACTCTTATAAACTGGAAGTGCTTCATGCTTGAATCTCTCTTTCCTTCCTTTCTTCTTTCCTTCTTTCTTTCTTTCCTTCTTTCTTTTCTTTCCTTCTTTCTTTTCTTTCTTTCTTCTTTCTTTCTTTCTTTCTTTCTTTCTTTCTTTCTTTCTTTCTTTCTTTCTTTCTTTCCTCTTTCCCTCTCCCTCTCGTATGCATGCTCTTTTTTTCTTTCTTCCTGATAATCACAGTTGTCATTTCTTGCTTGTCCTGGGAAAGGGCTATTTCCTCCCTCCTACCCCAAGATTAAAAAAAAAAAAACACAATAAGGGAATGAAATAAAATCGTGATTTACTGGTTTCAGCTCTAGTCAGAGAAGCATTTTGTCATTTCTTTCTAAACACTTTAAAAAGCATTTACATCTTCAATGATACCCAAGGTCATGTGAATCTCTGAGGCTATTTTTGATGGAATATTTTTACCAGGTCTGACAGCAGAGAACATAGCACTGAAGCTCACACCTCACAAATGTAATTTGGAGTGTTAATTGGAAAGGACCTAGCTGACCCAGTGATTTCTACTCTCTAAGAACTGGTGACAAGATATTCCATCTTTCCTTCTGAAGTCTGGTGGACAGAAAAGGTGAAGAACATGGGGGATTTTGTTAGGGGAGGAAAAGGTACAAAATATGGGAAATGGGAGAAGAGAAATGTAAAAAAGAAAAAAAAATGATTATTTGGTGAAAATAAATGAAAACAAATTATATCACTTCTGAAAGTTTAAGCAAATGATCTAAGAAAGGTTAGGACTAGTCTAGTTTCTATTCAGAATGTCTTTAAAATACAGCCAAGAAGGAAACCCAGGTGTTTTGTGATGGAAAAGTCCAACAAAACAAAATGGAGACTTGTAACTTCTCAGTAGGAAGTGTGAGCCATCCTACCTCATTGTCCAAGAGGCCTTCTCTCAAAATCTGCAACATTAGATATGTGTACCATCCAGACTAGGCAAGCATGAGGAGCTTAATTTCAAAATCCTACAAAGTCTGTTCTGGGTTAGAAGTAAACAGAAATTTATGGGAACCTGATACGGGCCTTCCACAAAAATCAAAAGTGTGTGACAGCATTGGGGTGCCAGGGATGGGTGTAGGGGTAGAGTAGAAGTCCGAATAAGGAAAAGTAACCCAAGCACAGAGGCAGTTGTGTGCAGGTGGAACACCATTCTCACTCATAAAAGTAGTCTGTTTAAGGAAAGAAAATTTACTCTGTATTAAAGCCAGGGCATTTGCAAGAAGAAATGCACTTGTTTAGATCAAATGCCATGCAAAATGAAAAAAATGACAAAATTTTTCTTGTAAGACTTCTATCAGTACTGACTATTAAATAGATTGAGAAAATCATTCCTGCTCCTGGTCTTAAATTTTTATAGATGTTCCTAAAATGTTCATTTAGCTCACCTCTGGTAACAGATTGAGCAGGATGATTTATGAACAGGTCTGATTTCCATACCACTGATGGATGCTTTATTCACTTAATGATCACTGGCAAGTAGCAGCTACTATAAAACTTCAAGTGTCACTAATAGGACTTTTCAGGTCTTATACTGTAAAACACAATTTGTTGAAGTTGTTTTTTTTTTAAGACCTTTATAAAGCCTTAAAAAAAAACACTTTATTTTTCCATGTACTAAGCATTTCAACCTCAGATCATGTATCCAATTACTTGACTGCTATATTTTCAGGTAATACATAAAGAAGCCAGGTTGGGTAATATATTAAGGATAGATAATATACTAAGAAAGAGAATCTCTAGCAAAATAAATAGAAACATCTCATTTTGAAAAATTCTCTATGTAAATAAATGCTATATCCAAGTAATTAATGTTTGACTATACTATTAAATGCAGGTTGTCTTAATTCTATATCATATAATATATGTTATTTTCAGGTGTTAAATGTATGTGTGTGATTTTAGGGATGTGGGGTTAGAAATATTTTGAAATATTTTCTTTACATATTTTTCTGTTTTTATATAGAGAATAGAAATCTGTGTGACTTTAAAAACCCAAGAGGCCTACTAGATATTATTCCTTAATTCAGTAATTCAGAGGCTTTTGTCAAATTTACTCTCATACCAGTGATTTATGGTAGGCATGGTGTGGAGGGCTGGTGTTTGACATTGTTTTCCATTTGATAGAGGGCATCATGACATCAAAATTGGTTATGTGGGTCTTGATGTCTCAATATTCTCATCTGGGTACTGAGGGGGTTAGACTAGCTGATCTCAAAGGGCTCTGATACCTCATACATTATTCAGTTCTATAAACCCAGAACATAAAATGAGACACTCCACAAATTTAAAACAGTAAAGTGTACATGACTGACATTCCCTCAAAAAACTTATTACATCCTTTTTAAAACCACAATCTTTAGGAAGTACATAGGAATTTGGCATAAAACTTGTGTTAGGCCCCCAAAAATCAAGGCAAAGACCACCTCCTGCTTTTAGTGTACATCTTCTTAACTATAGCAGAGTGTAGTTATGTACAAAGCATGATGGTCATTTAAAAATGTACTAATAAAAAAAAGATCAATTTCTTGATATAGTGGTGATTTCCAGGGTGAAGGGGAGAGGGAATTGGAGATGCTGACTTTATACAGTACAGATCAACAGATCAGAAGGTGAAGGCTCCCACTCATGCTACAAGTCACGTTATAATTATTTTAAACTTCCAGATAGCACAGGATGCCCTTATAGGGAGAAATAACTTTGAGCTGAATAATTTTTCTGTTAAAATGCCATCTTTAACCTGGCTTTTTTTCTTTTTTTCTTTCTTCTTCTTCTTATTTTTTTTTTTTTTTACCAAAATGAACCTGTTCTTTGACACAAAGAGTAAAACGCAATGATGAAAAGAAACACAATTTAACATCAATCAGAAACCAGAAAAAATAGAAATCATTTTCTTTACTTCATTTTTCCCCCATTGCCCCAAACAGCAAGAGCTACATGTCAGGAGACTGGACTCTGTTTACTTAGAGAGAACAGCTAAGACAGAAGTTCACCTCAGGAACCTGAGACACGTAGACAAAGCAATGCTTCACAGAGGGGTCAAGAGTGGTTAGGGCCCACTGGAAATAAAAGCAAAATGTCAGCTCAGTGGACTTGATAGAAGAGGAAGGACCAAACGCAAGGGTCTGAAAGGGGTCCCCGTCATAAAAGGATAGCATTGTAGACAGCTTCAGTTAAATTCTACTCTCGGGTTCTTAACTCATGCCTGGCCTTGTCATAGTGTCCCTCCAGGAGCTGCTGTGATAAGCGAGTTATACTAAGTTACCTGGGCCCATTTGCGGTGATCTTACCCCACAGAGACATGGCCATGGGCTGAGCCTCACCCCTCTGTGCCCTTCCCAACTCCAAATGAGGCACACCATCTCCAAGGTTCAGGAGAGTTGTGTTTACCAAAGGACCATTTAACAGCAAGTGGGAAAACAAGTGCTGTTGGAATGTTTTCTAGCATTATACCTCTGTTAAAAGCAGAAGGAAGAGCCAACTATTTTAGCTGAACTTGGAAATATGTTCTGACATTTTCTTCTCATCTGACTAAAAAGAATGGAGGTGAGACTTTTTCTTTTTTCTTTTTTTTCTTTTTTTTTTTTTGAACTTTTTCTTTTTTAATAAAGGGTATCATATTCTTTGGAAGATGCATCCTTTGCATTGATTTGCAAAGAGAAAGCAACCTGTTATTATAGACTAGGAAAATAAAGAAAGAGTATCAGAAGCTATAAACTATAAAAACTAACCAGCGAGAGAGCTGTTTGGGTTAATGTTGAACTTAGCGGCAGATAATGGGAAAAAAAATCTTACAGAATTAGCTTCGATAAGAGTTTATTTCACTTGGCAGGACAAAAAGCCCAGAGGTGGTCTATAGACCATGAAGCTGATTAACGACTTCATCCGAGATGCAGTCCCCGTAAACCTTACTTTAGCACACTACCTTGTGTCACAAGATGACACTTTTAGCTATCACCTCAGATTCCAAGCAGTAATAAGTAGGGAGAGTGAGACTAAAGTGCCCTTACAGACAAGTCGTGGCTCATTCTATCAGGGAAGTAAGAGCTTTGCCAAATGCCACACCCTGGAAATTCCAGTTATATATCATTGGCATGACCTAGGACTCATGGCTACCAACTATAGTGAATATTGGCCATGGGGGTTGAGATAACCATGATGGACAGTGTCCAGTGGTGGTTCATCTGTTAATAGTTGAATTCCTTATGTGTCCTAATCCAAGAAAGAAGGTATCCCCATGCCTCAAGAAGAGAGTCAGAGCAAATTTTAGGCAGACGATGAACTTGAGATTTTAAACTCCAGCTAGTTTATATTTCTGCTTCTACAAATGTATTTTTTAAGAGTCAGGGAATGGTTTTTATCTTGCTTATGTTTGCTACTTATATATTTTTTTTCTTTATAGAAATATCAAAAAGTTACTCTCTACTATCCTAGCCTTCAGTTAAAAACCAATATAATCTTCGTTTTGGAGCTCAAAGCCAAGTGAAGAATCACATCGGATGCAAGGCAATAAAAGCCACAGACAGCACTCTATAGCAATACATGAGAAAGAAACAAACCTTACCCTGGGAGATCAGAGAAATAATTTGTTTTGTCTAAGACACTAAAGACACCACAAAATACAGAAATATTTACTGGTGACACGATAAATTACTATAAATAAAAACCTGACAAGGAGAGAAATATACTCTAAAAACAAAAGAAATGTGAAAAGCTATGATTAAGAAGAAAGCATCTATGTAGAGAAATCTAGCAAAATTGCCTAAATTAGATTACATATGACTTTGTATTACCAAATAAGGGGTATGAAACATCCTGGTCTCACTAAATCTATTTCTGCACAAGATATGTGAATTCTAAAATCCCTTTATAGTAAATGTGCTTTAAATAATCCCCCATTTGTTTTATATAAGTATAGCCTTAGGGATCCCTGGGTGGCTCGGCAGGAGCCAAATGATCACCAATGTTGAGAATACCAAGATCATCTTATGTAGAGAATAAACTCTTAATCTGTTGTTTGAAACAAGATGGACATAATTAGATAATACACTTGTTTCATTTGTTCGTCAACTTAAATGAGCAACTACAGTGTGTCAGCCCATAATTACTGAGAGGTATTAAGATCTATATACATTATGGTTTGTTGCCTTTATAGAGCTATGAAATAATCAAACCAACCATTTTATTTTGTGCTTTATTGTTTTTAAATAAATGTAAATCCTCTAATTTAAAGGGAGCAGACAATTTCAAAGACTCCCGTATAAACAAGAAATAAAAGTAGCCAGAAAGGCCATCAGAGAATATTGGCACTCTGAAACTTGCTCTTTGCCAGATCTCTTTTTAAATGCCTGGAACAGGAAGGAAAGTAGAGAAACAAGCAGTGGGAAGGGCGTGAGAGGAAGTGGATGCAAAGGGGGTAAAAGTAAAGGAAAGAAAAGCCTGAAAGTGGAGAGGAGCAGAGAGAGAAGAGAACAGAGCAGTCACTGCGTTGTGGAACTCATTCAAAATGCGCTGGGCCGGGACGCCTGCATGGCTCAGTGGTTGAGCATCTGCCTTCGGCTCAGGGCATGATCCCGGGGTCCTGGGATTGAGTCCTGCATCTGGCCCATGTCTCTGTCTCTCTCTGTGTCTCTCATGAATAAATAAATAAAGTCTTTAAATATAAATATGTATATATATAATAAATAATTTTAATTTAATAAATAATTTTAATAAAATTTATATAAAGAAAAAGCTCTGGGCCTGGCTTGCAAATGAGCAAACACTGAGGACACACAGCTACACTAAGGAGTACCAGCATGGTGGCCCTTATTGGCCATGGCTCTTATCAGGTCTCCTTCTACCCCTACAGCCCTGCAGTCTGTTCTCAATAAAGGAGTCAGAGTAAACCTTACTGGCTGCAGTCTGGGTTATGTTTCTTTGCTCAATAACTTCCAGTGGCTCTTCATTTTATTTAGGATAAAAGCCAATATCCTTTAATGGTATACAAGGCTTTATATTGTTCAGATTTCTGAATAACAGTCATACTTTATTTGTTATAATTCTGTTTCAATATTACTTACTGTACATTACTACAATAAAATACATAATAGAATATGGAGGAAAAATTAAAAGGAAAGTTAGGGACACCTGGGTGGCTCAGCGATTGAGCACCTGCCCCTGGCTCAGGGCGTGATCCGAGGTCTCAGGATCGAGTCCCACATTGGGCTCCCTGCCTGGAGCCTGTTTCTCCCTTTACCTACGTCTCTGCCTTTCTCTCTCTGTGTCTTTCATGAATAAATAAATAAAATATTTAAAGAAAAAAAAGGAAAGTTAAACAATGGGGGTGTACACATATATGTGATATGTAATAAAAGAAAAAGAAGTGAATGGTCTACTCTTCCTTTCTGCAACTGGTCATGAGGTTTTCATAGTATGTGTTACTTGGTACTTTACTCCACTATTATCTAGTCAATAATAACATTCTTTTTTTTTTCTTTCTTTTCTTTTTCTTTTTTTTTTTTTTTTAAGAAAATCTGTAAGGTGGATAACCCAATTGCAATTTCTAACGGAAACGAGCTCTTAATGATCTTGTCTGGGAGGGTTAAGTATTTTTCATTAGCTTTTTCTTCTGATGATTTTGTTTGTTTTCTTTCATATTCCTCCACACTGTATGGTGTATCAAGAACCTATTCATCTTTAGTTATCAAGATTGTTACCCAAACCAATACTGGAATCGCACTCTTGGCCTCTTTAGTGAAATAAGAAAACAGAAAAGTCTATTAGCAGGTTCAGTTTGTAATTCAATGTAGTTTGACTGTCTATTTTTTTAGAAATATGTTTCCAAGTCTTTTAACCAAGGGGCTGAGAGCTGCAGGAACAGACATATTTCAAGTGGGACAGTAGTTCTAACATCAGAAGATGTCACCCAACTTCCTCCAAAATGCTTCCAATTTGGTTTGAGAATCCTGACCATATCCTAATACTAGAACTACATGAATGTTACTTGACATGGTAAAGGGACTTTGCAGATGTGACTGAGATAAAAGATGTTGAGATGGGAAGAGTATACCACAGGGATTCAAATCTAATCACACGAGTCCTTAAACATGGAGAATCTTTCCAGGCCTAAAGAAGCAGACAGATGGCAATCTGAGAAAAAATCATTTTACCTCTCCTCCCCATTACTGGCTTAGAAGATGGAGAAAGGGCCACATGCCAGTGAATATGGGTGGCCTCTTAAAGTGAGAAAATGAGAAAACATTCTCCTGGTGATCTTCCTGAAAGAAATGCAGACCAAGTAACATCTTAATTTTAGACCACTGAGATGTACATTGGACTTCTGGGCAACAGAAGTATAAGATAGTAAGTTTGTGTCGTTTTAATTCACTAATTTTGCGGTAATTTGTTACAGAAGCAATGAAAATATTCTACACTCACTATAAGGAAAACGGCACATTTACAATTGCTAGTTAACAGCATGAAAGGAATGATTCTCAGACTTGACTGCACATTAAAATTACCTGGAGAGCTTTTAATATTTGCGTGCCCAGGAACCAATGTCCAGCCCAATTAAATCAGGATCAATGGGGCTGGAATCCAGGCAACGGTATTTTCAGAGCTCCCCAGATGATTCCAATATATAGCCAAGTTTTGAGAACCACTCATATCTGGCATTCTTCAGAAGAGTATTTTCGCTGTTGCTACTGTGACTGAAATATTAATAGATTGTTCCATCCATGTATAAGCATTGGCTACTTTAGATGAGAAAGTATATCCTAAAACACGTGGCCCTTCCTCCCCCTCAGCAACTAATTGCCTTATTGCAAGATGTAGGGACTATTCTCAAAAGAAGGCTTGTTTGCAGAGCATTAGATAATATAGTGGGTTTTTTTTCCAAAACTTTCATTCTAAGCTAGAGTTCTTGAGTAATCATTGACTGTTTCATGTTTTTGATGAGATTAAAATACTTTGTTGGAGGGGTGATTTTAACAAAAGAAGGGGAAAAAAAACAAGCATTTGAAAAGTGGACAGCCTCAGAATGGCCATGTATTGGTGTGTTTTTTTATTTTTTTATTATTTTTTAAAGATTTTATTTATTCATGAGACACACACAGACACACAGGCAGAGGGAGAAGCAGGCTCCATGCAGGAAGTCTGATGTGGGACTCAGTCCTGAGACTATGGGATCACGACCTGAGCCAAAGGCAGATACTCAACCACTGAGCCACCCAGGCGTCTGTTTTTTTATTTTTTTTTTTTAATTTTTAAAGTCTTATTTACTTATCTGAGAGAGAGAGAGAGAAAGAGAGAGAGTATGTGTGTCTGTATGTGTGGAATAGAGAGGCAAAGGGAGAGAGAAAAAAACTCAAGAAGACTCCACAGTGAATGCAGAGCCTGGTGTGGAGCTTGATCTCATGACCCTGAGCTGAAATCAAGAGTTGGACACAACCAATTGTACTATGCAGGTGCTCCTATAATGGTGTATTTTAAAGGTTAGAATCCAGCCATCAAAGTGAGGGAAACATACTATGTTTATTCTTGATGAAAATTAATAAGTTTTCACAGTTTAAAATAAACATATATTTTAGATAGGTGCATTTTTTTTCAAAAAGTAAGCTTATGCTGTGCCTTATGCCTTTGATTAATAAAGCAAATAATTTAAACAGTGAAAAGTGTGCCTTTTCTCCTTGTATAGTTTTTACATGGATTGAAAATGTAATTGTTATAAATGTGATTGTATTATGTTACCACAAGATATAAGAGCTAGTATAATAAAGGAAAATGATAAATAAAAACAGTTTAGTAAGCTGGTACATGGCAAGAAGTACTATAAAGAACACAGATAAAAGTTAAGTGATCTGAATATTTATCCTAGTTCTACAGCTGACCCATTCACTTGTGACTTTGGGAAAAGAATAACTCTGAAGAAGAATATCAGCCAAGCAAATAGATATATTAGAGTACATTGATAGGCTCAGTTTAAAATTCTATTATTTGAGGTCTGAACATAATGCTAAAAATAAGTAAAACACGGTGTTGAAAGAAAAACTCACTAATCTAGAAGTTCATCTTCATTATCCCTCCAAAGTGAAATGGAGATTTTCTCACACAAAACACTGAGGGAATGTATTGCTATTGGACCTACTCTAAAAAAAAAGGTTAAAAAATTTTCTTTCTTTAGGGAGTAGAAAAAATATATGTTAGAAATTCAGAACTACATATGAAAGAAAGAACAAAAAAAAAGAAAGAACATTAGACAAGAAATAAATGAAGAAAAAGAAAATATTTTTACTAATCAATGCAATAAATAATTATTTGTTCAGAGTAACAGCCAATAACAATGTATTAGGTGAGTGTATTATATGGGTAAGTAAAATGAATGACATCAATGCTATAAGGGATGAAAGGGGAGAATCAGGGCTACTTTGTTATAAGGCATTTCCACAAACTGTGAAGCATAATAGTATGATTTGATAGTGGATTTAGATTAATTGTGAATACATACATATTGTAAAGGCTGCAGTAACCCCTTATTTAAAAGAAATAAAAATAAAAGAAGGGTATTGATATACTGAAAGAGAAAAGGAAATAGAATCATATAAAATGATCAATTCAAAAAAGAGAAGGCAGAAAATGAGAGAAAAAAACAATGAACAAGAAAAAGAAAACAAGTACTTACATTGTGGTTATTAAACCAAACATATCAATAATCACTTTAAATGTGAATTGTCTAAATATACCAAAGACAGAAATTATCAGAGTGAATGAGAGAAATCCATAAATCCCACAAGGTACAGCTATATATTGTCTACAAGGAACTCACTTTAAACATAAATAAATGGATAGGTTAAAGTAAAGAAGCAGAGAAGATACACTCTGATAACAATAATAAGAAAATTGGAGTAACCATATTAAGATGAAGCAAATTTCACACCAAAGAAAATTACCAGGGATAAGGAGAAACATTTCCTAATAATACAGAGGTCAGTTATCTAAGAAGACATAAAAGTCCTTATCACTTATGCATCTAAAGGCAAGGTGTCAAACCCTGTGAGACAAAAACTTATGGAACAAGGAGAAAAGACAAATCCATTAATAGAGTTAGAGACACTGACACCCTTATTAAGTAGTTGATAAGTTAAGTAAGCAGAAAACCAGTAAGAATATAGTTGACTTGCACTGAACTATGGAAAGGCTTGATCTAATTGACATGCACAGAATATTTTATTCAATAACTGCAAGGTATACAACCTTCTCAACCTACATGGAACACTAACCAAAAGAAACAACATTATTTGCCCAACAAATACAAATGAACAATTTTTAAAGGATGTAAATCATCCAAAGCATTTCCTCAGACTGCAATAGAATTAAACCAGAAATCAATTCACAGTAAGATAATTGAAATATCTCCAAATATTTGGAAATCAAAAATAATGCACTTCTAATAAAACATTGATTAAAGATGACTCAGGAAAAAAATTTAAAACATGTTGAACTAAGAGGTACCTGAGTGGCTCAGTCAGTTAAGCAACTTGTGATTTTGGTTCAGTCTTGATTTCATGGGTTGTGAAATCAAGCCTCTGTCTTCCCCTCCAATCCATGGAGCTCAAGGTCAGTAGGGAATCTGCTGGATATTCTCTCCCTCTACTCATCTTCCCACCCACAGATGCATGCATGTTCTCTCCCTCTCTCAAATAAATAAATTTTAAAAAATATTTTGAACTAAATGTCAATGAAATATCCAAATTCGTGAGATGCAGTGAAAGTATTGCTTAGAGGAAAATTTATAGCACTAAATAATTTATTAGAAAAATCTAAAATCAAAATCTGAATTTCTATCTTAGGAAAAGAGAGAAAGAATAGTAATTTAAGCCTAAAGCAAGTTGAAGAAAAAATACAGTAGAGATCAAAGAATCTGAAATCAGAAAAATCATAGAAGAAAGCAATGATATCAAAATATTTTTTTGAAAAATAAGTTAAATGAATCCACTTTTATTCATACTAACAAAGACAAAAATTACTAACAAAGTTACTGATATTAAAAATGAAAAAAAGGTTTGTCAGTACTGACCCCATAGACATCTACAGAATAAAATAATATTAAGAAAAACTAAAAAAAAAAACACAATTCTATGACTACCATTTTAAAACAAATAAAATGGAACAATCCTTTGAAAGACATAAACTACCAATACCCACACAAGAAATTAAATATATAATCTGAATAGGCTTATTCCTATTAAAGAAATTGATTCATTAATTTACATAAGTTTATAAGAAAGAAAACATCAGGCCCAGGTGGTTTCAATGGTGAATTCTACCAAAAATTTAAAACCGCTATTGCTATACAAAATCTTCAAGAAAATATAAGCAGAGAAACTATTTCCTAACTCATTCTGTGAGGCCAGCATCACCCTATTATCAGAAACAATGGAAAACTATAGATCAATCTCTCTCATAGGTACAAACACACATAGATACATAATCCCCAAAGTGTTAGCAAATCAAAATCAATAATGTATAAAAAGAATTAAACACCATGATCAAGTGAAACATTCAGGAAAGTAATCTACCCCATAAATAAGCTAAAGAAGAAAACTTCTGATCATATCAATTGATGCAGAAAAACATTTTAATCTTGATGAAAACTTTCAGCAAAGTGGAATTAGAGGGAAACATTCTCAACTTGATTAAAAAAAAAAAAAAAGGCTAGAAAAAACCTACAGCTAAAATCTCACTTGATGGTGAAAAATCTCACTCATTGGCTACTTTTTCCCTAAGATCAAGAACAGAGCAAAAATGTCTCCTCTCACCACTCTTACATTAAAAGTACTAACTAGTACAAGAAGACAATAAAATAATTAATAAGAAAAAAATAAGTGATAAAAACAAATGACTAGTAAATGATTAAAGGAGATCTGAATTTGTTAATATATAAAAATCAATTACTTTCCTACATATCAACAATTAAAACTGCAATTTGAAATTTAAAACTCAATACTATTTATAATAATATCAAAAATGAAGTACTCAGGTATGAATTTAACAAATATGAATAGGATACATATGTGGAAAAATATAAAATACTGATGAAAAAAGAATCTAAATAAATAGGAATATATTCTGTGTTCATGGATTATGGATTAGAAAACTCAATATTGTTAAAATAGTAATTACTTCCAATACAATTTATATATTCAATTTAATCCTAATCCAACTCCCAGCAAGCTATATTTTATTTATCAGCAAGCTGATGATATCAAGGGAGAAAAGACCCAAAATAGGAAAAAAAAAAAAAAAAACTGCTGAAGAAGAAGAAAGTTGGAGTACTGACACTACTTGACATCAGACTATTACTATATATTAATGAATAGATCAATGTTCTTGGTTAAAATAACAGACACATGAATCACTGGAACACACTAGATATCCCAGAGGTATATACAAAAATGTTTTGAGTTGATCTTTGACAAAATTAAAAGAGATCTTTGACAAAGGGGCAAAGGAAATTCAATAGGGATAGGCATCTTCTCAACAAATTATAGTGGGACAACTGGATATCTATGTTAAAAAAAAAAGGAAAAAAAAGAACCTAGACAGACTTTAAGGGTTCATAAATTAAGTAAAAAAAAAAATGGATCATAGATCTAAGTATGAAATGTAAGACTATAAAACTTATACAAATCATGGGAGACAGTCTAGGGACTTTGGGTTTGACAACGAGTTTTTAGATACAACAGAAAAAGCTTGATCTGTGAAAGAAAACAAACTGATAAATTGTTAAGTAAAATTAAAAATGTCTGCTCTGCGAAAGACAACATCAATAGAATGAGAAGACAATACATAAACCAGGAGAAAATATTTGTAAAACACGAATCTGATAAAATACTTATATCAAGTATACAAAGAGCTCCTTGAACTCAGTAATAGAAAAAAAAAATACCCCAATATAAAGTGGGCAAAAGATCTGAACAGATACTTCACCCAAGGAGACATACTCAAGACAGATGGCAAAGAGCATTTGGAAAGTTGCTCATTTGTTATCAGGGGACAGCAGATTAAAACACCAACCTGATACTACCACGCACCTATTAAAGAGACTGAAATCCCTGATGATTAGTAATGTTGAATATTTTATCACCATCTATATGCCTTCTCTGAAAAAAAAATGTCAATTTAGGTCCTCTGCCTATGCTTTAATTGGGTTGTTTCGTTTTAGTGTTGAGTTGTATAAATTCTTTATATATTTTGGGTATTAACTCCTCATTGGATATGTAATTTGCAGATATTTTCTCCCATTCAGTAGGCTGCCTTTTTATTACTAATTTCCTTCACTGTGCAAAAGCTTTTTGTTTTGATAGTGCCGATAGTTCATTTTTGCTTTTATTTCCCTTGCCTGAGAAATATACAGAAAAATGTGGCTATGGCCAACGTCAGAAGAATTTCTTTCTTTCTTTTTTTTTTTTTTTTTGTCAGAAGAATTTCTACCTGTGTATTCTTCTAGACCTAGAGGGCATTATGATAAGTGAAGTCAGTGAGACTGAAAAAGACAAACCCTCTATGATTTCACTCTTATGTGGAATCTTAAAAAAAAAAAAAAAAGAAAGAAAGAAAAGAAAAAAGAAAAGAATAAATAAACAAAAAGCAGAATCAGACCTGTAAACACAGAGAACTGGTTGCCAGAAGGGAGGGAAAGGAGGGATGGACGGATGGACAAAAGGTGAAGGGGAGTCGAAAATACATGTTTCCAGTTGTGGAATGAGTAAGTCACAGGAATACAAGGCACAGCATAGGGAATATAGTCGATGATACTGTAACAGCCTTATATGGTGACAGATGGTAGCTACACCTCTGGGAACACAGCATTTAGCTTAAACTTGTCAAATCACTACGTCGTACACCTGAAACTAACATAACATTGTGTGTCAACAACACTTAAATTTAAATAGTTTTAAAAAATGGGAAAAAAAGTAACTAAAATTAAAAGGAAAAAATAACCAATAAGACCAAATGCTGCCAACTATATCAAGCAACAGGAACGCTCATTTTTGTTAGGGGACGATACAAAATGGTATAGTCACTTCTGAAGAAAGTTGGGCAGTATCTTACCATGTGAAACATATGCTTTTCATATGATCCAGCATTCAGGTTCCTACTTATTCATCCACTTTATGTGAAAACACATTCACACAAAAATCTGCCCCCAAATGTCATAGCAGCATTATTTATAATCACCAAAAAAAAAAAGGAAACAAAAAAGATAAAAAAAGATGTCCCCCAGTAGGTGAATTGATAAACAACTGTGGTATATCCATGCAATGAAATATTACTCAACAATTTTTAAAAATGAGCCATCAAAATGCAGGAAAATATAGAGAAACATTAAATGCATATTACTATGTAAAAAAAAGACATTATGAAAAGATTGCATTTTCTAAGATTCCAATTACATGGAATTCTGGAATAAAACAAAACTATAGAGACAGTAAAAGAATTAGTACTTGCCGCTGTGTTGGAGAGGAGAGTGAAGGGCTGAAAAAGTGAAGCCCAGGAGAGTTTTAGAGCAGTAAAATTATTCTGTTCACTACGATAAGGGAGAATAAAAGACCTTATGCTTTTGTCTGTATCTTTTGAACTTCACAGCACAAAAAGTGAATCTTAATGTATGCAAAGTAAAAATAAAATGATTTAGGAAGCTCTAGTATCCCCAGAAGGCAGGCTGGCTGTGACAGGAGAATCTAACTTTATTACAAATATATGGAACAACTTCACTGATGGTAATGGGGAAAAGGTACTGACCTACCTAAGTGACTTCAGAAATGAGTAGAGTCTGTAAAACAGAAAGCAAAGGGAGTTGTGTATAACTACAGCTTCCTTGCTGATAAATTTGCATCCAACAAGAATACACGTTAACAACTACAACACTTCCATTCATATTCACCAGACTGAAGAGTAAATTTTCATGTTATGAGCCAGGTTCCTCACTGTGCAGAGAGAAGTTTACAGATAAGAGGGAGAGGAAGCTAAACTAATCCATGTGGTTAGTAATAGAGTTAGAAACATGAGTATCAACCCCTTTTTATTAATATACATATAAGTTATGCATAACATACATAGTTATTCTTTTTTTTTTTTTAAGATTTATTTATTCAGAGAGAGAGGGGGGGGGGCAGAGACACAGGCAGAGGGAGAAGCAGGCTCCATGCAGGAAGCCTGACGTGGGACTCGATCTCGGGACTCCAGGATCACACCCCGGGCTTCAGGCGGTGCTAAACCGCTGCGCCACCGGGGCTGCCCAACATACATAGTTAAATATGCAAATATGTGTGGATATCTATATGCACAAAAATTAGTGCAAACCATAAAATAATGATTTTACATAATGACATCCCAGTAACAAGGAGAACAACTTGTGTCCAGATGTTGGTTTATAATACCATTTTCCAATAAAAGGACCCATGGGTCTTTGGAAAAAAGACTGATTCTAGGGTTAGGACCAGAAATATATAATAAACATATCTGTTAGTGTCAGAAAGTAAGACTCCTAAAAACAAAAAACATTGAAGCCAACTGAAAGAGCTCCTAAGGGACAAAGCTAGATTAGTTTGAGAAAAAAAAAAAAAGTTGTACTGGATTGTAACTTCAAAGTATGAAATAAACAGCTATTATTCCATGCGGATATAAATAAATGATTTACTAAATTAATAAATTGAGAGGGGGGAGACTAATCCTCCATGCAGAATAATTCTAAATAATTTAAGTAGATATTCCTTCCCCAACTATATACCTACTCCCCTGGTTTGCTGTGCATAGTAATTTCCTTCCAAAGTATACAGGATAAAGCAGCCAAGGTGGCTCAGCAGTTTAGGGCCACCTTCAGCCCAGAGTGTGATCCTGGGGTCCTGGGATCGAGTCCCATGTAGAGCTCCCTGCATGGAGCCTGCTTCTTGCTCTGCCTGTGTCTCTGCCTCTCTCTCTCTCGCCTGTGTCTCTCATGAATAAATAAATAAAATATATATTTTTTAAAGTATACAGGATAGAAATGGGGAAGAATGAGTAACATTATAGTAGAAAAATATGACAAACACTACCTTAGTTGGTGACCATGGACAACATCAATAATCATAAATCATGTTGACAATAGGTACCCTTCATATACTGTGATAAAAATAGCACTTTATGTCTGTGGACTTTCTCCTAATAACTCATATACCAAGTCTTATCATTAGACAAACTCCAACGGCGTGCCATTTATAAAATATCTGGTCAGTGTTCCTCAAAACTGTTCAGGTCATCAAAAACAAACATAAAAGTATGACAAACTACCACACCCAGGAGGAGCCTAAGGAGACATGATAACTAAATGCAATGCAGTATCTTGGAATAGAAAAAGCAAATTGGGTTAAAAACCTAGAAACTCTTAATAAACTATGGATTTTAGTTAGTGGTAATAGAAACAAACAAATACCAAATGGACTCAGTGTCTTCGCTTAGCTGCAAGCCAACATCACACAATATCTGAGCGGTCTGGAAGTCAAACATGTTTAAAGCTTGTATGGCCAACAAAACACAGTTGACCCTTGACCAAGAGGGATCAGGGATGCTGCCCCCCCTGCGTGGTGGAAAATTCACATATAATTCTTGACTCCCCAGAAACTTAACTACTTATAGCCTTCTGTTGAATAGAAGCCTTACCAATAACATAAAGAGTTGATCAACACATATTTTTAGGTAATAAAGTGATCTTAGGAAAAAGAAAATGTTATTAAAAAAGAAAATGTTATTAAGGAAGAGAAAATATATTTACAGTGCTGTACTATTAAAAAACCTCATATATAGTGGACCTCCACAATACAAATCCCTGCTGTTCAAGGGTCAACTTGTAAAAGTAAAACATTTAATGAATGGCACAACCTCACTACACCCAGTATTTGCTAGTTTATTAAAAGCACTTATTTAGGGATCCCTGGGTGGCGCAGCGGTTTGGCGCCTGCCTTTGGCCCAGGGCGCGATCCTGGAGACCCGGGATCGAATCCCACATCAGGCTCCCGGTGCATGGAGCCTGCTTCTCCCTCCGCCTGTGTCTCTGCCTCTCTCTCTCTCTCTCTCTGTGACTATCATAAATAAATAAAAAATTAAAAAAAAAAAAACATTTTCAAAGCACTTATTTAAACATGTCACTCTCTTTCAATTAGATGGAAGACATGGCTTCACTTCCGATGTATAAGGCATACGGCTTCAACAAAAATCCTTAATGAGAAGGACCATCAGGGGCCTAAATCTAAAGGTGGGACACTGGCAGAAATAAGATTGCAATAAAGAATAACAGAGCCAATAAGGAAATACATAGGATTACCTCATTTGTCCACGTCATGGCCCCGTCCCAGCACATACTTCCCTTTGGAATGGGAAGTTATAATCCTGTCCAAAATGACTCTGAAGTTTAAATATGCAGGTCTGCTGATATACATTTATTTTTCTCTAAGTAACGTCATGATAGAAATTATACTTTTGAATATTTGAAACACATGTTGAATTTATTGGTTCCTATGAGTAGAGAGACAGGTGAGTAAAAGAAAGAGATCCTGGACATAAATATAACGTTGGTTATAAGAAGACGTTTCTACTGAAGAAGAAGTGGATACCAAGAAGTTTCCACTGAACAGAACGGAAAAAGTCCTTGTTACTACCAGTACCCATGGTACATACCCAGTTCCCCGTTATTCTCATCAAACAGCGGCCTAGGCAAATGCAACCTTCTCTACAAATAGTGAACTGGCTTTTGCCATGTGAATGGCAAAAAAAAAAAAGTAACTCCAGTATATTATATTTACATATATTCATAATATAAAGCATTATGTAATAAAGACTAGATTCCCTACCTTAGACTACTCCAATATGGCAAAACATTTTGAGTTACTATAAATACTATAAAACCAAAAAGCAAAGTGAACACCTTA
This sequence comes from Vulpes vulpes, assembly GCF_048418805.1. Lineage (NCBI taxonomy): Eukaryota > Metazoa > Chordata > Mammalia > Carnivora > Canidae > Vulpes > Vulpes vulpes. The sequence goes on along the minus strand of NC_132784.1, from coordinate 86,112,502 downwards.
AAATATTGCTAATACATAGGGGAGAAATATTGCTAAAGATGTTACTTTATCAGGGTACCTGGGTGGCTCAGTTGTTGAGCCAAAGGTCTGCCTTTAGCTCAGGGCGTGACCCTGGGGTCCTGGGATCGATTTCTGCATTGGCCCGCCTGCAGGGAGCCTGCTTCCCCCTCTGCCTCTGCCTCTCTGTGTGTCTCTCATGGATAAATAACTAAAATCTTAAAAAAAAATAGATGTCACTTTATCTACCACATTTATAATGAATATTCTGATTGCTTCATTACATTACAGATTACTTAAAAAAGTAAAAAGAAATGATTTTTCCTAAGAAATTGTGTTAGAGATCCATGAGCCGTTAAAGTTTTTGTTTCAGTATCATATGTGGATTTCATATTTTTCAGATTTTAGTGATCAAGCATTGTGATGACTGCAGTGCCTGTTCTCTGCTTTGGGTCTGGAACTTCCAGAACACTAAGGGGGATTAGAAAGCCCTGTGCTCAGTTTGCCTAATCTCTCATAGCTGACAAAATTCTTTGATCACACTTGGTCTTGACCTCAAGATCTTTTTTTTTTTTTTTTTTTAAGTTCAACTCTCAGTACTTTAAGATGTAAAGTCTTAGAACAAATTAAATCAGCTTCAAATATATATGTATGTTTGCCAACAAGTGTTGTCATTTATTTCAAATTTTCCATTTAGCAAAAATGAACTTTCCCAGCAGCACTATGTCTGTTGTATTTTTTTTTTAAGATTTTATTTATTTGAGAGAGCGCATACAAGAGAGCACCAATGCAGGTGAGCAGAGGGACAGGGAGAAGCAGACTCCCCACTGAGTAGGTGACCCCCAATGCATGGCTCCATCCCAGGATCTCGGGATCATGACCTGAGCCAAAGCAAACACTTAACCAACTGAGCCACCTGGGTGTCCCATGTCTGTTGTGTTTGTAGTGGCGTATTCATGCATATGTGTATGAATGGATTTCTTACTTTTTTCTATTTTTGAAAAACTCAGAACTGCCAGCTTCAGAAATATTCCATCTACTATTTACCCCCACCCCCACCTGCACCCCCACCCTGCCCCCCGTAATCTAATAGCATCTTCTAGAGGGAAGTGCTTCAATTCTCCATAGCACCAATTGTCATAAATGCTCTCTCTTTTTTTTTAATTAATTTTTATTGGTGTTCAATTTACCAACATACAGAAAAACACCCAGTGCAAATGCTCTCTTGATTTAAGAAACATTACTTGATAATTTCTTTCCAGTAGGTGCTTCACTTCCTTTCCATGACCCTCTTTTCATGATAGGGCACTGCCTTTTCAGCTGAAGCACAATGAAGGCCTCCTCCTCAGCTCCTCAGGGAGCGCAGCCTGGTCCTTCCCTGTGCAGGCTTACAGCCTGGTAGCTCCTGCAGCCCACTACCCATGCACCACTATGTGCTCACTGGAGTCTTTAACTGCCTTGGCCTTCTGGGTTTCTCTTTCTACCGACCCCTAACCTCAACGTCTAGCATACAGTAGACTCTTCTGACTGGTAAATTGCTTAAGCATAAATGAATATTTGAAAAGAAGTTCTTTGGATTTATATTTACCTTCATGAGACAATATTGAGAACGGATAAAGAAGTTTTTCTATGTAATTTACCTTGAATTTGTAAGTATAAGTAGACATAAAATAGTGAATTCACTGGTGTTTGCTAATAAAAACGAAGAATGGAGGCTCATTCATAAATTCACCAATTATTCTCCCTTCCATTTGTTTGGTTTGTTTTGTTTTTTGTCAAATTGCATTTAAAGTGAACTTGTTGGTATTACTAAATGAGTCACCTGAGCCAGGTCCACTATTTCGAGTTAAGATGCATTCACCCTGAGAATGTTAATTTATTGGAGCGGAGGAATGTCCATTTCCCTCTGCAAAGGCGGTGCTGGTTTGCAGCACTGGGGATACCATCACCCACACGTATAGATGCACGTGCACACACGCAGAAATCACTGAGTATCTTATTTATGTGTGTGTCAGAAGAATTATGTGAGCCTTGTTTTTGGAAACGACATAATAATTTACTCAGTAAAATAATACATATTATCAAGAGTGTGCACCTATAAACATCGCAGATAAATGCATTATTCAGTAAATGAAATAATGGCAATTTGCCACTATTATGCCTTAGTGGAGCTTGTAAAATGAATGTATTGCTTTTAGCGCTATTAATAATTTACATCAATAAGTTTATATGAGACATTTTTGGCTTTCGGTAATAATGCCAACAAGAAATAAATATGAAGTCTGTTTTGGAAAGCTTCATAATTTCTAAAGATCAGATTTTGTTATCGATATAATTTGATTCACTGGAATCTCACTTTACAGTGATGCAAGGACCATAAAAGGAAAAAAAAAAAAAAAAAAAAAAACAACTAATAGCTACGCAAATAGAAGGTTTGGGTGAACCAACAAAATACACAAAATGCATTTAGTGTGTTCTTTAGCGGAAACAATACTAGTAGATTCTACTCTCCAAAAATTGTGTATGTGTCTCTCCTAGAAAATAGAAACTGGACTTGATTTGAGGTCAATGCAAACCAAGTTCTTGAGGCTAGAGGGACATCACAGCTGTGAAAATTCTGTGTATGTGTATGTATGTGACTGTGTGTGTGTGTTTCCTCCCAAGAATCGAGCCTTCTCTAATCCTCTTATTATTAGAGGAGACCTGGAGAAACTCCTCTGGCCCCCTCGCTCCCCAGGTGGAGTCTCCCCATAGTAATATTTGCTGATTTAAATGGGAATCTATATTCTTTAACATGATATACAAGGAAGTTTAAGCAGTGGACCCACATCAGACATTATTAACGGGACCACATACAATGTCTGCACATATATTTACACACATCTGTCTCTACACCCAATAGCTGTCTCCAAGGAGGAACTTAACATCTCTGAAAGACCACAGGAGGAGAAAGGCTTAAGTTTTTGTTCTTAACTTTTTTTGTTTTTATCTATTTGAACTTCTTTGAATTCTGTAACATGTAAAAGCACTATTCAAAGTTTCATGCACTTAAATTGTGTGTGAGAGAGAGAGAAAGCGAGAGAGAGACAGAGGAGGGACAACTACAGCCTAAACTTAGTGTTTCACCTAAAAAAAAGAAACTATTGATTATACAATCAACTCGCACACATCTAAGGTTTTACCTTGTCATATTAAAGGCCCAAATGTTACAGAATAATTTTGGCATTCAAAAAAATAATACTACTTCTCTCTCTGCCTATGTCTCTTCCTCTCTCTCTGTGTCTCTCATGAATAAATAAATTAAATCTTTAAAAATAAATAAATAAATCAAATAAATAAATAAATAAATAAATAAATAAATAAATAAAATACTAGTTTGAATATACACAATACCACATCTTCCCACCTTCCAATTTGTCTTTTGGCAATGTTCTTGTCATTCTCTTTTGGATAGAAATCTCAAGAGACCAACTTTGCTTTGACTGTCAGAAGAGATTTGCAGACATCAGCTACTTTGAGATGTTCACTTCTCACCTCTGGTGAGAGGATATATTGTCTGCACATCTGGCTAATAAATTCATTTTTTCCTCCTGTTGAAAATATTGTATTACTTAATCCCCATAATCTTTTCTCTTTGGATACTGCTTCAAAGGCTGAAAACATATATATAAATACTTTCTCAGCACTGAGTGTGGAGAGGGAGACATCATCGTATTTGGGTGCTGAGTATGGCCTAGAGAAAATTTAAGTTATTTCAACAAAGCAATGCAAAAAAGATGAGGAAAAAGGAATTCCGACAAATACTACCTATCAGAACAAATGCTTTAACTCAAATAACAGAATAATTCTAATATTGTTCTGGCCATATAATCTATTAGGCAATAATTTTTATGATAACTCAGTATTCCTGTCCAGGTACAGGCATTGAGGCATCTTTACAAGACTGCAGGGTAGTCCCCTTCACTGACAACTTCAAAGGCCTGTCACCCTGAATCAGGAGTCTCTAATAGAACTCTCTTTCTCAATGGGGTTGTGGCATCTGGACAGGGAAAACAAAACATTAAAAGATTATGTGGTGGGTGGAGAAAGAGGCACAAAATGGTTTTACACAGGAATACAACCTTACCAAAATGGCAAACCCATCTCAAGTATGTGATCTGATTTACAGAAAACAGCTCAGTGACTGAGTGAAATGACACCTTCTGATCTTGGGACCACTTTCAGGTGGAACAAATGATGGCCTTACAGGTAAGCAGGTTGTACTTTTGGTAGACCTCAGGGCAGCAGACACAATAAGGACTGCTAACATTTATCAAATGTGCTCCATCTACTAATTAACTGGGCAACATCTTATTTAGTTCTCATAACAGTTCTGATGAAAGTGCTGTCATTACCTCCATGGTCCTAACATCTCCAAGGAAACTAACATATCGAGAACTTAAGGAATTTTGACAAAGTACACACAATGAATAAATGATCGATACCCCATGTCACTATGCTGCACTAGTACTTGGCAACTCTCAGGTTTCAAATCCTGAGTCTAAATATATGTCTTAACAGTCTCTTTCTTAAGAGGAACAGCTGGGATGCCTGGAATGCCTAGGTGGCTGAGTGGTTCAGTGTCTGCCTTTGGCTCAGGTAGGGGTCCTGGGATCGAGTCCTGCATCGGGTTCCCCAGGAGGAGCCTGCTTCTCCCTCTGCCTGTGTCTCTGCCTCTCTCTCTGTGTGTCTCTCATGAATAAATAAATGAAATCTTAAAAAAAAAAAAAAAAAGGTGGGGTGGGGGGGAGAGACAGAGAGAGAGAGAGAGAGAGAAATAGCTTTCTCAGTTGATGGTGTACTAACCTCAGATAAATCAAACCAACTCTATGGCCCAAGATTGTCTTTTGTAGATAAACTGGTTATCTGAACTTCAGCCTCATGTACTTTTAAACTAACCAGAACTGCACCTCGTCATTTGTGTCTCTATGTGAGCCCAGTTTATGCTGTGGCTATAACTAGATCTTAGCTGATCAGTCTGGACACCACTACATGTTATAAGCTAAAGCAGAAACAGAGATTTGTGTCCTCAACTCTCTCATGTATACAGAATTTTATCAAAAATTGTGGAATCCAAACATGATCTCGTTTTCGGCCTGGGATATTTTAGAAAATACTGCCTCTGAAAATGGGACTGGAGGAAATTCTTGGCACTTTTTGTTATAATGATCTTTCTCTCATGTGGGAAAAAGATGAATTCAATCACCCGACACTAGGAGTTCGTGATACTGCATGGTTTGGACCACTTCATTCCCAAAACATCATTTATTTGTTGTGGTAAGGGTGGGAAACTAAAGCATTAGATGCTTTAAAAATTTTTTTTTATATGCCATTTAACAATTTTACAGTTTTGTCAACGGGTAATAATTCAGTCAATCTCTCTCAAATATATATAGATATATTCATCTATATATATTTGATATGTGCATTTGATATCAAATATGTATATTCGATAATATATATATATAATATGTATATATACACACACATAGTACTATATATATATATCATATTATATATATATATATATATATATAGTTAATACTATCATAGAGGTTCATAAATCCATTTTAACTGATTTCCCGGCAGTTTGATAATTTGACACACGATATTATAAAAAAATAAATAAATTAAGATGGCAAAAGGGTGTTTCCCCTCATCACTGGCTAAGAATTCCTCAAACAATAATTTGTCAGTATTATACCATTTCACAAGAAATAGGAAATAGAAGCTCACAATTTCATTTTTAATGTAAATATGACGCAATATGCACTAAATTCATCCTGGAATTTTATTAATATTAATTCATTAATAAACAACAGCAGTAACAATGAAAACCTAGAAGGCACTATTAGCTAATACATTCTATGAGGCTCTAAATGGAATTCTAGCCATAAAAAAGAAATAATTCACATAACAGCCTTTGACAGATGTCAATGAAAATACATGGATAAGTGAATAATGAGCCTGAAAAAGTAAGTACATTGTTCTTGGTAACATGACTCATAAGCTTTAGATCTAGAATTTGAATCCAATATTCTCTGATTATTATTTTATTAATTATTTATTCCCCTAAGTTTAGAGGTAGCACTTCTATACATCTTTAGGAAGAAATTACCTCTAAGTCAATCCTAACTGATAGAAAAAAAAAAAAAAAAAAAAAAAACTCACGGAGAGGTAACTCTCAGGCCAATATTTTACTCTGAATTTAATAGTTCAGAAAGAAGATATGAGCATTTCTTCTGATTTTTAACAAAGATATAATTCATCACTGCTTGAGAGAAAATTCTTTTTCACAGATTAATGATGCCTAATAAAGAACAAAGAAATCATCCAATTTAAAAATTCACTTTTCTGTGAAACCCAATGATCTAATTGGTCATAGCATACATAGTCAATGAGTAATACATTATTGGGTAAGAGGCATTAGGCGAAGTTGTTTTTGGAAGATAATTTTCACATGCCAAATTATGACACCCACAAATGTTGTTTGCTAAATTCAAAGGAGAAACTGATCTTTATAGTGAAGAGATCTACTGGTTACAACCTCAAGTAGCTAAACTCAGCATCACCACGAGCAAGTATTATGTGCACTGGGGTATGTTGTGAGGTGAAGTACCTGCCTCCTCGCCTGTGAAGTGTTCTTCATGAAACACTCTAATCTACAACTAATATAGGCATTAGTTTTGAATTCTGGTTTATAAAATGCACAGGGACAGAGGAAGAAATTATATAACACTATAAGGAAGCAGTCAGACAAAGCAAATATTGGGAGCATTCTACAAGGTAACTGACCCAGACTATTAAAACATTCAATGTTGTGACGCCTGGGTGGCTCAGCATTTGAGCATCTGCCCTTGGTCAGGGTGTGACCCTGGGGTCCTGGGATCCAGTCCCACATCCTGCTCCCTGCAGAGGGGCCTGCTTCTCCCTCTGCCTGTGTCTCTGCCTCTCTGTCTGTGTCTCTCTCATGAATAAATAAAATCTTTTCTAAAAATTTCAATGTCATGAAAAATAAACACATGAAAGAAAATGGAACTTGTTTAAAATTAAAATAGGCTAAAGAGAATCAGATACAATTAATAAACTTTAAGAGAATCCAGGTCTTAAAAAAAAAAGTTATAAAATACTTCTTGTAGGCAACTCAGGAAATTTGAAAATAAACTGGTTATTAGATGAAATTGGGATGTTACTGTTAGTTTTCTTAGGTGAGATAAAAGTACTGGAGTTATGTTAGACAATGTTCTTGTTTTGGAGAGGAAATGCTGGAATATGCAGGAATGAAGTATATAAACACACATAAAAATGTTAATAAGTATCAAATTTACATGGAATCTGTGTAGTTTATCCTTTTGACTTTTCTGCATGTTTGAAAATGTTAATAGTAAGGAACTGGAAAAGTATTTGGTGATACATATTTGCCAGTGATATATTGCCTAATGTCTTATTGTTTAATTCTCTTATTGCCTGGAAAACGTCTTAGTCAAAACTCAAGGAGAATTACTGTTAAGAGGAGAAGAAAACATCAAATAAAATTTATTTCAAAGGCATAAAGTCACACAGATAGCAAACAGCCCTATCCAAAATTCTGTGTCTAAAGCTGATTTAATTTTTGAAAGATTTTTCAAAAGAGCTTAGAAGACTTTGTGGGGAAAAAAAAAAACCAAAACAAAACAGTAAACTAATTTATTTTCTAATCTGCAATATGTCTGAGACGAACTTCCTGTTTTTCAGCACCAGCAACACCACCACCAGCAGCAACATAAGATGGAGGTTGACCAAAATAGGTATTGCTACTTTCATTCCTCTAAAATAAGGCTTGTCATTTCATTTATTAAATATTCATTTGTAGGGGCATCCTGTTTCCTGGACTCATTCTCTTACATTTCCCCTGAGAACATGCTGCATGTTGGTGGTTCACCACCAGTCACAGAACCCGCCTTCTTCTCTCACTGCGCTTTTGTTGTCCTGATACTTCTCTCCATCAGTAATTTTACCATGAGATGAAGAGGTATCATATTGAAAAATAGCATGTGATTTTACTCATAAAACCAGATAAATTTTACCTATTGACCTTGGTATGGGATAAGATCTTTAATGTTTCTTCAGCTTTTAAATGAAAAGAATAATACGAACCACCTACCTCTTGGGGTTATTTTGTTAAATAATTTATTTCTTAAAATGTATTTGAGCATGTACCAGCCAGACACTGGGCTGGTTGACTAAAATAATTTTGTGGTCTAGAGGGATAAATAGATGGTAGCAACCTGCAGCAGGTGTAAGAACTATCTCCTGTGGGAATACAAAAATGGGCCATGGATTCTAGGCATCAGAATAGGCCTTTGGGCGCTGATATGTCAATTGACTCTTGAAGATCTTGTCAGAGCTAAATAAGTGAAGAAAGTCAGTAAAGCCACTCTGGGAAGAAGGAATAAACATGTGAAGAGAATGAAATTTTTTTAAAAATATTTATTATTATTTATTTATTTATTTATTTATTCATCCATTCATTCATTCATTCATTCACGGAAGGCAGAGAGAGAGAGAGAGAGAGAGAGAGGCAGACACAGGCAGAGCGAGAAGCGGGCTCCCTGCGGGGGGCTTGAGGTGGGACTCAATCCCAGGACCTGAGGATCACGACCTGAGCCAAAGGCAAACGCTCAACCACTGAGCCACCCAGACGTCCCAAGACAATGAAATTTAAGAGAGGATAGTCCATCCACTGAAGTCATTCTTGGAGTGAGATGCAGAAGTTTGGGTAAAACTTGGGGTATAAGAGTAAGTAATGATGAAAGATGAGGCAAGAAGAGTAAATAGCCTACATATCACAAAAGGCTTTCTGTATCTGGACTTCTATTCTCAACAATGACAGCTGATGAGGAAAATTCAGTGCAGAGTGATTTATGTTTTAAAAATCCTGTGACTCAGACAGCAATGTTGAAGACTATTAGTGATAAGATACAGCATTCAGGACTGTATTGTTCACATGTGTATCCTCATCACGACCCCCAGTTCATAACTCATAGTAGGTACTCAGCCCTGGAACTGGAAGCAATAATTAACTGAGATATCAAGATAAGCAAAGCACTCTGGAGACGTTAAATATTATTCTTCAAATTGAATGTAAGCAAGACAGATTTGTTTATCGCTCCCCTTGGAATCCACACTTGTCTCCTCTTCATTTCCCTCCTCCCCAGTGGCCTGAATATGGCATTGCCTCACTGCTCTCTGTACCTTCAATAAAATTCTGAATTCAGAGCAGACTTTGAGGAAAATAAAATCTCCCTATAATATTCATAACCTCTTGCTCACTTAGGTGCCTTGGGATGGAGAATGTCAATTCAAATAATCAATTTCACTCTCAGACATAAAGTCTGTGAGCGAGAACTAGCTGGGGGCTTAACTAAGCACTGAGCAGTCTGCTGCTGTGCAAAAGCAGCCATGATTAATTCATGGAAGTATTATATTTGAGCATTAGTTACTGTTCACTTGCAAATGTTTACTGATACAGATCTAACCTTCACAGCAAATAAGACAGAAATCTTAAATGTTCCTATTATTAACATATTTTTTCATGATTGTATTCTGTGTAAAACAAGATCCTTTTTTTTTTCTGACTTGGTATCATAAATAAGAGGATTTAAACTAGATTTATCAGCAGCTTTATGAAAATGAAGCTGATAGAGTGTCATGGAATCACTGAGACAGAGGTTCTGGAGATTGCCCATGCCAACAATGTCATTTCTAAGAGCGATCTCAGCCTTGGAACATCACTCACTTGTGTAGGGTCATATGTACCCAGTCATTCCAAAGGTTGGCATTAGAATCCGTGTTCTTTAACATCTAGCCTAAAGATCATTCATTGGGGACGCCTGGGTGGCTCAGCGGTTGAGCGTCTGCCTTTGGCCCAGGGCGTGATCCTGGATTCCCAGGATCAAGTCCCACATCAGGCTCCTTGCAGGGAGCCTGCTTCTCCCTCTGTCTATGTTTCTGCCTCTCTCTCTGTGTCTCTCATGAATAAATAAATCAAATCTTTAAAAAATAAATAATAAAAATAAAGATCATTCAGTATACCAATTACAAAAGGCAATCTCTAAATTATCATACATTAAAACAAAGAAGGAGGAAACCATTAAAATAATTTATAATTAAGTATGTGTCAATGTAGTGGTTTTAGGAACATCAGGTCAACTGATTATATTTATTCATTGTGGCTTATCTTTTACCCTGAGTATCTAAAGTGTCTAAATGAAGAATGAAGGCACCAAGAGTTTAAAAAAAGAAAGAAAAAGAAAGAAAGAAAGAAAGAAAGAAAGAAAGAAAGAAAGAAAGAAGAAAGAAAAGAAAAGAAAGAAAAGAAAAGAAAAGAGAAAAGAAAAGAAAAGAAAAGAAAAGAAAAGAAAAGAAAAGAAAAGAAAAGAAAAGAAAAAGAAAAGAAAAACCTGCTGAGAGTGGGTATGGTTGTTTAAATATTTGGTTTTATACTACTTTTGTTTTGTCCTCATATATGCCAGAGGATTTGAAGGAGGTTGTCACAGAAGAAACAAGACAATGAATAAAGAAAACCACTTTGGCTGGCAAAAAAATTATCTTTGACTTTATCCACAGAGCACAGATGGCCCTTTGCTTAACCATCAGATGAGCAGATAGGAGAAAATTTCAAATTCCCTGAGAAATGACATGAAGCTCCGCATCACAGAAATCATGGTGATCAAGGTTATTAGCGAGATGGCACCGTTCCCTACCACCCTATACAAAGGATTCTTAGTTGTCACAACAGGTTTATTTTCTTAGGAGTTCTGTTAGCTCACACCTAAACAAATATTTTAATATTAAAATATATTTCTTGGAAGTATGTGCTGGGCAGAAAACACTCTGAAAGGACCCCATATCCTCCCCCCCCCCCAAGAATATTTTTTAAAGCACAAAAATAAGCAAATAAGAAATTGAAATGTACCATATATCAGTGCTTCTCAAACTCAAACAGATTATCGATTAGGGTTCCTGCTCTGAGATTCTGGGGCTACAGTAAACTCATAGATGATACCAGTGATGCTGATGTGCAGATGACCATTTGAATACCAAGGCAATAGATTTTTTTGCAAGTATTGCAATGGAGACCTTTCCAAAGCTGAACATTTTACTCTCACATCTCCTTCCAAGTTACTTAAAATATATTCCTGAATTTTGGAGAGACCTTGCAAACTGCTTATTTTTATATGGAAAGAAGATGAGAGAGATATAAGAATAATTTAAAAAAATAACTTCTGTGTTTTCTCAAAAGAAAATAAATTTGATTTCAAATTATAGTTTATCAATTATGTTTGGTTGAATGATGAAGCCAGTAAAATATCAAATAATATCTTAGGTAACATTCAGAAAGCAAACCATTTATAGACAATTTATAATATGCCCAGATCTATGCCACTAGTAGCAGCAGACACAAAAAGATTAAAGGAGACTCTTTGCTATTGAGAAATTTAATTTCATTGAGAATACAGATAGATACATATGCACCCAGGCCCAGAGTCATTCAATACTTACTTGGTGACTCTTTTTTTTACCCCCAGGCATGGTATGAAGACAGCAAGGCTACACCTTCCTGGCACAAAAGACACCCAATCAGCAACCATGCATCTCAAGTCTATTACAAGACATGTGGAGATCTACATATAACGAGTAGAATATAAGACCAAATTAAACTTTCATCTTCTACATTTGAGTTGCCTAAACAACTATTTTGATCAAAACTTTAGAGTTTATCAAACATCCTTTTGATACCTATAATAGTTTCTCAAGAAGGACTATACACAAACAATTCTGATAATTAACAAAAGAAATGAAACAATTCAATCGAATAACATGTGACATCCTTTCTTTTCCTAATGAGTATGTCAAATGAGATAATGATTTGTGAGAGCCGTTGAATATTGTAATGACTGTACTAATAAAGGGATTAAAGGATTAACACTATTGACCTACAGTAAGAAATCATAGAAAAGTTTTCTTATTGTTGGGAAAGATTCTTATCAGCATAAAGGCCCGTGAGGATATGTAATAATCTGCTGAGGCTCCTTCTATCACAGAGGAATATGCTGGTGATATGTCCCCTGTTGCTTAAACTACACTTACTGTAATATGATTTTTATAACAAAAATCAAGGTTAAAATCATGTTAACATCTGTGTTCTGTTGAAAGATTCAGAAGACAACAACTTGTCAGATCTTGACTTTCTCTTGAAAAGCTTTAAGTACATTAGAATGTCCAAAAAAAGATTAAACTACTAATGTGGAGAGCCCACCCTCCAAGATTCCGACTTAATTGGTTTAGTGAGGTATCTAACTATTGTACTTTTTTTTTTAAGATTTTATTTATTTATTTGAGAGCGAGAAAGAGAGCACATGATCAAGGGTAGCAAGAAAGGAAGAGAAAGAAGCACACTTTCCTGCTGAGCAGGGAGCCTAATATGGAGCTGGATCCCAGAACCCTGGGATCATGACCTGAGCCAAAGGTGGATGCTTAACCTATTGAACCACCCAGGAACCCTACTATTGCACTTTTTAAAAGTGATTTTAATGTGCTGTCTGGATTGATAACAACTGCATTAATCTATTGGAAGGGTTAAAGTATCTCTGATATTAAATGTAGAATGATGTAGCCCTGCCAGTTTATAAGCTGTGTAACCTTGGAATTCGCCCTTCCTTGCTTCCTTCCTTCCTTCCTTCCTTCCTTCCTCCCTCCCTCCCTCCCCCTCCCTTCTCTTTCTTTCTTCCCTTCTTCTTCTCTTCCTAAATATTTGAGAGAGAGAGAGAAAGAGAGAGAGAGAGAGCAGGGGGAGGGGCAGAGGGAGGGAGGCAAGCAGACTCCAAAATGATCAGGGAACCCAAGGTGGGGCTCCATCCCAGGACCCTGAAATCATGACCTGAGCAGAAATCAAGAGTCAGTCATTTAACCAACTGAGCCAACCAGGCACCCCAGAAACCTCATTTAAACTCTGAGTCTTAGTTTCTTCCCTCATAAAATATAATAATGCAGTGATTTTTATAGATTATTGCAAATTTATGTAAAGTTTCTCGTGTGTAGTTGATTTCAGTGTATCAGTTATTTATCATATCTGTGGTGCTTTGGTCGTGGAAAATATAGTACTGATGACACAGTAAAAGCAGTGGTAAGGCTCTTTAGGGAAGGCTGGCTAAAAGTATTCTGAGAACTTTGCAAATGTCATTGTATAAAGCCCAAGCACCACCATGGGCAAGGAAGACTCAGTGTAAGAATCATCAGGGTAAAACAAATCAAAAGTACAATAAGATACTTCCGCACACCTGTCAGAAGAGATAAAATTGACAACACAGGAAACAACAGATGTTGGTGAAGATATGGAGAAAGGGGGACCTCTCACACTGTTGGTGGGAACATGAACCAGTGCAACTACTCTGGAAAACAGTATGGAGGTTCCTCAAGAATTTAAAAATAGAGCTACCCTGTGACCCAGCAATTGCACTACTAAGTATTTACCCAAAGGATAAAAAAATACTGATTCAAAGAGGCACATGCATCCTGATGTTTATAGCAGCATTACCAACAATAGCCAAATTATGGAAAGAGCCCAAATGTCCATCTACTGATAAATGGCATACACAACAGAGTATTACTCAGTGATCAAAGAGAATGAAATCTTGCCATTTGCAACAATGTGGATGGAACTAGACTCTATTATGCTAAGTGAAATCAGAGAAAGACAAATGTCATGTGATTTCATCCATATATTATATGGAATATTCCATATAATAGAGAAGAAATAAAAACACTCTAAATGTCTATTAGTAAGAAAGGAAAAATCACATGACATGAAATTTCTTTTATTTAAGAAATAAAATAGATAAACATAGGAGAATGGAGAAAAAATAGAAAGAGAGGGAGGCAAACCATAAAAGGAACTCTAAACTATAGAGAATAAACTGAGGGTTGCTGGAGGGGAGTGAGGTGGGGGTGGGGGGCCAAATGAGGGATTTTTTTTTTTTTAAGATTTTATTTATTTGTCAGAGAGTGAGAGGGCACAAGCAGGGGGCGTGGCAGAGGGAAGAGGGAGAAGCAGGGTCCTCATTGAATAGGGAGCCTGATGTGGGGCTTGAACCCAGAACCCTGGGATCATGACCTGAGCCGAAGGCAGCCTTAACAGACTGAGCCATGCATGTGCCCCGAAGGATGAGTATTAAGAAAGGCACTTACTGTGATGAGCACTGGGTATTATATGTAAGCGATGAATCACTAAATTCTATTCTATATGTAATATATACTATATGTAATATGTTACTAGAATTTAAATAAATTTTTTAAAAAAAATCAGCTAAAATTACTTTCATTGTTTCTGGGAATGAAGGCACTAACTTAAATAGATACTAATGGATCAGCGAAAGAGATTTCTGGACATTACATTCGGACCAATAAACATCTGAAACTTTGCATGTTCAAGACTGACACCTTAATTTCTCTTTAAAAACTGAGATATAATTCACATACCATAAAATTTGCTCTTTTAAAGTGCATGATTCAATACTCTTTTTTAGTATAGTTGGCCCTTGAACAACACAGGTTTGAACTGCACAGGTCCACTTATGCATGGGCTTTTTCTTTTATAGGATTATATTTACTTATATGAGTGAGAGAGCGGATGAGAAAGAGCTCAGATGTCAGGGAGGGGCAGAGGGAGAAGGAAGCTCCTTGCTCAATCCCAGGACTCCAGGATCATGACCTGAGCCCCAGCAGGATGATTAACCAACTGAGCCACACAGGTGCCCTTATACATGGACTTTTTTGTGATAAATACAGTACAGTACTGTAAATGTATTTTTCTCTTCCTTGTAATTTTCTAAATAACATTTTATTTTCTGTAGCTTACTTTTTTATAAAGCTATGGTAATAATACATATAACATGTGAAATATGTGTTATTTGACTGCTTTTATCATTGCTAAGGCCTCTGGCCAACATTAGTAGTTAAGTTTTTGGAGAGTCAAAAGTTATATACAGATTTTTTTATTGCACAGGGGACTGGGAACCCTTACTCTTATCGTTCAAGGGTCAACTGTATATTCACAAAGTTGTACAGCCATAAGCACTCTATAATTCCAGAATATTTTCATCAAATCAAAAAAATAAATAAAAAAAAAAACCATTAACATTCATTTCACTTTCCTCCCCACCAGCTCCCACTCTCGGCAAATACATAAAACATAAACATAAAAATAACATAAACATACAAAACATAAAATCAACTGTTTCCTGCCTCTATGAGTTTGCCTATCTGGGACATTTCATATAACTAAAATCATATTTTATGTGTCTGTAAAGGATTCTTTCATTTAGCATTTTGTTTTCAAGACTCATGCATGTCAAAGGATGTATTAGTACTTCATTATTTTTTGTGGCTAAGTAGTACTCCATTGCAGGTATACTACTCCGTTTTCTGGTTTGTTCATTCATTAATTGCTGAACATTTGGGCTGTTTTCACTTTTTGGCTATTATGAATAATGCTACTATGAACATTTGTGCAAATTTTTGTGTGGATATGTTTTCCATTCCCTTGGAGATGTATGTTTATTTTTCTATGTTTGCATGAATGTCCATTGAATAAATTATCAGAAAAGGGCCATCTACCTAGGAGTACAACTGATGAGCCAGACGGTATATTTAACTATTTATTTTTTATTTTTTTAATTTTTATTTATTTATGATAGTCACACAGAGAGAGAGAGAGAGAGAGAGGCAGAGACACAGGCAGAGGGAGAAGCAGGCTCCATGCACCGGGAGCCCGACGTGGGATTCGATCCCAGGTCTCCAGGATCGCGCCCTGGGCCAAAGGCAGGCGCCAAACCGCTGCGCCACCCAGGGATCCCCGGTATATTTAACTATTTAAAGAACTGTCAAACTATTTTCCAAATGGCTGTACAATCTTATACTCCCACCAGCCATGTGAGAAGATTTCCATTTTTTTTTAATATCTTCCTCACCAGCAGTTATTCTCTATCCCTTTGATAGAGCCACTCCAGTTGGTACGAATTGATATCTCATTACTGCTTTGATTTGTGTTTACCTAAGAGCTAATGATGTAGAGTATCCTTTCATTACAGCTTGTTTATAATAGCAAATGCAATTCATCAGTCATCTAAGTACAGATGATGGAAACAAATCTCCAGGATATATTGTTAAACAAAAAATAAGAAGTTGTAGAATAATGTATGTAGTATACTGTCCACTGCAAATAAAAGGACAATACACACACACACACACACACACACACCCCTAGACAGTCCTACGAAATAATCACTCCCGAGGGAGACATGGACTACAATATAAAACACACTGAAAAACACACTGAGCATCTTATAGTTGAATATATGGTAGTCTCTCTCTCTCTCTCTTTTTTTTTTTAATTTTGTTTCAATTACTTCTCACAATAATCCTAACAAAGAACAGTATTCCCCTTTTTTACATGGGAGGTATTGTGGGAGTTGATAGACTCATTTGCCCATGACTTTACTCACATTCTATCTTCTACTATTCCATCTTTATCCACTTGGCTGTAGTAGGAATTGATCTGTGGTATAAGAACGTAACTCGGACATATATTGGTTTAGAAATGAAGATTTGACCTTTATGGAGCCACGGGGTCACTTATTTGGGGCTTTAGGGTGCAGAATTAAAAGTAAGAGTCCCCTGGGTGGCCACATATATGTTAGAAACATTTTTAGCTGAAGTAACAGAAACCTACGTGCACAATGACAGTTAATCGGCATAAAGTCTGGGTTCCATGTTTGAGTGTTCCCAAATCTTCTATGTGTAGCACTATTTTAGGTACATCATGGAATTTTAAAATAATGAGATGATAAAAATTAGTAAATACGTGGTGAGGTGAATGATGAGCAAAGATTGAATGAGCATGAAGTTGGATAAAAGAGTTGTAGACTTACCAGCATTTATACGAATTATCAAGATAGTTGCAATTTGATTTTGTTTTTAATTTTATAACATAAAATCAACTTTTATAGAAAATCTCACCATATTCTCCAAGGGACATATAGAAAGATATTGACTTGAATATTCCATATAATAGAGAAGAAATAAAAACACTCTAAATGTCTATTAGTAAGAAAGGAAAAACACACATACTGTATAACCATGACACATAATGCCATGTGCAAATGCAAAAGAATGGGATATATCTACATGTAGTGACATAAAATGATTTTGAAGACATATGAAGTGAAAATTGTCAAGTTAAAAAATATATATAAGCAATTCTGAGAGCATTTAGGTTAGAAAACAAAAGGAAAAATAGACATAAATACTACAGCTAGGTAGGGGTGAGAAAGAGAGAGACAAGAAAAAGTCTGGAAAGATAAATAACAAGTATAAAACTAATAAATACAAAAAACACAGTCGGTCAGAGTGGGAAGTATAAAATAAGACTTTTACTCTTTAAATTCCATGCTTCTGTATTATGTTACTTCTGCATTCATAAACTTCAAAGTTAAGAGAAAAAAGGTAAAGAATAAGTCTGTCAGTGCCAAATCGGATTATTGACCATAACTGTCTTTGTATGTGCATAAACAGTACCATCTTAGGAATTTGGAACCACAAGAACATTTCTAATTTTATTACAGTAATCAATATACTACATCCCTTTGCATATGCTTTTAAAGTGGCCAAAGATAACATTATCCCGAAGTCCATCATGCATTGTTCTATGGTTTTGTTACTGCTTTGTCACTGTCTCATTGCAGCATTTGGCTCTCTGGGTTTCCAAAGAATTAAATCATGTTCCTATGTTTTTTGTTTTTTGTTTTTTTTTTGCAGCCAAAGAAGCAGCTCTATCTTCATAGCAATCTATTTCTTGGGGAAGTGTGGCCAAAAAAGAGAAGGCACAATTTGGCAATGATTATGATGTATATGGAATACAAACTGATGGTGACCTTAGATATACAAATTTGGCTTTAAATTTACTTCAGTTTGGTGTCTGAAAAGATCAAGCAAAATAATTTGAGGAAGATAACATAATAAAAACGTGACACTATTTACTTTTAATTCTCATAACCTAAAATAGATGTAAGATATTCTGTGGTAACAATCTGGGCCTTTGAGGTTTTGAGTCCAAAAGCTGGAAAGATCAATTCAAATTTATATATAATGGTTTTCTGGATTTATAGGGATAAGCACAATCTTCAATGGATTTGCTGAAATCCATATTCTGCATTTTTGGCTTTTATTGCTATCAAATGGATCGTTTTACCATTTGCAGAAAGAAGGACAGAAGCTTTGGATGATAATTACATTGTATTACATAGTCCTTTAGAATAATAATTTTGCATGTAAAGGAAAAATAATTTTGTGTGAGTCCACTTCCATTTTTAATCCATAGATATAATTCATCTTGGAAGGAGGAGGAAAACGTAGGGACAGTTCTCAAAGTCTGCTTCAAGTAATTTCATTACACAGTCATCTGCTGATTGATTAAATAGTGTTCAAAGGCATATTGGCCCATAATGGACTATAAGCAATTTATTAGAAATGCGTACAACTTTGCATCTGTTTCTCAAAGATATTCTCTAGTAATTATTTTTGGCTTTCTATTACAGGCAAAATATTAATATTCTAAGAGTGTATGTGGCTTTATTTATAAATTCATCTAATATTAATGCATTCATCAGAAGCTGTTGATACACTAAAAAGATCACTAAAAATGCAATAGTGAACAAATTAATCTTATTTTTTGCTTAAATCTCAATGCTTAAAGTTTGATTAAATAATGTGTTAATGACTTAATAAAAAAATTCCAATGAAATGAATTTCTCCCCGTGCTAGAAGCAAGAATTATTTAACATGACTGTGTTTATATACCATTTTAATCCTTTCACCATAATCTAAGGGACCTTCCACACATTTACTTTTATTGGTGGGATATTGTTATCCTTGATGATGAGCAAATGGACAACTATTAGTAACAATCTCCTCTTTCCAGTGGGAATTGACTCCTGGTGAGTTGTTACCTGGATCCAAACAACAGATCTCTCCTCTCTGAATCGACAGGATTTGGGGGACCACCACCCATTCACAGGAGACTTCTCTATGGCAGGGGCAATTTCTAAATTATAAACAACATGTCTCAAATCTCCCATTCCCATGGTCATTAGACTATGTACTCCCTCCAGCACAGGCATCATCTTTGCATCATCTTTGCTTAAAAATTGTCCTGCTTCAGAAGAAGCATTCAACAGTTGAAAGAAATACTATATCCAACTGGTTACTTAGTACCATATACATATTTTCACTGTACCAAATTTTGTTTGTTTAGGTGCAGGGTTTCTCCACTTGGAGGGAAGCGCTTAAAACAAGAATTTTTTTTTTTTTTTTTTTTTTTTTTTACACTACTTTCTCGAAATACACTATGTCAGCTTGGGTTCTGCAGGAAGTATGTGATAAAACACAGAAGAACAAGAGGTTTGTTGTGGGATAAAGCCAATGAAAGATAAAGGAGAAAGAGAGAGAAAGAGTAGGAAGGAGAAGTCTAAAGGCCATGATGCCATGAAAGGAGAAGGGAAGGAAGGATTGGGGAGTAACAGACTGTTGTGGAGCTCTGAGAAAGCTTCCAATAGTTCAGTGGAGACTGGACCAGGAGGCAGGAACTATTGCAATCCCTGCCTGGAGGGGAGCCCTATGTCGAGCAAAAATGATTAGCTCCTACTACCCTGTCCATGCTCAGTCGTCATCTGCTTGTGCTGCCTCAGACGACTATGTCCTCACCTCTAACAACACAACAGATGCTAAATGCCTTGCAAGCAGGATAATAAGTCTCTACTTTCCAGAATGTCTCCAGTGAAAAGAACTCCACGTGGCACCTTTTTATGGCCACCATGCACATCTAGTCCCATCCCCAACACAATCTCAGAAATGCCCTTTCCTGAATTCTCCACCTGGCAAACTCTTACACTGCCACTGAACTTATTTTTAATGCCCCATTAACTTCCTCTTTCGCTTCACTAGCATGATAGGTCTTCTATACTTTTTTTTTTTTTCTCTGTCACTTTGTACTCACCATTGATAGACCGTTTTGTACATTGCATCATACTTTTATCTTAGAACATGATGACAATGGCAAATAGCATCACATTGCAGAGGAGAGGCTAAGACAAAGAATCTATTTAGAAACTTATTTTAAATATCAAAGCAAGGGTTGAATAAGACCCAAATGACAACAGCAGTAATCATAGAGTCACTTGTGAAAAATGTTCAAATGTCAAATTAGTAGACTGAAAATCCGCTAAGAGCAAAGATTGTTTCCTCTCGATCTATATTCCTAGGAGCATCAGCACAGTATTTTTTTCACAAATGTATACTCATTAAGTATTGGTTAGATGGAAATTATTATTTAAATAATGCAGTATGTTTCTATTTACTTGGTCTCATTAAGAAAAGTGTTTTGTGGAATGGCCACATACAGCATGCTGAGTTCTTCAAGGGCAAGAGCTAGGTTATTTTGACTTTTGTTTTCCCTGTGGCTAAGACAGCACTTTGAAGATACAATATTTTTACTTGTTTTTGTTGTTGTTGTTTTATTAACATAATGTGTAAACATTTACACAACAAATAAAAAATTATAATAAAAATGTGCTGAATTATGTTGCTATATGGGAAACATAGGGGAAATAATATAAAAGTTCATAGGAAAACTTTGAGTTTGCATCCTGTCTCAAGTATATGGATCTGAAGCTATTTTCTCTTTAAATATCAGCTTCCTTACCTATAAAAAATAAAAATAATTTATAACACAGACATTACGTTACTAACCCAGTTAATGCAGTTCTTGAAATATATTTGTAAGCATTATATTACTCTATACGGTCATAAAAATGATCTGAATCTTCAAATTAAGACAGCTTGGTGCGCACCACATCTTTTTGGTATCACATTAGGGAAAAATCTAACCAAGGACTACCTTGGGCAATGTTCTTAGTTCAACTATTTACTACTAATTAAAGATCAGAGACATGGTGAAGTCACGTGTTAACTTGATTCTGTCTGAAAATATGCAAATAATTGCAGTCTCATTGAACAAAAACCCTAATGTTTTATAGTCCCATTGGACACTTTTATATTGAAGCTAGTAAATATCCTAATATTACCTTTAGATATGTAGCTTCTCAAAAATGTTCTTTGTGCAGGTCATAACATCTGATTGGCCCCCTCCTTAATTAATGAATTGAATGGAAACTCTGAAATGAGTTCATTTTTATATATTCGTGAAAGTCATAGTTTTTAACCTTTTAAAAATTTCTACTTAATAATAGATTAAAGTCAGGGTGTTTGAATTTGAGTCACTGTTCTACCATTTAACAACTGTCTGACCTTGAGCAAATTACTTAAACTCTTCAAATCACTTTTCTTAAGATGAGACCAACGCTTCTTTGTTCATATGACTTTCTATAGGATTGATTACTAATATACAAATAAAGTTCTTAGAGTGTTACCTGGCAAATGAATAATCAATTAATGTTTTTCCTTTTCCTTTGACTCCTCCTTCTCCTTCATCTTCTTACATAGTTTATCCAAACTCATTTGAAAACTGTTCATTTAACTCTATCATATATTTTCAGAATACCTTCCCATAGATTTCAATACCAATTCATGTTTTTATTTAGTAGTTAATTATTTTGTCTTATCAAGAATATTAAGGGCCTCTTGCTCAGCAATTAAGTAAGAAAGATTGTTCAATATTCCTTTTGTCTCATCTGCTTATTCTGGTGTCTGAGTTAACATAATTGCTTTCTCTCTGGTGTCTGACTCTTTGACCAACCAACTTCTTTGACCTCATGACATCAGCCATGGATTCACACTTATATCTCAAATCATAGTCAATCAGAAGAGATCATTCACTGTCCTTAATTATTTCCATGACAAGAATTCTGCTTGTAGATTTTTGTCACTGACACTATATCATACCAGATATGATCCTACCTATTTAAGGTCGTTTAGGATTTTTTTTTTTTTTTTTTTTTTTTTTTGGTAAGGAAAGTAGTAGTAGTGGTAGTGCTAATAACAAAGATATGATACTTCACAGTCTTCACATGTTTATCCTTAGAGTCTCACTAAGTAATTGTACAATTTCTGCAATTTATATTATCTTCATTTTACAGATGGCAGAAATGATCAGGGAGCTTAACTGAATTGCCCCAGTTTACAGAGCAGTAAGGAGCAGAAGTAGGACTCAAATCAAGCCAGGTAGTTTGATCCCAATCCCTGCTTCTAATCCTATTGTTCCTGCTCCCCCTCTCTTATCAGTAAAATTCATGATAACTATCTTTCAGGAAAGAAAAAAAGAATGTGAACATAGGTTAACTATCAAGTTTAATGACTATTCCAAGAGAGCTGTAACAGTAATCATGCCAGAAAAATAACACATTCTAAAATATATACCAAAAAATAAATTCACCTCCTTCTTTCTCAGATCACTTTTATGAATGTTTGATGTTTTAATCTTTGTTTTTTAATTTCTATAATGATCCAACATCTAGTCTAAAGGCTGGTATGATCTGCAACTGCTTCATTTTGGTGTTGTCAAAATAGTATCTCTAGTTGAAGAAACCTCTATGTAAATCTTATTACCACTTGATCTAACACCCAGGTTATCCTAGCATGATCTCATTTAAATTTGATTTACCTGATTGGCAAATTCTTAGAGATTAGTAGGTAGAATTCTGTGATGGAACAGCAAGTGATGCTAGGGAGAGTCTATGATTACATTGGCTCTGGAACAGGCCCCATAAGTTATAAACAACCCCAGATAATAGTCTTACAAGCTCTGAGTGCTCTAAATCTTTGTTTTGATCACAGCATCAATGTTATCTCTAAGAAAAGCATGGTTTTATTTACCATTTGTGAGCTTCATAGCCAGAGGGATAAACAGCCTAGACAAAAAAAAAAAGAAAAAAAAAGTGAGAGACATAAGCTTGGCTGGATTTTCAAGGAGTAATGCATTATAATAAGTAAATTACAGGAATAACCAGGGGTCATAAACATGAATGCCAAAATATTCCAAATCTAAACATTATTGGCCCTGAGAGTGAATTTGTTTTCCTTGATTAGTAATCAAAAGCCTTCCCCCCAAAAACGTATCTAACAGGCAAGATTACATTCCCTCTGCCTTGTACCTATAGTAATGTGAAAAACTCTGCCCTAAATCAAGTTTCTCTTGGTAGCAGTTAAACTTTTTTCTCAAAACTTAACATTACAGGGAAAAAAAAAAAAAAAAAAAGATGACTTTTGCTTGAAGCCACTATAATACTGATACTTTCTGGTGCATTAGTTTAATAGAGGTTTAGCAGGGTTGTTTTTTTGTTTGTTTACTTTTTTTTTCCAAAGCAGCATTAGTGTATTTTCTTAAAAACATCTATCAATTGAAAGCCATATCCATAAGAAGTAATAGTCTGTGTTTTCTTATGCACACAACATGAATTTTAGTCATTTTCCCTACGAACGATATGTTTAAGGAAATTATTTTCTGCCTAATTAAATGGTGACTTTCCCTAATAAACTGCTTCAGAAAGCAATCTTGTAAGGTAAGTGAAGGGAATGACTTTTTTTTTTATGGTTCACTCATGTCTCTGAGCACAGAAACAAAGTTATAGCCATCAAACCAACATAATGGCCTTTTTCTTCAAAATTCAAATTTAGCTTCCAGAAAATCCTGTTTGAAGTAAATTAAAATGGGTAGTACATTCTTTTACAAAGAGATTCAATGTAGACCAACTACATTTGTTTTCAGTGTGTTGTGAAGCATTTTATCCTCATGTTTACAAATCTAATGGTCAATAAAACTGGAAGTGGGAGAATCAATGGTCTTTGCCATTAAAAAGTCTTCAGAATTACACCTCTCTGTGCAACCTCCACTGTTCTGTGGTTCCTTTCCATTGGATTTTGCAAATTTAAAAAATATTCATTAGAAACATGCAGTCCTCAAATATAAATACAAGCAGTGTGTCACCCAGTGGGATGGTCTGGGACAATGAAATAGTTTATCACATCTGTAGCCAAATGCCCACACTAGTAAATAGGGAGTTTTGTGTCCAAATGTGAATATAATACCACATTGGGTTTTTGTTGGGGGAAAGAAAAAAGCATCTATCCATACTTTGGTCTTACATGATATCACTATTTCCTGGTGAGAAACGAAACCAATATATTTTGAAATTATTAAGCTGAACAACAGTGAGACTGAGCATACTTTCATATCCTTGCATTAAACGATTTGAGACCAAGCATATTTTCCTGTACCTATGTTAAACAATACTGAGACAAGCAAACATTTTATTTAGTTGCTCAAGAAAATACTTCCTTCTGAAATATTGGACCATAAATCAACTAAAGAGTCTTACTTATACGGCCTAACAGGCTGCTAACATTTAAAATCGAGACTGGTAAATAAAAATTAAAAAAAAAAAAAAAAAAAAAAAAGGGATCCCTGGGTGGCGCAGCGGTTTAGCACCTGCCGTTGGCCCAGGGCGCGATCCTGGAGACCCGGGATCGAATCCCACATCAGGCTCCTGGTGCATGGAGCCTGCTTCTCCCTCTGCCTGTGTCTCTGCCTATCTCTCTCTCTGTGACTATCATAAATAAAAATTAAAAAAAATAAAATAAAATAAAATAAAATAAAATAAAATAAAATCGAGACTGGCTTTAAGACTTTTGCCTTATTGTCATCACTAAACCAATCATGTGTCATAAACATTTCCCAGAATCAGTAGGTTCCCCACCTTATAAGACATCTTAAAATCACCCCTTGAAGACTGAATACCCCTCAAAGAACTTTCTCTAACTTCCCTGTTTGAAAATCACCAAAAAAAAAAAAAAAAAAAAATTACAAAAAAATTACAAAAAAGAAATATCACCAAGACTCTCAAGGTGTTGTTCACCACAATCGTTGATCTAAGAAATGTAGCTTCACTTGATCAGAAGATTTTTCTGATGAGTTTTGGAAGATTTGACAATTGCTAGTCATTCATCAACCATTCAAATATCTCCTTTTGATAAATTACAGAAAAAGAGAAAATCATTTACCACAGTAGTTTCCAAGAGGTAGCCACTACTTAGAAGATTTCTGATACAGTGAAACCATGAAATTTCCCAATCGTTCATGTATTTAACAATTACCAAATATATGCAAGGTATCATGTAGGGGCTACTAATAGGGAATAAAACTGACTCCATCCCTTTCTGTGAAATATAAAGACAGTTAATGTTCAATTCTATAATCAGCTACTTACTAGCTGTGAGATTTTGAGTAATCTTTAAAGAATGATTAATA
Source organism: Vulpes vulpes (assembly GCF_048418805.1). Taxonomy (NCBI): domain Eukaryota; kingdom Metazoa; phylum Chordata; class Mammalia; order Carnivora; family Canidae; genus Vulpes; species Vulpes vulpes. The sequence continues at coordinate 86,087,109 of NC_132784.1, read as the reverse complement.
GTAATTTCTTTATAAATTTTTGCAAGGATTGAATGTGTTCAGTTATGTAAAGAATTTACAGTGTTGAGCACAGTAGACCCTCAACAAAATGTAGTGAGGTTTTTTATCCCCCCCAAATGTGGTGCTTTTAATTAAAGAGCAAAGAACATAAATAAATCTAAATAATAAAATAATTGCAAACTATATTGATTGGTATGAAAGAAATAAAGGGAAGGAAGAAAAGAATATAGGTACTAGTGGTGCATTCAAAGGACATTTTATCTGAGAATATGATAGTGTAGTTGCTACTCAAGGAGTAGTAAGCCAAGAGAGACGAGTGCATATTCCAGGTAGAAAAACAAAACAAAACAAAACAAAAAGAAAAAACTCAGATGAAAATGTGAAGGGCCTTAAACGGGAGTAAAAAAGTCTGCAGGTTTTAACCAAGTCCAAGTATGGTTAGAACTTATTGAAAAAAGTGAGAAAACTACTAGTACTCCCAGTAGGCCCTAAAAGTTAGAAACATCCCAAAGCAAAGGGTTGGGGTAGAGTGGGTGAAGGTATTGCTTAACCTAGACAGTGCTTAGTGCTTAATTTCACCATATATGTGACCAAGTTGGACATTTCTACAAATCCTCAGACTGCATCAGAGATGGATGAAGGTGGGGGAAGATTCCAATAGAACAAAAAGATTCCATCCAGTGTAGTCATCCTGAGACGGCTTTCAGGAAAGGCTGGAGACGTCATAATGTGCATCATTTTGTATCATAGATCAACTCTGATTCTAATCTACTTTATGTGAAGCCAGGTGGAGGCAGGTATACTGGTTAGAGCTTCATGAATATCATCTACTTCTATGTTGTTTATTGAGAAAATGAATTCAAATGCACTATCTTGATTTATGAAAGCAGGCACTGTTGCTAAGAACAAATTCAATTTTTTATATAGTATGCTTAGAAATGTGAACACAAGATAGGGAGTAAATGCTACCTGACTTTTTATTTCTCTAGAAGTAAAGGTTTTAGGTTCACTTTTGGAAAAGTTGGATATATCGAAACACCCAGACAAATCTGTATAGTAGTTCATATAAGTGATCAATGTTTTGCTACCTAATTTTTGTCAAAGTATTTGCTTAAATACTTATTAAATTAAAATTTTTATATTTAGTATTAAAGAAGTCCCTGAAATGTAAGTCAATGAAATAGTCTATTCATTTTAGGTTTTATTCCTCCATTCCATGAATCTTGAGCAGATTCTATTATTCCAAGGAGTCCACAATTATTACTCAATTAAGTCACCATTATCCAGATCAAAAAGCCTTTATAAAAATCAAGATGCCATTCACATTAAAATAATAGAAAACTATGGAATATTTCTTTCGGAACAGTTCACATCTTATCCTCTACAAATTCATAATTTTACCTGCATAACTGCACAATTGCAGTAGAATTTAATCAATCTTATATACTTCTCCATCTTCCCTAATTAATTTTATGCTCAAGGCTAGATTAGTTATTCAAAAAGTCTTTATGTATCTTCTATACAGAATCCAACAGGGAATCCTAGCATATCCAAGATAAGAGAGTGAGATAAAGATCCTTTAGCCTCAGAATTGTAAGATGATGTAGCCTACAGTATACTTTGATTGGTAAGTTAAAAGTCTATGTATGTCACAGGGAAATGAGTCTATCAAAATTATAACACCAACTGAAAATAATAGGAGATTATAATATATATATATTTCTTGCCTTAACATAAATAGCAAATCTTCGCTTGGCCAAAGTTTCTCTTTCTTTCAGAGAGTTGATGTTTATAACTTAACAGATTTTGAAAGATGTCTCTGTTTCCTTTTTTCTCTTTGTGTTCTCCTCTTCCTTCTTATGAATAATCTCTCTACAGTGGTGATATTTTACATTTGATTATTGCATTTTTGCTCACAGAAATTATTTTGACTACAATGGGAAAAAATCAGATTCTCCTTAATGTTTATATTTTTTTTTCTGTGCCTTCATCTCTACCTTTCTGTCTCTGACATATGCAGACACACACAAATGTGCACACACGCACACACACACACAAGGATACACACACAATGAATTCCTTTACTTTCCAAATGAAAAAAATGTAGAGTAGGCTACTGCAGTTATAAAAAACAAAAAACAAAAACAAAAAAAAACACCACCCCGATTCAAACAACTCCAAAATTTTCATGGCTTAACAAAAAAATCACTTCACTTATGGCCAATAAGTATAGAAAGGGGAAGGGGCTCTGTCCTTGTAAGCTTCAGCTACAGCAGACCTGCACTTGTCCTTCTGAATCCAGCCAGGCATCGAGGGAAGATTGTGGGGGTTTTCTGTTTTTGTTTTTGGATATATAAGAATTAACTTATAGCATTATATCAGTTTCAGGTGTATATCATGTTTGGTATTTGTATATATTGTGAAATGATCAGTGTGGGTTTTTGTTTGTTTGTTTGTTTGTTTGTTTGTTGTTTCTTTTTGTTTTTTTATGTTCCAGGTCTGGAGGTAGCATACATGACTCTGTTGTACTGGCCAGAATCCAGCTGCCTTACTAAGTGCCAGGAAGACAAGAATACTTGCCTCGCTATGTATCAAGAGGCTCCAGTGAACCAATATTATTCCCCAGAACAAGTTTCTTGCGTATTTTCTAACCCACTGATGCATATGTTATTATACACATGAAATGACTTGGTTGAGATGAGAGTACAAAGTGACAGGCACAAAATCATGTCATCAAGTTTGTAGAAGAACGACGCAAAATAGACATGCTTTCATAAACTACCAAAAACAAGCACTGATGCATTTGAAAGGGATGGGATTGGACTGATATTATTGAGGAGACATTGATTAGTACGTGGCACAAATATTGGCCACCCTTATAATAAGCATCCACAGTCAATTTTACTATATGCCAAACAATGATCTAAACTTTATGTCATTATTAGATGTACCGTCATCAACCCCATTTTACAGATGAGAAAAACAGGTTTTAGAGAGACTAAGGACATAATATAAAGTCACGTAGCAAGATAATCAAACCAGAATTTGATTATAACTATTTTAATTATAATCAAAGATTTTAATCAGAGTTCTACCCTGACGTGCACAATACCTTCCACAAACACACACACACATTCGCACACACAAACACACGTTTGGAGGGGAATACTGCATGCATCCTTATAAAGACACATTTAATAATCTGAAGCACATCATTTGAACTCTAAATCCTGTGTCAGGTATGGCCTATCATTTCCTCTCTCAGGACAATCATTTAGAGAATTCAGGCATTAAAGGGATTTTCTCATGGTTCCAGTTCCCCTTTTATGGGAATTAAGTCAACTATCTTTAACTCTCAGAATGCCACCATGCACTTTACTCCTTTTAGACTTGTAAAGATTTGTTTTAAATGTATCTTCACTCCTTGAACGCAAGAACCATGAGAGAAGGGATTTTTGCTCATCTCCCAAGTAACACCTCCATCACTGAACACAGTACTTGGTAAGAAGTGAATGAACAGGAGCCCTAAATCAATGAAACTAAAACCGAAGACTACAGTACTGGGTAATACAGAGAACATCCATGCTTCCCACCACAAAGCGTCAATGTTCTATCTTAAAGGTCACACAGGAACATCCATGCTCTGGCAGAGGTAAAAGGCACACATGTGAACGTAGACCACAGTGATTTTCAAATCACACAGGATCATGAGTCATTATTTGCATTATTACTAAAAATAAATATACAAAAGCCCAGGCCCATTTAGCTCAGTCAGCAGTAGAGGTTTCAATGAGCAGCAGGTGACAGTTTTGTCTGAAAGAAACATTATCCCATCCAAAAGTGGCCTCAGAGAGGATGAACTGCCCTGCCATGGATCATTAAAAGACAAATCAGATGACAGCACGTTCACTGCAAACAAGGCCCACGTCATACTGATGAGTCACATGTTTACTATGGAGGAAGAATAAACAGCCTTCTGCCCTTCTGCTGTGTTATTTGCACAAAGGCCACATCCACATTAAAAAAAAAAAATTGGGAGAAAAAAAAATGACAATCTTTTTTTCCCCCAAAGTCACCAAAAAACGTACTTCCTGGAGATATCTTTGACATGTATTATTATTTTTTCTTTTCCTTCAAGTGTTGCTTAGTATTGTTGCTATTTATTCAAACAGTGTGTTTGTCTCTGAAATACAGTTTCAGAAGCACAGCTTCCCTCCCTGCACACCCACCCAGCCTCCCGCCGTCTTCTTTTTTCGGTCACTCTTTGACAAGAAAGAAGTACTAATAAAATTGTCCTGCTAAACCCAAACTGAAGGACTACATAATACCACTTTCCCTTCTCCCACCTCTGGTTATAATATTTATGAGTTGCTAAAACTCTTTCCATGCACAGGCTGTGCCTCTGGATTGTGTTAATGGCATGGACATTGGCAAAATAAAACAATGTAATAGGAAATCAAATAAGATAATAAAAATTGTCCTTCTGGGTTATTGTCTTACTTGATATTATAAAATTGATGCTACATCTAAGACTTTTCCATTTTGTCAGTTCAGGACAAGGGCATTTATACACTTATAATATCATTGTAGGTGTGTCTAATTTTACTGAAAAATAAAATTGGACAAGGATTTCATTATCGATTTCTCTTATCATTTTACTGAAATTAATCACTTTGAATTTGCAAATTATTTAACAATCTTATACTCACTGACAAAAGACTTTCAGATAGATTAGATAGACGATAGCTAGCTAGCTAGCAAATGTACCAAAAACATTTAGTCTTTCCTAACACGTCCAAAAGATAATATGATTATAATATTATTGTATTATCTGATCATACAATGGTTTTGTTGGTACCTCTCAGGAGTTAATAATTATTGTAACAGATTTGTACCACTACATATACATTTTTTTTCAAATTACTAACTTCTTGAAAAACTACATAGATACAGCACACTATGGATCACGGATTCTAGCAGAGAATCCCAGTTTTGAAACCCACTACGTAGTTGGGTAAATTTGGGAAAATCACTTTTATCTTTTTATCCTTTTAAAAAAGTTTGTTTCATTACTTTATTGCATATTGTTAGAGTGGAAATATACCATGCCAGTATAACTTTTATATAAATATGCAACTTGCATTTGCTTTCTTAGAACTTTTTCTTTTTTTCTCTAGTTAAGAAATATTGGCAGTATAGGTCCAACATAGGACACTTTAGAATTGTTCTATTTGATACTTGGAGGAACTTTGACCATGAACATTCAAATGATTCACCAAGGAGAGAAAGTTGTCTGGTTTTTTTCCCCCTCCCATTAATCATTTTTTGCTTCACTGACTTTCTTTCTTCTTAAATCTTTCTTTTTGAAAATTTAAGTTTGTATTCCATTTAATTGTTATTGTATTTTTCATTTCATATCCAATATCTCATTTTAGTAATCTAATCTTTAACCATGTTTTTTCTTTCCTTCCATTATTTGTTGATTATTTTATAATTGAGATAATTATAGCAGTTTAAAATATTACTATTAAAAAATAAAATAAAATATTACTAATATAAAATTAAATTATATTTTATAACATTATTTTATAATATTAAACAGTATATTGTTTTCTAATATTCCACTTAATTATATTTTATATTTTATATTATACTAACTCATTATTATATAGTAAATAGTGATTAAATAGTAGTAACTTAAAATATAAAAGCATAATAAAATATGCTTTTAAACATAATATTCATGTTAATTTCTATGAAGATAATCTATGCAACTAACTTTAAACATTTTATATTTTCTTTACAGATACTAACTCTGTGTCATCGAGGGATGTTATTTCTCTTTTTAAGAAATATCTCTCATGGTCTTTTTTCCTAAAATGTATGATCATTCTTGTTTATAATTCATTAGCACATGCAGTGGTTAATTTTATGTCAACTTGACTGGTCACAAAGTATCTAGATTAAACATTATTTTGTGGTGTGTCTATAAGAGTGTTTCTGGATGACATGAGTAATTTAATCAGTAAAATAGAATCCGTCCCCACCGTGCATGTGATGCATCCAATCTGTTGAGGGTTTTAATAGGACAAATGGTGGAAGAAGGAGGAATTCACCCCTTTTTTCTAACTCACCACTTGAAGGGACATCACTTCTTCTGTCCTTGGAGTAAGCTTTATACCATCAGATCCCCTGGTTCACAGGCCTTCTGACTCAGATTGAATTATACTGTTTGATTTCCTGAGTCTCCAGTTTGTAGATGGCAGGTCATGGGACTTCTCAGTTTCCATATTTATATGAACCAACTCTTTATATGTTGTATTGCATATATTATGTGTATATATGTATAAATACATACATCACACAAAAATAGGTGTACACATATAGACATACATATATGTGTGTATATATATGTGTGTGTGTGTGCACATATATTCACACATATCCTGTCGGTTCTGTTTCTCTAGAGAATATAGACATCTAGGCTGTATTCTTTAGCCCAGTGGTTCATTAACATTACCTGTTAATCTTCCTAGGTTCCGATTAAAAAAGTCTGGCACCAGAGGTGATATACCTTCTTTGAGGTAAAGAAGAGAAATACAGAAATAGCTTTTTCTGAAATGTAGTTGCTCATACCTTAGTATGGTTTTCTCCTGGTTCTACGGAGTGAGTGGTTCTAAGTTATTTTGTGTAACTCAATACCTGGCATCTGCGCTATAAACCTCTCGAGTCAACAATCCAAATTTTATTTAGACAACCATTCTCTTTGGTTTCCTGTTGCTAACTTGGTGGAACATTGGTACCTTCTATGATTTAGAACAATATTTTGCAGAATCCCCATTCTTGTATGCTCCTCAGTCAGAGTTTACCAATCACAGGAACCTGCTCAAGACTGAAAAGGCAGCTGGAATGATATAGAATCCATTTTTCTCCAGAGGTGATGGGAACCAGGCACAGAGAAGACAACCCTGGCAATATCTCAGTAAGCTCTTGAGAATCACTCATATCATGTGGCAGAGTAAGATCTGATAACTTCTCCAAGATTCTTGAGAATGCCACAAGTTCTAGATGACATTTTTAAGAGTCATTCACTGTGACAATGCAAGCTGAGATCTTCAGTATCAAATAGTGACTTTTGGAAGCAGCTTCTAGGACTTTCATGCCCATCTCCTCCAAAATTCATGGGAGCCCCTTCCTCTATTTTAAACCCTTTATACATAGGTACATAGAATGGTTTCTGTTTTCCTGACTGAACTCTGATAAATTCAATCACAGATTTAGCTTGAAGGCAAATACTTTATTTTAGTTGTTTTAGGGATAAGAAAGTAGACTTGTAATTACTTGTAATTAACTACTTAGTGTCTATACCATGCCCTGTGCACACAAACCTGATCTCTCAACCCTTGTGGCTATCTACTGAGAAAATACATTTAATTTTTTTTTTGTGTTCCGTATTTTTGTTTCTTTTCTTTTCTTTCTTTTTTTTTCTTTCTTTCTTTCTTTCTTTCTTTCTTTCTTTCTTTCTTTTTTTTTTTTTTTTTTTTGGTGGTTTTCTCTTTCACTATGTGAGATATCTGGTTTCTAGTTGAAATTTTCTTCACTATGATCCTAACATGTCATATATTATCTATGGAATTTCTGACTACTATTCTCTTTGGTTGATACTGTCCTCCCAGGATTTGTAGCACAGTGTCTGATCTACCTAATTTTTGTATGTTTAGATCCTTCCAATGAAACATAATGGAGGAACATCATGTTTAATAAGCCATCTTTAACTAGGAGCCAAGCTTTTAGAGATCATTTTATCCCCCACTATTCAGAATATCAAAATATATGATGGTAAGTTAGTCAAATAAGGTTAGTAAATGTTTTTTTTGTTTTGTTTTGTTTTGTTTTGTTTTGTTCTGTTTACTACTTGCTTTACCCTGAAAATTCAGGGTGCATATTGGTATGTTATTGACCACAAGAAAGTTGCCATAAAATAAATCCATGCAAATTGATTTAATCCTATGCTTTCTAAACTTATTTAACTATTTTACTTACCACAAATAATGGCATTCTACAAATAGTAGCTTATATATTCATTGTGTGGTTCTTATAGGAACTGACATACTGGTTACTAATGGGGAGAAAATGGGTATAGAAATACACAAAAGAAGAAGAAAAGAAAAAAAATACACAAAAGAATCCTAAAAAATGCAATATTATTTAAGCACATCACCACATTCTCTGATTTTAGTAATTATTCTTTTATTGTTCTGATTGTTTGTAATTGCATCTTTAGCTTTAACAATCCCAGGACACAGTGCAGTTAAATATTAACTAAATTATTTAGGAAAACAGCTGCAGCAATTAATAAAACATCAGAAGAGAAGTACATGGAAATACCAATAACTTCTTAATATTTTTAGAAGGTTGTGCTCACTCACCAATAAAATTAATGAAGCTAAGTTCTAATATCTGTACATGTAAATTATGCTACCAACATTCACACTGATGAGTTTCCTGTCAATTGCACATCTATATTTCCAGCTAAAACTATGTTTGCTTATAACTAAGGTTCACCAAGTAACAGCTCAGACCTATTTCTGTCCAATAGCACTTTTTCACGGTGGTGAAACCTGAAAATTTCATGTAATTTTGCTTGAAGAAATTATAACTTATATATTCCTAGCTATAACCTTCCCATAATAAGCAAGTTATTGGCTAAAGATTCTTTTTGCTTTTTCTGCAGCAAAGTCTTACCATCTCTTTCAGAATTCCACCAGATATGCCCCATATTCCCATTTACTCCATTGTCCAGACTGTAGGACCATTTTCTCTCATCTACATAAATACAATATCCTCTTGATGATTCTTCCTCAAGATCATCTCTTATTACTGATGACTGTTTCATATTGCTAACAGAACTTTTTCCTCAAGTAAATAAATAAATAAATAAATAAATAAATAAATAAATAAATAATAAAAAGAAAGAAAACTTCATAAAATTATCATCTGACCTAAACATATTTTCTGGTTTGCATTTGCTTATATGGTATGTTTCAAAGTCATTTGCAAGGCTTATTAAATGTCATACAGCATGACATTAAATATGTACATGTTTCTCTATTCATTTTAGCAAATATTTTTGAGGAGCCCCTGTGGCTCAGTTGGTTAGGGGTCTGCTGCCTCAGCTTGTGAAGTCATGATTCTGGGGTCCTGGGATGGAGCCCCACAGGGAGCCTGCTTCTCCCTCTCCCTCTGTGGTCCCCTCTACTTGTGCTCTCATACACACACTCTCTCAAATAAAATATAAATTAATTAAATCTTTACAAAACTATATTTGACTCTCTGCTTTAGCCAGTCAATATTACAAGTGGATATAGAATCTAACACATGACAGAGAAATACTTAGATGCTGTGATGGTCTTCTGATGGGTCAGCTTGGCTAGACTGCAGTCTCTAGTTGTTCATTCAGTCACTAATCTAAACACTTATATGAATATATTTTATAGATATGATTAAGGTCACATTATTACAAAACTTTACTTAAGTAAAGGAGATAACCGTAAATAATATATACCACTCCCATTTATCCATTGACAGGCACTTAGGTTGTTTCTAGATCTTGGCTACTGTGAATAATGGTGCTAATCATTGATCCTACAATGGCAATCATATCATAATGTGTAAATCTATTGAATTAACCCACTGTATGTCTTAAATTTGCATAATGTCATATGCTAAATATATTGCAACTAATTTTTTTAATAAATAAGATAAAGGACTCTATGGATAGCAAAGTTAGGCCTACTGAAGAGTTCAAAAGCTCCAGTCTGCCCTTCCTGAAGACTTGCCTACCACCAAGAATTTGATTTGACTACCACCCCCCCATATTATTAGCCAATTATATATTTATATAAAGAGATTTATTGCAAATATCTCCTACTGGTTCTGCTTCTCTGGCTGAAACCTCCCTGATAGAGGCACAAAGAAATCTTGAATAACACAGTATTTATTGTGCTAAGTGCTATAATGAGAATGAAGCACAGCCATTCAAAGTGATTGGCTTTGTTTATTGCTCTTATTTCATTTGGATTTTAATGATGATGATATCTGAAATGACTATATCCTTAGCTTAACTTATGCTAAACAAATTTAGTTTTGATAAACTACACAAAATGTCCTCCCATCTATAACAATAATAGGAACAATGAAAACAATGCTGGTAATACTGACAGATGTTTCTTGAGTGTTTAAGACATGTTGGACACTATCATAATTTCCTTTAAACTTCATGACAATATTATGATAGTGGTTGGCTATATATTTTTTTTTCAGGCAAAAACCTGAAACATAGACAAGTTCAATAATTTACCTAATGTACAAGGTCACTCATGGTACACCCAGAATTTAAACCTCTTAAGCAATATGAGAATTAGCCCATTCCTAGACCCAACTTGGTAGTTCCATTTCAACTCTGACATCTTCCATTATTATATATATATATATATATATATATACTATATTATACTATATATTATATATACTATATTATACTATACTATATTATTATACTAGACTATATTATACTATATTATTATAATATATGTACTATATTATAATATAGTATTATTTTTAGATAACATAACTGATTATCATTATATTAATAACTTACCATCAGGGACTTATCAAGATACAATTCAAAAGGCACCTCTTCTATAAAGCCTTTCCCAACCCATCAAGCAGAATAAGTTATCTTTTTTCTCTGAATCTTCTAGCACGCTGCAATTATCCCTATTTAGCTTGGAATACAGCAAACTGAAATGGCATATTATAATTTTTTTTTCTCTTTTCTCTAAGGGCAGCTATTTTGTTTTATTTGGCTAAATATTTACTCCAGTATCTAGAATAATGCCTCAAGTTGAATAAGTAGTCAATTAATATAAATTACCTAAAATTAATTAAAAACTTGGAACTCTTGCCATTACCCAATTATATGAAATGTACCATTGCAGAAAAGAGAAAAATATAAGAGAAAAAAAATTCCATGTTCATTCTGACCAGTATGTATCTCCTAAGACTTGAGACTGTGAAACTCAGTACATTGCCCCTTCTCCCTAAATTTAAACTGTTTTCCTACTGTGTCTTCTATATTAATGATCATGAGTTTTTACAGAGGTTCCTTCAACATAGGCTTCTTTTTTTTTTAAGATTTTATTTGAGAGAGCAGGAGCAGGGAGGGTGGGAGAAGCAGACTCCCCGCTACGCAGGGAGCCCTAGGTTGGCTCAATCCCAGGACCCTGGGATCCTGACCTGAGCAGAAGGCAGACACTTAACTGACTGAGCCACACAGGTGCCCCAACACAGACTTTTTTTTTTTTTTTTTTTTAACACAGACTTTTTTATATGAAATCTTCAACATCTAAAAGGCCAAAGTCGGGATCCCTGGGTGGCGCAGCGGTTTGGCGCCTGCCTTTGGCCCAGGGCGCGATCCTGGAGACCTGGGATCGAATCCCACGTCGGGCTCCCGGTGCATGGAGCCTGCTTCTCCCTCTGCCTGTGTCTCTGCCTCTCTCTCTCTCTCTCTGTGACTATCATAAATAAATAAAAATTAAAAAAAAAATAAAAGGCCAAAGTCTGACTAAACATCAAGTTGTTTCGAATTTTTTCTTTTTTACTATAGAGTTTGTGGCAGCAAATTATATTTTCCAACAATAGCTATATATATATATATATATATATATTCTGATCCTGATGCTTGTTTTTTATAGGGTAACATTGACATTCTTTAATGGAGAGGTGGGGTGCACACTCAATCCTCTGAACTTCAGTCAACCTTCATTAACTGTATTAACTAATAGAATGTAGGGGGAGTGACACTGCACTACTTTGAGACTTCTGAGGCTAGGTAACTGAAAGCAATGCTGCTTCTGTCTCTCAATCTATTGCAGTGGTTGCCCTTGGAACTCAGCCACTAGCTTCTGATAAAATCCTGGTCACATGGAAAAGCCACATACAGGTGTTTTGGCTGGCATTAGTTCTAAACTAGATCATTAAGACATCTAAGCATCAAGTATAAGACAAGAGAGTACATGAGCCTTTAAGTGAGAAGGGACTTCAAATCTTCAAGCTAAGCCCACGGATATCCTAGGGTGGAAGTAAGTCAGACTCTCTCTGAATTCCTGACTATTTGCAAGAGATTGAAAATGATTACTGTTGATTTAAGCCACTAAGTTTGGGTAATTTTGTACATAAACTGGGATAGAAACCTATTAAGAAATATATTTTGCATTCATGATGTTACCGAACCCAAACTTGTTCATGCAGCAGATGTGCAGTAAGCCTATGTCTGAGACACTGGTTTTGAAGCAAAGAAAACTTTATTATCAGAAGGGCAGCCCAACAAGAAGGTAAGGGATCATTCCCAAAGCTGCCTTGCCCTGTTGAGCCTAGGAACGGTTCATATACATGAGGAGGGTAAGGAGTTTCTTAAAACCTTGAGAATGGGGATAGTGGGGCTTAAAACAATCTGGAGGTAAACCTTCTTCCAGGCAATGAGGTGTGACTTGGGATCTGGGAATGATCAGACACATCAAGACAAATGTTACAGTCTGGTCCCCATTAGGTTTCTACAACAAGTGGGTAAACAGGAAGTAGGGGTAAAATGACAAATTTAATGATTGATTATGTAGGAGGTTAAGGGGTCCCGAAAACATCATTGACTAAGGAACAAACCAGAACATGGAGCTAAGTTAATAATGCAACCAATAAAGGCACCTGGGTACCTCAGTGGTTAAGCATCTGCTCAGGTCCTGATTCCAGGGTCCTGGGATCGAGTCCCCACAGGGAGCCTGCTTCTCTCCTTCTCCCTCTGCCTGTGTCTCTGCCTTGTTCTCTGTCTTTCATGAATAAATATATAAAATCTTTTAAAAAAATAATGCAACTAATAGAACTACAGTTCTGTTTCTGCTTTCAGAACAGGTCTAGGAACCAAGTATCCATCCTCAATGACCCAACACGCAGACACATGCCCATGCTCCCACATAAACACATGTATATACACACCCTCACAAAGAGGAAGACTCATGTCACAACACTTATTTTCACTGTGTGTAATAAATAATTGTTCTATATTATTTATTGTATATTTACTGTATTTTAGATTATTATTATTGTGGATACTTATTCCACTGAATACATCGATTTCATGACACTATATTGAGCCATAGGCTGTAGCTTAAAAATAGTTTTAAGGGGGGAAAAAAAAGAAAAAAAAAAAGATCGTTCCATGAAGGTAGAAAACAGAGACAGTTGCTGTACTTCTCTTAAGAAATGTGTCTATCCTAGGACCATAATCAAAATATTGCCTCAGAGGCATAAAAATAAACAGCCCTGGGTTAATGAACCCCTGAAGCTTAAAGACAAGCTTGGGCAGACAGGCTTTGACCTTTGGATCATACATTCTAGCTCTGAATAAATTTATTTGAAGCTTGAAAAAAATTGCCTTGTCTAATTCACTTTTAAGTGCAAACTACAGTGCAAAGTAACGAATGGCTTATAAGGAGGTTTATAAGACTAAGACCTTTTGCACTCTAAAGATTGACTCTTGTTATTGGTCAGGGACATCATGGCCAAAACATCACTAAATGGAATGAAGTCTCCAAGAGTTCTTTCAGCTTAGAGCCATTTGCAGCTATTTCTACCAAGTAGAAAGGAAAAGAAATTGAATTTTTAATATAAGGTCTTATTACACTACTGAGTAAAGTGCCTTGGAAGAACAGAAGAGGAAGGAAAAAAAAAAACAAAGAGGAAAAAAAAGTTCCTTCTGTTTTGCAAAGTGCGACTTTTGAAAAGTTGGAAAAATTCAACTTAAGTCATAAAGTCATGTAAGGTCTTCTTATCTTGCCTTAAAAGGAAGCTATTTTAGCTTTCTTCCTTTCCTTAAATTGTCAGTGTTTGGCAAAAGTGAAAGCCAGAGTCAATCAACAGGAAATGTGCTATCTGCTGGGTGTTCCACAAATGGGAGAAATATTTGCATTGCAAATGAATAACTAATAATCTCATTCCTGACCAGTGCCCTGTTTTTATTTCAACATGTTCCTTTAGCTCTTGCAAAGTTCTAAATATTTTTAATACACTGAAGTCCTACCATCAAGATGGTAATCATATACTTTTCAAGATATTTTTAGATGTGCTAATGAGGAAGCCTGAGATCAGTGAAACAGCAAGAATCATTAAAAATTAGATTTATTTGGCATAATGCATAGTGTTTGTTTAGGTTCTTCATTTCATCAGTTTAGAAAATATTTTTTTAAATGTTAATCAGTTTGCTTTGAGATTATCTGTACTTTCCTCCCCTGCACACATACATGTACACTCAAACTTCCCCCTGCCTAGTGCTAGAGTAGCTGAGATCTCAGATTTTGGATACTGGGGCCAGAGAGCAAGGGGCAGAAAACCCATCCAGGATTGAAGGGGAAGAGACAGCAGGTAGCATTAGCCGGGAGTAATGGGCTCCCTGCAGCATTCCCCATTGCCCCATAGAATTTCACTTAAAAACACAAATTCAGAGATGAAATTATTGAATGTTTCAAAACAGTGACCGCATTAAAAGTGCTTAAAAAGAAAACCACATGCCCCAAATGGAACCATTTAGATCTAGACGCCAAACCAGGGCTTACTATCTAACCTAATCCCAGTTTCAACCTTATCTGGACATTTGTTTTAATGGCCAGTCAGGAATTTTCAGATCTGTGTCAGTGAGGTCATCTGTTACAGGGGCCCTCTCCATCCCCTAAAGGAAGATGAGGTAATCTGCATGATAAGAGCCCCTGCCCTCCCACCTGAGGTGACCTTGAATGAAACAATCCCCTTCTTTTGCTCATAACTTCCTGGCCCCACCACATTCCTCCCTATAAAAACCTTCCATGTGGTACAACTCCTGGGAGCTCCATTCTATTTACCAGAGGAGAGGCTGTCTGATTCATGAATCATTTAATAAGCCAATTCAATCTCCCAATTTACTCATATCTTGTTTTATAACAAAACCTAAGTACAGAACTCTTCTTGAGTGCAGGCCTTGTGTGACTATATTAGTCACCCACCCTTGAAGCAAAGCCCTGCATTCTTAAGATTTTACTTAGAGTAAAAGCAAAATCTTACAAGGCAGTAGAGGGTCTACCGCCCGACAATCTCTGACACTACCCTCCTCTTATTCCTCCACAGGCATAGGAGCCTCCCTGCAACTCCTAAAACACCCGGGGGTGGGATGGGGGGCATGCCCACTCTAAGGAGTTCAAGCCCCAAGGGCCTGTCCATTGCTTACTTGCTCTACCCGAAATACTCTTCCACCTGCCTAGGGCTCTCTTTTATGCTCCCATCCAGTCTCTCACACCTCACTTTATCCATGAAGGGTGCCCTGTCAAGGGTATTTAAAATAAAACCCTCTTCATCTATTTCCCTGAACTAGATATATATAGATATACTTTTTTTATCATTAGACCATGCAATCAAATTATTTTATTTTTTTATTGTCTATCTTCCTCTTCTAAGGAACAAGCTCTATGAGAGCAGGAATCTTCATGTTCTTTTGTGGGTGTTGGAATGTGAGTCTTCTTTTGCTGATGAAGTTCACTGATCTAAAAATTATGTGTCTCCGGCACATAATGGGTAGCGAAAAAAAATACTTCTTGAATTGGTTGGTTGGCATTATTATTTTCAAGTATATTTAATAAAATAGTCACAGTATACAGAGTCAAAAGATATAAAACTGAAGCTACTCAATGACCCATCTGGTACAAATGATGTTTGTATATGTACAGGAATAATTATGTTTGTCCGTATATGCCTGATTAGATGCATGTGTGCACATGTGTATATGTATAGAAAGAACTGAAAGATAGCATGTTTAACATGCCAGTTCTTTCACTAGATAATGAATTGATAGGTGGCTTTCTCTTTGATTTTTTTTTGCGTTTTTAATTATCTACAGTATTAATGACTGTGAAAAAATGAACATTATTTTAATAAAATGACATCATTTTCCAGAAATCTTGATAATCTCTCCACTTTGATGTTCAGAGAATGAGATCTTAATCTGTGCCTGTAACTTTCAGAAATTGCTAGGAGTCAGTACAAGGCAACTTATATCTTTCTCCTGATAGCTAAAGACATAGGTCTCATCTTCCCTCAACATTATCTGTCATATTTTATCAGGGACACAAGGTATTCACACACAATCTTGCTGTGTACGGAGCTACTCGTTCTCTTTTCTCACTTACTAATAAAAAAATCTATTTTAAATGATTATTTGTTCTCCCAAAGACCATATGTGGCATAACCAAGAACCAACACTAAAAAAAGAAAAAAAAAGGCCTGCTGATTTTATTCTGACAAAATTTCTGAGGGTTGAAGATGTGGTCACGAGGAAACTCAGTGAATTAGAGAGTAATGTCAAGTGCGCAAGGGGTAGAGATATATGAAATGTAGGATGGGATTTACATGGTGTTACCCACAAACATCATGTAAGGTTAGGTATTGGGTGTTCCTATTGGCCATCCTCAATAATTTATCTGAAAGTTAAAGTCATGGGGAGTCTTGAGGAAGAACTAAGGCACAGAACCAATAAATATATGCTTTAATAATGGCAACGGCAAATCTGACAGTTTGGTTATCTAGAGTAATAGAAAAGAAAATTTTGTTTTTGCTTCTGTTTTAGCTATCAGGTCGCAAATCCTTTTATTCTCATTTCCTACCAGCATATATTAGGCCATATTCATTTTATTTTATTTTTTTTTTAATTTTATTTATTTATGATAGTCATACAGAGAGAAAGAGAGAGAGGCAGAGACACAGGCAGAGGGAGAAGCAGGCTCCATGCGCCGGGAGCCTGATGTGGGATTTGATCCCAGGTCTCCAGGATCGCGCCCTGGGCCAAAGGCAGGCGCCAAACCGCTGCGCCACCCAGGGATCCCGCCATATTCATTTTAAAACACATTTTTAGACATTCTTGCTTAAGTTACTTGAAGAAAAACAGCACCAATTTGATTTTTTTTTTTTTTTAGTAAATTATCCAGCCCTTGTAATGTCAAAGGAAAACATAGCCTATAGTGCATTACATTGAATTTAACTTTAATCACATAGAATAATACTCAGTGCAAAATTCATTTCAAATCAATTGCACTTTTATTCCCATTGGATTTAAATTTCATTTACTTAGTAGGCCCTTCTCTTTTGTCTGAAACTGGCACTCTATTGAGCATAAGGTAGTAGCTCTTTTGAATAAAACTGAAAGAAATTAGATATTTATTGAGGTCAAACAAAAGAGTACAGATATTGCATATAAATCCATCTCTCATGTTTTCTGCACTGCATGTGCATTTAGTATTTATTTAGTTCAAATTACAACTTTCCAGATTTCTATAATTTAATTAACCTCTCCTTACTCTGTGCTTCTATATTTCTTTGTTTACAACTCAATAGTACCACATTTTCCTGGCTCTATGAGAGTAGAAGTCACATTGACTTGGTTTCTACGTAGTCAATCACTGTGCTGGTTACTTCACTCACGTGCTCTCCAGTTTCTTGTTGGATTCCAGTTTTGGGCTGGCACTAATCATCTCCAGGTAATACTAAATCTCATAGAAGTTAGGGAAGTTGTTCTAAATCACAATGCAGTATGTAGCAGGGCTGACATTCAAACTAGGTCTGGTCTAAATCCAAAATTCAATTCAAAGGGTCTCTATTCATGCCAGACTTTCTCACTAGGCGTAAACTAGTTAAACTTACCAATTTGTCTTGTTTCTTGTTAACACTGCAATGTCTCTACAAACTGTAAACTCTGACATATTATTTTAAAAATAAATCAGACTACCTATAAACTCTCTTAGTTCTGTTAATATGTGTATTCGTGATACATAGCCTTAAATTATATTCCACTTTTGCAATTAAAAACAAAACAAAATAACCTAACATTGATGATCCCCAGAGCAATTTCATAGACGTAGAAAAAACTAGAAGTACCTGCACCTGGGTGGCTCAGTTGGTAGAGTGTCTGCCTTCACCTCAGGTCATTATCTCAGGGTCCTGGCATCAAGATCTGACTTGAGCTCCCTGCTCAGTGGAGAATCTGCTGCTCCCTCTACCCCTCTCCCACATTCATGCTCTCTCAGTTATTATCTTTCTTTCAAATAAGTAATTAAAACACTTAGGAAAGAAGGAAGGAAGGAAAGGAGGAAGGAAGGCAGGAAGGCTGAAAAGAAAGAAAAGAAAAAAGAAAAGGAGACGAGAAGAGAAAAAGAAAAAAAAAAGAAAAAGAAAAAAGAGGGAAAGAAAAGATCATTTTATTTTCAGGGCTAATCTGTGAGACAAATATTGGAAAAAAATAAACACAACAAACATCTAAACCAAAACCACTTCCAAATTCTTAGAGCAGAAATCTGATCCACAATGAAGGATTCTGCATCTTAATCTTTGGCCTTTTTCTCAGGTAAAATACTAATATATACTAGGAAAAATCAACTGAAACAAATCCAGGTTTGTTTGAGGTTTTTGTTTGTTTTTTGTTTTGTTTTTTTAAACAATGCTGTATACAAAGAACAAGTCAAACCTTAATGCAAGTTCTGAAAAAAGTTATTTATGAGACAAAGTCCATTCAATTTTTTTTTCATGGCTAAGCAAACTTAGGTAAACTAAAACTTTAGGTTGAAGCAAAGTTTCTTTGGCCTTAACTATGTTGCAAACTTTAGAAAGGGTAAATGTACTTTATATAACTTCTCAGAGAAAAATAATTCTGTTTCTAAGTCTACTAGTACATTCTTCAGCAAGTTGAGAAACATATCTTCTAGTTTCCAAATTCTCATTTAGAATTGTTCATTAATTCTACATATTTTATATAGGCACACACGATTGATAAAAGAGAAATGTAATTGAACCTTAAATTAGCCATTTAAATGTAATCTATTCCTGCATTCAGTCCGGCTTTAAATCTGGGCATACGAGTGAAACCAACTCCAGTTGATATTAGTTTAATAGCCTCATGACAGTAGGGAAAAAATGGACATGGATTTGCTTTTGACTGAGATAAATTTTAAAGTTAAGTTTTTCTCTCTACTTAGCTTTGCAGTTACCCTTAAGGCATTTATCTATTGAAAGGGATAAGATATCATCTTTCAGAGGAAACATGTCATAAATATTTTGATAAAGTATTTGTAATCCTCAAAAACAGATGGCTGTTCCGTAAAGATTGTCAGCTGAGGAGGTTTTGCTGACAGAATCATATTAACAATTGCAACTGGGTTTTGCACTGCAAAATCAGATGCATTTTTCTATTAATCAATCACAGCTGGCTGATTTTTCTGACAGCTGGAACTTGCAAGACCTAATTTGCACCCTTTGCTCTATTCTTGACTAATACGCCCTAAATAAAGCAAAATAGTCTCTTGGGGGGTCAGGGGCATGATCATAGATTAACGGGCCAGTAGGAGAAACATAAGGGATGTTGATTTAACTTTATAAATATGAGGCAAAGGAAGTTTTACTTGGACTTTAAGCAGAAACATCTTCCAGGAAATTGGTCCATGAGGGAAAAGAAGTGCCCATATCGATAATGATAATGCAATAAGGAGAATGTGCAT